>NC_089685.1:5768030-6071060 GCF_031753505.1 Anomalospiza imberbis
CCCAGAGTCCCAGTACAGTAAAAGGAGAGGTGATGGATTCATATGGAGCCTCCTGGAACAGCACTGTGTCTCCCTAGTGTCCTCATTGGAAAAATGAGCCAGTGATAACCTGAAGGATGCTGATGGCAGCAGACAGGCCATCAGTTCACTGGGATGACCTGTTTGCATATTTGTCCCTTAAAATGCAACAGGTCTCTGTACATTCTCCTCTCAGAAGGGTTTCTGAGCAGGTGTATCACTGCAGCCTGGAGGATCTCAGGGAGGTTCAGGCTCAGGGTGGACAGAACTGCTTTGTGAAGCAGTGTGAGGCTGCCTGACAACTGCAGGGGTCATTTTGGCAAAGCTCCTTATCTGTTTTAGAATCAACATTATCAATTTATGAATTTTTTTGCATAGAAATCTCCAGCTGTTTCCTCAGAATTCCATTAATACTGAAGGACAGAAACATGTGCATACTTCCAGTCAAGCATTGTGCTAGTTAATATTTTAGGTTTGTTTTTTATTTTCAGGAAGCAGCATACAGTACTAAACCATGGATTAGTAGGATCTAATTCAACAGGAGACATGTTTGTTTTTTAAATATTATTACATTATCATCTTCCTAAAGTATTAAATCCATTGCCTTAGCACATTTCAGGATTTACTTTGCTTGCAGTATACAAATAACACGTATAATACATTATATTTTGTAAGTGTCTCTCTACCCTGCTCTTAATCTCTATTTCAAGCTACAAGAATCCCAGTTTGTAAAAAAAAAAAAGCTTTTTTTTCTTTCTGTTGGAAGCACTATTTGAAGTTCATTCAGGGTTGCTTTCTACTGAAGAAAGATGATAATATCAGCTTGCCTACACAGGTAGATATGTGAGCTTATATGTAATATATCCTACAAGAAGTTACAAGCCCAGAAAATGCTGCAGTTCATAATACCCAGCAAATAATGTAAATTTTAGAAAAACTCATGCATTTGAAGGAGCTTTCAACTACTGCCAACACTGTTCCTTCAATCCTACTGGATTGTGCTTGTGTCCATGGATACTCCTGGTCTGTTCACCAAAGGCAGAAAAATTATAATTAATAGTAAAAAAATAATAATTCTAAAACCTTAATTTTATTCCATTTTTTATTACTATTAATCTCTTAATTGTCTTAACATTCTCTCAGAAGAACTATTTGCTTGAATATGGGGCTACTGAATTATTTTATGCAATGACCGAACAAAAGTATCTCCAACAACTGCATGAGTTTAAAACCAAGTAAAGTAAACCCTCAAAAACTGCCTTTTCTGTTTGCAGACCAAAAATGTGTAATATGGATGAAAGGAACCAGTGTCACAGTGAACTCAGTATGACTTTACAAATGGTCTGCAAAGGACCTGGCTGAGTAATTTTACATGAGGCAAGATAATCCTCAAGTTCTGCAGCTCCCAGGGGTGAACAACTGCATTTTGTGGATGTGCTATTGCAATGAGGCTGTGCTTGCACACCCCACTTAGAAACCCATCTGCCATGGAAATAATTGCATGCACCTTCTGGATTCATAACTTCTTTAACAACAAACTCAAATTTTCAATATATGGTTTAGCTCATCTCTATTCTAAAATACTATGGATAGGACTCCTAAGTGTCTGAAGGAAACAAGCTTTTCAGAAACATCTTGTTGCAATGGAAAGACAGACAGCTCCCAAGGACTTTTATCTTAAGACAGATATATCTTAAGACAGATATATGAGAGAGGTGAAAAAGAAGATGAATCAGGCCATCTTCTCCCATGTACTAGAATTTGAATTGGCATATATTATGTGGTAAGCACTTGTAGAACAAAAATATTGCTTACCTTGAATGATAGCCTTGGACTCTGCTGACACTCATCTTTTTTTTTTTTCTTTTTTTTTTCTTTTTTTTTTTTTTTTGTTAATGGAGAGATGCTACTGCATGTTGTTTGTCAATGCTTAGTGCTGAAAGTGTGTCAAAGATGTTGCAGGCACACCAGGGGCCATGTGAAGGAACCTGTACTCCGGGCTTCAGTAGAGCCTTCTTGATTTTAGCTCAAAAATTCTTTGGAAAGTGATTTATAAGTGGCTGTATTCTGATGCAGGTCCACATGGAGGTCATTTCAGCATCAGGGCATGCATCTCAGAACAATAGCCTGCTCCAAATTGTGTGAGAGCTGTAATAAACATGAGAGCACAGCTAGAAGTTCCCTGTAGAAATGGCTTTGATGTGAACTCAGTGGTGCTTCAACAAGCACAGCCGCAGCCCTTGGCCCCACTGAGTAAAACAGAGTCCTAAGTGCTCAGCACTTCTTTGTTTTCCTCATATTGTGATGATTCAATTTGGTTTGATTTCATTCAGAGTTACAGTTAGAAATATATGATGGTCAGCTATGAAGTTGAACTCAAGCCAGTTCCCTGTGCATTGTTATTCTGTTCCTGAGCCACTCTGAAGTAGTTCCCACCCAAAACCAAAGGTTACTTACTGTTGTGGTGTGCTGGGGAGAATGCACAACATGTTGCAGGCACAGTACTGAAATACAGCTTGTAGTTTATGCTAGAGGTGGATGGTCTTCACTGAGAAATGCATTTCAACAAAACAGAAGCATCAGCGTGGAATTGGCCCAGAATATTGACTTGCTTTGTACTCTCTCTCTCTCTTTGTCTTCAAAATCTCATAGGAAAATGTGCCCTTAAACACCAAGATTAACAAAACCAGCCTAGATTCACAAAGGCATGCCCAATCAATAAACCCTTGTTTGTTAATATACCTTCTGCTAGATAGATAGGTTTGGAGGAAAATTACGGAACAGAGGACTAGAAAACTACAAAAATAACCAACTAATAAGTTTGTCTGCCATACCTGTAGTACCTTTGTATGCTCTGTTTTCTCCTCATTCTTTGCACTGCTGTGGAAGGTCCATGGTGTAGACACCGTAATTTCCTGACAATCATAAATGTCAAGTGAGGTATTAACATAAACAAGTGATTAAAATGAGTGTCTCTGATTTTCACTTCTCCCAAGGTTTCTTAGCTCTCAAAAACCCATGCAGTGCTGAATAGTATGGATTTATGAGCCTAAAGTAATTCTCCCATTGTTGAAGGCCTTGAATTCTGAATTTGCAAAGAATTCGATTGAATTGGTTCACCTCTTTATGTTTTCTGTGGTTTTTTTTTGTTGTTGTTGTTTTTTTTGTGGGTTTTTTTTTTTTTTTGCAAAAGTCAGTGTTCACAAAGGATTTAATAAAATATAAACCTGTTTTCAGAAAGCCAGAACCAGAAGGATCACCATGGGGAGACTCCTTCCTCTCCTCTCCCTCTCTGTCATGCTTTCTCTCATTTATACATGCATGCACACAGATACAAAAAAGAGACCAGATGTTGAGTACATGGCATTCTCCTTTCCTCCTTTGCTCACTGCTGCTTCTCTTTCCCTGTTCCTTAAGAAGAAATGGACAATCTTTCAGGGGCACAGCTCACCTGTGAGTAATGAAGAAGCAGAGGGGCACTGACTTCTGGAGAAAGGCTGTGATATTGGTATATGTCTTTCTATATTGTCAGTCTTGTTTCCCCTGACTCTTTCTTGCTCTCTTGCTTTTCTGGTGCTCTTTCCCTGGAGTGCATCTGTCACTTTAATTTTATCCTATCCAAGCACAAGCAGAGCACTTAAACTTCCTAGATTTTTCCTTTTTGACATGTCAGACAGCACTTTCAAGATACCAGAAAATGTGCAAGTTTTTACTTCTTTCTCCATAACAATGGCAATGTGTTTGTCAGAGGACCTTATGGAAAATACACCTCTCCAGACCAGAAAAATCTACCTCACCTTTGCCAAAATCTGCCCTTAAAAATAGAATCAGGGCCTGCTGATACTGTTAGCAGCAGGGAGGCCACCAGTTTGTGCAAGGGTGGATACTCAGATTGGCTGGAGATCACCGTAAAGGGCAGACAATTTAATGCCAATCACACATGCTAGTTAGATCAGAATACTGATGAGCCCTAGTGAAAGGCCAACTGCATCTTCTTTTAGCAAAAATATTAAAATGTCCCCATTTCTCCCCCTCCCCCTCCAGATTCTCCACAAGAATAAATTAAAACTTGGAGGTGTGGTTATTATCACAGAATAATTAGACCCCATGGGATTAGAGACACTCAACGTTTGCTAATGCCCCTGGGTTGTGATTATCTAATAATGATGATGCTTCTGTCATTGCTTAATTATTCTTCCCTTTTAAAATGCACCTTCTGCAGTCAGAGCCCGTAGGATGAGCTCATTTCAGCCAGAAACACCACTGCAAATTCCTGGGAACAATGTCACACAGGCACCATGATTGACTTGCCCACTTCTCCCCCACACTGTGTTTATAATCCTCATTTCATAAATTCCAGCATTACTCTATTTGAATCATTCCCCTTTTCCATAAGACATTTCAGTTGTGTGTTTAGGAGAAAACTCTGTGGCGTCCATCTCTTCTAAACGACCAGTTGGGTTAGTGCTACATAAAGGTAACACGCCTTAATTGATTGATCTTAAGTATATAAGATCAGATCTGTGCAGAATCCCTGCTAGCTCCAGGCCAGTGGTCCAGACTCCCATCTACATAAGAGCCTCCTACAGCTGGGTGCCATTCCCTGTTTAAGAGAGTACCACCACAAAACTAAGATAACATAAACCAAAGTCAGAAGCTTTGCACAGACTTTGTCCAACACAACAAAACTTTGTCCAATATCTTTAGTCTTTCAATCAGGCCAGCAGGTGTTCCTCATGTTTAGATACAGTTTTCAAGACACAGTTCCAAACATCATTGGTTGTTGCAACTAAAGATTAGAAGGAAAACAGAGAACGCAGCCTTAATCTGATTATCCTTAAATCCAGTGTTGTCTCTTAGCTTTATTATCCCTCTTGGACTAAGCAAGGGACAAAGGCATATTTTGTTTATCCAAGAGATTTTGTGTACTAAACAAAGATTTTAAATTCAGCTGGCTAAAATTAGAGATTTCTACTTTGGGTTTAATATTTCTTTTTCTTTTGTACTTATAATTCTCTTATAAACTCTTAATGTTTTTTTCTGTCACTGACTGAGGAGCTGTTAAAAATTTATTTTTCTCTTTTTTTTATGGCATTTACTCTCTCTGTATGATTTCTTTATATCCTTTCTTTACATTATTCTGCTGTGATTTTATTTTCTGTTGCACATTGCTGAATCTAAGAGAAGTCTAAAACCCCAAGGAAAGATCCAAGGTCAGAACTTCTTTTGTTAGATGTAGGTTGGGCCCTAGAAGCATTACCCACACAGTGTAGTTGTGGCAGCCTAGAACCAAAACCGCAGGTGAGAGTTAAGTGGCCTATTCAGTGTCAACCTCTGTTTCTGTAAACAGACCCAAGAACAGAAACTGGTTCTACTGTTCAGTTTTCAACACGTCTTCATTCTTCAGCCTTCTTTCATTCTGCCTTAGTGTGAGCTGACTTTCTCTACTTTTCTCCTGTGCTGCTCTAATTCCCATAGAAAAATTGAGGTTGGAAGATCAGTTGGGTCTGTGGCCCAACTCCCTGCTTCTCTGAGATCAGGTTGATCTAAACAAGTCTTAAAAACCTCCAAGGACATGGATGGAGCAATCTGGGTAATCTGTTCCGGTGCTTGACAATCCTCACAGTACAAATGTTTTTAATTATATCTGAATGGAACCTCCCTAGTTTCAATGTACTTCTCATCTTCCCTGCTTGTGCTATTTCTCTATCTAGTGGATGAACTCCTCTTAGGCACTGGGGGGCTGCTTTAGGTTCACCTGGAGCCATGTCTTCTCCAGCCTGAACAAGCCCAGCTCATTACACGATGAGTGCTGGAGCCCCTGACCAACTTGCTGACCTTCCACTGAGCTCCCTTCACCTCATCAATGTTCTCCTTGCAATGAGGAGCGCAAATCTGCATGCAGTATTCAGATGTGATCTAACAAGCACTGAGTAAAGAGGAAACCTGGATTTCCTGGCTCCTCTTACACAGTCTGAGATGCTGTTTGGTTTCTTTGCTGCCAGTGTATGCTGCTGGCTCATGGTCACCTCCTACCAAGACTCCCACAGGTTCTTTTTCAGCAAAGCTTCTCCCCAACCCCATCCATCCCCTGCTGTGTTATTGAAGGGGATTATTCCTCCCCAGGTGCAGGACTTTGCATCTATCCTTGTTAAATTTCATAAGGTTCATGTTGGCCAGTTCTGCCCATCTGAATCCCTCTGAATGGCAGCCATTTAGTCAGCACCAGTGTCAGATCCATTTTATCTGGCCCTTGGAGTCAGTGAGCTTAGGAAGGCAGTAGAAAATCAGAAATACACCTAAATTCAGCTCAAGAAAGAGGATTCTGGACTTAGACAACTGCCAATACAGATCTGCCAGGAGTGTCTCTTAAAAGAGAACATCTTCTCTGCAAATTCTCATGCTTAGCCACAGAGATGCTGAACCTAAAATCTGTGGGCAATATTGATCCCTGATGCACTACTACATCATCTTAACTGGAGCAAAAGAAGTACTTGAACACTGAGTTATTTAAACTCTCCATTAAGTAAAACAATAAGAACGAAATTGTTGTTCATAAGTGAGTGGTGATAAGCAAGTGGCTGATATCAGACTAAACAATGAGCTTCCTGTTGTGCCATGCATTTGTAGTGACAGACAATTGTGGAGTGTAACCAAGGGCTGCCTAAAGAAAAGCTGTCAGCAGGGCTGACACAGTTACTTACTGTTGTGGATCTCTGTGTGGAAAGTCCCAGCATTTTTAAGCCGGTCTTGGAGCTGCCCTGAAGCCCTGCAGCACCAGAAATCTGGTTCTGCTCCAGAAACATTATAGCTGCTCTTCATATGGATGGGATTGGCAGGGTGTAGAACAACTTTCCATGCCCACAAAGAGCTGAAGCTGCCCTTGCTTTTCTTTGCCCATTCTGTCTGCTAGTCCTGCCCTGAAACCAAAATAATGTTTCCAATAAGAAACTTCACTTAAAATGTTTATAATGCCTCATGTGCTTAGTATCTTACTCCAAGACTTGCAGTTTGTGTATTATTTCCAGACAGGATACCCATGTTGGAAAAGGAGGAAGGGAACAAGACAAGGTGGAGAGGAATGGAGAAGTGCACAATTTACACTGCCCATAAATAGTGCCAAGTTAGCACATATAGCAGGGAGTTTCCAAGAGATCCAGGGTTTTTTTTCTGGTATAGGACTTTGCTGAGAAGTCACTGGATATTTTCTTTTCACTTAGACATTTACCAAACAAAATTAAGGAAAGAATGAGCCTGACTACACACTGCAAACTATTTCTCTGCTAAAACATAGTGGCACATATGTGATTGGAATAGGTCCTTTCCTTCAGTGCAACAGTCAGAGGTGAGTTGTTTAGCTCTTTGTCTTCAGCAGCCTTCCTAGACTCTGACCTCCACTGTGGGAAAAGAACTCCTGAAGATCATCAGAGAGATGGAGCACCTCTTCTATGAGGAAAGGCTAAGGAAGTTGGGGTTGCTCAGCCTGGAGAAAGCTCCAGGGAGACTTTATTGCAGCCTTCCAGTACTTAAAGTGGGCCTGCAAGAAAGATCAGTACAAACCTTTTAGCAGAGTCTGTAGAAATAGGACAAAGGGCAATGCTTTTAAACTAAAAGAGGGTAGATTTAGACTACATACAAGGAAGAAACTTTTTTATTATGAGGGTGGTGAGACACTGGCACAGATTGCCCAGAGAGGTGGTGGATGGCCCATCCCTGGAAACAGTCACAGTCAGGTTGGATGGGGCTTTGAGCAACCTGTTCTAGTTGAAGATCACTCCTTGCTCATCTTTAAAGATACCTTCCAATTTAAACCATTCTCTGATTCTATGACTCACTTTATAAATAGTCCTGAGACATGAGAATGGTGGGATTTGCCCAAGGCTATATTACAGACAAGCATAGGTCTGTGGTTTCAGTATAGCAAGAAGCTCTACCAAGGGCACTCCTTGGTGTGAGGTGTAGGAAGTAAATAGGCATGACAAAAAATGTGCCTGTGCCTCTAAGATGCAGCTTTCTAAAAGACAGGCAGCAACTGTGAAGAAGCAGAAGATCTTGCAACAAAAATCATAGCAATTGCTTTATCCAGGGCAGCACAAGAAGTTTGAAGGAAAACTGGGAAAGGCACCAGTAGCATCTGGTAGTTGAGCTCATCCATGTGGTCTTTAGGGCAATTCAGCCCAACCTGAAATAGAAATCTAAAGGTAGGGTGTCTGAATCATTAAATCTCAGAAAGAGTCTAGTTTTGACTAGACTAGCTTAAACTAACAACAAGGCTGCCAAAGGTGGGGAAATTAATTCCATCCACAGTCTGTGTAGCAAAGCCAAAGAAATATTTACACATCATTGCCTTTCCTAGATGCTGTTATCCTGAATCTAGTTTTCCAGCTGAAGCAAATCCAGATGATGTAAATCATTATGACTCTATTGACATAAGCTAGCCAAAAGAATGGCCAAAAGTTTCTATGCTAATTCCTGTTGTTCTTTTAGGTTGGCATAGTTTTTAGGAATTGTGTTGAAGTGTTGCTTAAACTAAAATTTAAAAGAAAAGTGGCTCATTGCTGTTAAAAAAAAAAATCACTGACCTAAAAGGTGTTATAACCATTTATAGGCAGAAGTGAATGTTTTGAGAACATTTGAAAATGCCAGCTCCTTCCAGCCTTAAAGATCTCCATGAGTGCAGCATTACTAACAAAAATATCTGTATTGTGTAGAGCAACCACTCCAAATAAAAGCGTGTTCTCTGTATCAAAGAGAACTCTGTCAATGAATATATTAACCAAAGGCCAAGTTTCTTGGCTTGAAGCTTGAAGCTGATAGCGAAAATTTCATCTGTTAAATGGAGGAAGCATAATAAAAGGAGGGGCAGGCACTGAACTCTTCTCTGTGGTGCCCAGTGACAGGACCTGAGGGAATGGCCTGAAGTTGTGTCAGGGGAGGTTTAGGTTGGATACTAGAAGAGGTTTTTCACTGAGAGGGTGGTTGGGCACTGGAACAGGCTCCCCAGGGTGGTGGTCACAGCACTGAGCCTGACAAGAGTTCAAGAAGTGTTTGGACAATGCTCTCAGGCACAGGGTGTGACTCTGAGGGTGTCCTGTGCAGGGCCAGGAGTTGGACTTGATAATCCTTGTGAGTCCCTTCCAACCCAGCATCTTTTGTGATTCTGTGAATGTTCTGGTGTGGAGAATGGAGGGAGTTGCGAAATTTTTTTTCCCCCTTTTTTCATTTATTTGGTGTCAGAGGAACCTGGTAAAACCCAATTTATAAATTATGTAGGGAGCCAATCTATTTTTGTCTTCTGGACAACTAAAAGACATAAATATAGAAAGTATTCTGACAGTGAATTATTCTTCCTTTGCCATTACTCTAAGCATTTGTGGAGCCCAAGAGTTTTGCTGACACAAGAGAGTTATACAGGTTTCCCCAAAGTAGTACAGTCATTTGCTGTTACCACAAGGCATGTGATTTTTCTTCTTTCCCTTCAGTTTAATATATGTTACTTTTTTTTAGTTGAAAGCAACTAGAAAGTGGCAAAGGACAGGAGAAGCATAGTCCTTGTTTCTAGATGGATTTCATCTGGGAGCACACAAAGTAAAAACTTTCAGCTGGTATAAGCCTTCACACTTATCTTGTAGGACCTTTTAACTTTTGTTTCATCTTCCTTTAGATTTCTGGGGGACAAGGCATGCCATTGCTTCATCTGTTGGTTTTTATACGGCATTTTTTTTTAGAAATTTTCATCTCTGTTAATATTTTGGTCCTTTTATAGCCCCTTTATGGTAACATTTTAGCTCTTCACTGTCTTTACCTTTATTTCATACATACAGGCCTCAATCAATTAGTGTGAGGTCTCTCAGGAAGCCTCATGCAGAGGTTGCTTGATCTCTCCAAGCACCCTAAAAAAAGGAGTTCATTTCTATTCACCCCCTGTTCAATAAGGTGGTGGAAACCACGCAATGTGTTCCGTTTCTTTCTTCTCAAAGGAATAATGAGCCAAAGAGGAAAGAGCATTGTCCCACTGCATCTGTGAGGCAGATCACTGCTAAGCCGAAGAAACACCACAACAACATAACACTCGTTCCTGAGGTGCTTTAGGGCTTCACCCAGTATTGTACAGTATGTGCCAAGTCTTTATTCAGGCAAACTAGATAATCTACATTGCAGCTTCGAGTGGGAGAAGCACTGACGCACCTGCTCTTTATTTGCCTGTTGGACTAGAGAAACTTGATACCAAAAAAAAAGAAGAAAAGAGATGTTGGCCCCAGATACTGACCATCCCTGGAGCATGTGTTTGAGCAGCCAGGAATAAGAGCCCCCATAATTCACTGTGGGCTGCACAAGATGGAAGGTTTTAAGCAGATTTTTTTTTGTCTTCTCCAACAGATGTGATGACTATATATAAGCATATGGCTCTTGTTCACAGGAGCTATTTGTCCCCAGCTTTAATGTAATTTACAGGCAGTTTCCTAGTCCCCATTTCTCTAATTTCTTAACTATATGTGTTTCCTCAAGAGAAAATGGTAAAAATCCTCTAAAGCAGAAAATGGATGGAATTTAGTCCAGTCAAAACCAATCAGATCCTTCAGATTTCAGTTTTATATACTTCATTTAAATCTCTTGCTAATGAGCATTGACAGAAACACAGACCAGTGTTGGTCACAGGGAATTCACTGTGGTTTTTTTCTCTTTTCTCTGTTGGTGCCCACATTATCTGAAAAAAGTGGGGTTTTTTACTTGTCTTTTTAATTACTTGTTTAAATCAAAGACATTATTGGATTCTTATTGCTTTGTGGGGACAGATTGAATAATCAAAGCTGCTTCTGTTTGCAACATACAAAATTATTCAAGTTAACATCGCAGATGTTAACAGACAAGGACTGCATAACAGAGTCTGGAAATCTCTCTTCCCCCACAGCAAGAATGTTCTTTGTACTTTGAGGCCCCAAGAGTGTGAAAACTTGTCTTTGGTGGGTCTTAATGTTGCAAAGGCAGGTTATTTGTAGGTTAGAGCTTCAAGGTTTACCCACAGAGTGAAAAAGTTATCTCCTACTTTCTTTACTGGATCTTGTCAGCTCTAGAGACTTCACTTTCTTGAGGGTTCACTGAGTAATCTGATGTGTTTGACAGCCCAAAAAAGCATCACATAAAAGTGGTTTTAACTATTTCATAGCTAGGTAATGAATAGGAGTAAAAAAGCCTGGTTGTAGATATGATGTGCCTCCAGTACATCATCAACAAAACTCTGACTTTAAATGTTCACTTTTCCTAAGATAATGCAATGTTATAACAGAAAAAGAAAGGAAGTCTTTATGACTGATACATGAAAATAGGGCTCAGGAGACAAGCTAAAAACTTAATTGTTTCTGGAGCTTTTATGAGTGTGATTCATCTGGTAAGCCTTTACCTACCTGTAAGTGTTTAATCTACACTGGTTATTCAAGGCACTTCTGTGAGACAGGCAGGTATTTCTAGTTCACCCAACCTATCCCAAATGATGAATTTTTACTACTTTTTATGACGAGTCTCTTTCTCTCCCTAAACACGTAATTTCGATGGATTCATCTTACCACCTTCACGATTCCCTTGACATTGTAGCATCAAGGACATTTTTTCCATCTTTTCCCCTGTGGCAGAGCTTTTGGGGATACATACAGTATCACAGTTGTGCATATACATGACTATCTATGTACAAAGGCCAGGATAAAATCCTGCAATAAAATGAATGGTAGTTATATTTTGCATTTGCCTGCTCATTCTTCTTATTCTAATCTTCAGGTCGTTAAATGAAGTTTATTCAGTGTCCTAGAGCATAGTGTCTTCAGAATAATTAAATTTACTCTTAACATTTGGGGCCCAGAATAGTAATCTGTTGTATGACAAAATTACTGAGTAATTCTTGTTTGTGTAATGATGGACTTTGAGGTGTGTGGCAAATTCTCAAAAGCCTGGTTAGCTGATCAACCTGGGTTTCTAGATTGATTGACAAACTTTTGAGAAAATGTCTGATTCCAGACATACTGGTTTGGTATTTTATTTGCAAATAATAGCACTGAATTTTGTGATCTAGTATTTGCAGTTCTAGACTCACCAACACTTCCCATGAACAATCACACTGTTAATGTCTTGAACAAGATTGGTCTTGTTGATCTCATTTTCTTTTTTCCTTCTCCTTGCAAGTAGCCCTGTTGTGCTCCTGTGTGTGATTGTAAGCTGCTCTGTGATCAAATAAAATAAACAAACTTAATTGCCTTAATTTTGCTTTTTTTTTTTTTTTTCTTTTCAGTGGCTGCATCAACTGCTAATTCCACAGCTGGTGCGGCCATGAATTCTTTGACTTCTCTGGGTACTCTCCAAGGACTGGCTGGAGCCACTGTTGGACTGAATAACATTAATGCACTAGCAGGTACCGTAAACAGTGAGTATTTATTGCTGTGGTGGACAGCCTTCCCCAATAATCATGCCACAAAAACTATCAATTGCAAAGTGATAATATGATTTTTAATCTCTACACCAAATAAGGGGGTCAAGTTGATTCAGTTCTATACTACTACTACATATGTAGTTCTCTGGAGTCTTTTAGTTTCACACAGTTTGTTCTGCAAAGTGAATTTTTCTTCTGTCCCTGCATAAAGACTCCTCTTCTTGCAGTACATATGGAAGGTAAAAGAATTGTTACCAGGGATTTGGTTGTCAAGGTTGTAGGAGAGGCTCCTTTTTCATTGAGGGAGTCTGACAACAGGTATATCAGCCCAATGTAAAAAACCTCACTCAGAAATGTAGTGCCACAGAGGCAATCCTTTAAAACATCTGTAAGAAATATCTAATTGACTTGAGAGCAACATGCTTTAAAAATGAAAGCAAGTCTTTGGCTTTTAATTGGCAAGTATAGAACACGTAGTCAGTCACCTGTAATGCCAGGGCACACACACCTATCCTATGACATCTTAACAAACCCTGGCATCTCCAGCTAAGTAGATGCCACTAGTTGTTAGAACATTCTTCTTTGTTCTTAGCCTTGGTCAAGATTTTCTTGAAGAAGGAGGATTTTTTTAAATTATTGTTTCTGCTACGATGACTTCACCTTTGCCTGTAACAGAAGAGATTTGCCCAGCTGCATTTTCCCCCTCCCTCTTTTTTATTCTTTAGCTGCTGTTGCTCCTTGCATTTCCTTTTGCAATGCAAGGAATCTATTTGGTCATTGCCAGTCCATGACCCATCATAATGTACCCTCAGGAATGGATGTCCTCCTCAGTATCTCTTGCTCACTCTGATGCTCTGCATGATGTCCTTTCTGTCACTGTTACTTGGCTGCTCACCCAGTCTTTTTGTTCTGTGATCTCTGGTTGGCATTGTTGGGAGCTGGGAAGGAAGGGGGCTTATGGATGTCCATGTAGTAATGTTGAATGGTTGCATGGGGTCTCGTGTAAAACAGGACTTGCTTCTGGCAAGGACATGTGCATTTCACACAAAACAACCTCTTTGTAAATAAAACTCAAGGACAACTTAAGAAAAATTAGTATTAGGTCCCAAAATGGCAGATGTTAGTTTCCTTTCTTCTTATTCCATTACTGTCAAAGCAAACCACTGGAAATGGCATGCACAGAAGTCTAACTTGCTTCCTCTCTTCTCGTGAGCTCTTGTAGTAAGACAGCTAGCCTTTCATGAGTAAGAAACTATTAAATGTCCTTTCTGATTAACAGTCATTGTGCTTCACTTGTATAAAAAAATCATAGTATCAAGAGCAAAATATGACATCCCACTCCTTCCCCTCAGCAAGATCCAGGCACACTGGAGCAATCCAACATAGTGTACCCCTTCATCAAAACCAAGCAGGAGTGAATCCTGTGAGCTCATTGTGTGGGAACCCTTTTGTTGCACTCCTTTTAGCACTCCTTGCTAGGCTGCAAGCAAAGAGTTTACATTTTCTAGCAAGTATTTTGAGGTGATGTGTGTGCAAACTTATCTGCATGTGTCATTTGAAGTATTAATGATGTATTCACAGCCTGGTACCAAATTTCAGTTTGTTTTAAGTCACCATTGCTTCCATGGACTTGTACTGACAGTGACTGCAGTCCCAAATCTTCTTCATGGCTGTTTCTATGGATATGTGTATAGCGCTTACAAAATGTATGTGGGTATGTCTGTCTATGTATATATATACTTGAGAGAGAGCTAAAGAGGGGAAACTACTTCCTCATGACACAGCTCGGCATTAGAGCACTTTAAAAGGGAATTTGATTATCACTTTCTGGTACTCATCATGCTGATGATAGGGAAGCATTGCTCAAATTACTATAACCTCCCCTATTTTAATGACAATTTGGGGCTTTTCCTGATGACCATGTCTGACTCAGTCATGCACACTCAAACCCACCTGGGAGATTGCCTTTGGGAAACCTCATGTTCAATAAGTCTGATGCTCCACATTGACATGGCTTATACCATGGTCATAAGCAAGCCCATAAAAAGTATTCACTGGCCATGGACATTCCTGAAGTTAACTGTGCAGCGAATTGGGAATTGAGTGACCTGCTTCTAGCTGGGGAATTAGAAAATCCAAAACACAGATCAAGCAGAGCTTAACCCAAAAATTAATCAGAAGGTGGCACTGACCTAGGGCATTGATTTATACAGAGGTTTGAAGAGATGCTCTTCTGCCTAAGCCAAGTCCTGCCCTGCTCCTGAGAGTCACATGAAGAATGTCTTCCATGCTGAGCTCACTAGAAGACTTTTATCTGTTTTCTCGGTCCTGTCTGGGTCTGTGAAAAGAAGCTGTGCTATGGAGGTTGATGGTGTTGTCACTGTAGAGAGAAGCATTTTACAAAGATGTCTGGGGGCCTTAAATAAAGTGGAGTATGGTAAATTTAGGTGTCTCCAAGGTTTTGGCAGCAGTTGTACCTAGGTGTGGGGATTTAGTTTTCCGGCCGTTATTCTTGAAGCACCTAAAACTTTAAATGGCAAAACATTACACTGTCTGCTTTGAGCATGTAAATTTAACAAATCTAAGTACCAAAAAGAATTATGACTTATGAGGAAAGATTACTAAAGAGGGAGGAAGCAATTCTTTGCAATTAAGAAAGAAGACCATACTTTTGGGATATTGGACAGCTATGGCACAATATTTGTGTGTGACCCCAGGGCAGTAACTTAGCCTTTTTTCCCCCTTATTTACATCTGTAAAACAGAGATAAAACTATTCATGATAGATTTGAAGGTGCCTGAAAAGCACTTTGAGAGACCTTTGGACTTGCCAAGCTTTGTTGCTTTTGTATTATGCAGAGAAACTCAGAATAATAGAAGGCCATAGATGAGAGGCTCCAAAAGGTTATTTCACAGAAGGGAGGAAGGGACCAGAGTTCAGTGTGTGACTGAGATGCATTGATAGAGATAATAAAGAGATGGCAGAGATTCGTAACAGCAGCTGGGCCTTGCAGATTTCTTTAAAACGTAAGAACAGAAAAAGTGTTGGGTGCTTTCTGCAGCTGTGTTTTGCTCAGGAGGGAGGTGTATGCCACCCGTGGGCTGTGGCAGCAGTAGCTGTGCCCTTCCCAGGAGCAGTGCTGTGGGCTGGGTTGCCTGGCTGATGGCCGATCTGGAACCGCTGGGTGGGAAGTGCTATTAATTCCAGGGGAAAGGAGCGAGAGGATGCTGCCCACTGCAACACAAAGCATGTTTATCTAATAGGCCAATGACTCATGAAAGATAACACGGTATCCTAATGCTACTTCTGTTATCAAGTTATTTCAACACTCTAATAAAAAGAGAGATACAAGCTGCTTTATCAGGAGCCTTTAGTTTAACCAGTCCTGTGTGTACATCCATGCAAGCAGTGACACAAACCTTAGTACAGAACAGCAGAGCAGGCAACAGTCAGCCTCAGGATCAAATTATTAGTAGTAGTAATATTTATTTACACAATAATATATTGTATATTTATTATTAAAAATGTTGTTTATATAGTTTTCGTTATTATTATTGTAATTATAATATTTTGAATTCCACTCTGTCACTCCCCCTCCTGAAGTGGACAGGGGAGAGAAAATATAACAATAGGTTTGTGAGTTCAGGTAAGGGCGGGGAGAGATGACTTACCAGGCAGAACACTCCTGACTTGGGGAAATTAGTTCAATTTATTACCAATCAATTCAGAGTAGAATAATGAAAAATTAAACCAAATCTTACAAACACATTCACCCCTCTCCTACCTTCCTCCCAGGCTTAACTTTATTCCTGAATTCTTCACCTACTGTTCCCAGTGGTGCAGGAGGCCAAGGGATGGGGGCTGCAGTCAGTTCATCACACATTGTTCCTGCAGCTCCTTCCTCCTCAGGGGTGGACTCCTCACACTGCTCCTCTGCTCCAGCATAGGGTCCCTCCCACAGGAGAGTTCTTCACCCGCTCCTTCAATGTGGGTCCCTTTCCACAGGCTGCAGCACTCCACAAATTGCTCCAGTGTGGGTCTGTTCCATAGCATTTCCCTTCAGGAACAGGCTGTTCCAGAGTGGGTCCCCCATGGGGTCACAGGTATTGACAGCAAACTACTCCAGTGGAATCCTCTCTCCACAGGTCCTGCCAGGAGCACTGCCTTCCTGTGGGGTCACAGCTTTCTTTGGGCATCCACCTGCTCTGGTGTGGGCTCCTCCATGAGCTGCAGGTGGATCTTTGCTCCCCCATGGACCCCCATGTCCTGCAGGGCACAGCTGCCTCACCATGGGCTGCACCAGGGGCTGCAGGGCAATCTCAGCTCCAGCGCCTGGAGCAGCTCCTGCTCCTCCTTCTCCATCGACGTGGAAGAGCTGTTTCTCTCACGCATTCTCACTCCTCTGTTCTCTAGCTGCAGCTACCATTGCACAGGGTTTTTTCTCCTCCCTCCTTTACCAAGTAACCTCAGAGGTGCTACCACTGTCACCGATGGGCCTTGGCCAGCGGCAGGTCCATCTTGGAGCCATCTGGCATTGGCTCTGTAGGACATCAGGGAGGCTCCCAGCAGTTTCTCAGAGAAACCACCCCTTTATCCCCCCACTACCACCCAAACCCAATACAGTTTTATAACTGGAACGATTATACAAGAAATACCCAGGTCTGTTGATCTCTGACAGGGATTTTTGTTCGAAGCAGTGGCAGCCAGTACCTCCCATCAGGGTACACTGATGCTCTGAAGTGGGGTGAAGGGGAAAGAGAAGTCTTCAAAGTGAGACATTTTATTAAGGAAAGGCTAAGAATATCACATCTCTGTCAAGTGTTTAGTCACACAAATTATAGTAAGATCAAAAGGTATAATTTATGCAGTACAATTCTCTTAATTGGCACAGACTTTGGTGGAGCCAAAAAGGTGCCACTTGAGCAATTGTCCTGATTATTGGAGACTCATAGGAATATGCTTTTCAAATCTACATAAGAGGCAGAAGGATACTGGGGTCAGCATCTTTATCCTCCTCTGTCAATGCTGGATAATTCCCTGCAGTATTCTTCCTGTATCTAAATTAGACGTGATAATGTTTCTGCCATCTTCCTTGAAGATTGCTTCCCAGTCTAATAGATTTAATTATTAATCTACTATAAAGCGTCCTCTGCTTAATTTCCCCACTTTTCCTCAATTTACATACCAACCCTTATTATTGTTCTGAAATTAAGCCCTTTCCTTCTCTTTACCGTTCCTCTGTTTGGGATCTTAATATGACACCACCAGTCACATCTTCACCCACCATTTTACCAACCATAACATTAGACAATGTCTAAGAAATGATTGCTGGTGATTCTGGGTGCCCCCCCCTGCCATTTTTCTAGTGACTGATCTTCTGTACCTCTATGGGCCTGTTAAGCCTTTTAAGTTGTTTGTGAGCTGTTCACCTAGAAACTGGGGAGCTGGGATGGCTAATTGTGCAGTAAACATGCTCTGACTCTTAGTCTTGATGTACTCTCAGTGCTCAGGTTGACATAGGCTGAGTGTGTGAAAGATGAGCAGGGCTCTGAACCCTGCCATGCTTTCAACTTCCAACAGCAAATTCACTTTTCCTGGAATTTCTGACAGACACGCTAGCACTGTTAACTTCAACATAACTCATTTTGGAGTCATGCTGAGCAATAGAAGCAGAGGAGGGAAGCTGTAGCTCAGGAGTTTGTCCACCATCAAATCAGAGTAGTACAGCTCCTTATGCAGCCCACACTGTTTGCACGGATGAGGGATGTCATTTTCTGCACAGCTAGCAATCCCATCTGAAATTTCCTCTTTAGCAGCCATCCCAGTTAAATTACTCTGTTACTTATCAGGATGTAGAATTGCTGTAAGTTAAAAAAAAAGTGACTCTGCTTCCCTTGTGAAGAAAAACATTGCTAGAAATAAATGCTTTTGTTTCTTCATGAAAAATGCCTAGTCTGGATGAAGTATTTTTAGCCACTCTGGGTGTGCTGCTGTTCATCTCTTGTGGAGTGACTGGAGTAACCGGAGGAGGGGGTGGAAGCAGAGAGCATCACAGTCCATCTTTCTACCACAAGCTTAGAGGGACAAAGTCCATAATTGTAGAGGGTTATAATAGAATCATTTAGGTTGAAAAAGACCTGTTTAAAAATGCAGTTAATCAGGGTTCTCTGCTTACTCTGTATAAGCAAAACACTTCTGATCTGGTGTTGTCATGGCTGTTGCTGAAGACTCTGGCCAGAGAGAGTGGCTTTCCTCACAGACTGCTTTTTCCACAGGCAAGGACACAGGTCAAATAGGTCCCACACTGCCAGCCTCAGACACCCACAGCAGAAGCACAGGTGTCAAGGAGGACAAGCAGAGAGGCTCTCAGGAGCACGGAGCTGTAGTACTTGCCAGTAGCAGGCTGCATGCGAGTCCATTTGACTGTGCAACCCTTGTGCTTCTGAAGTGACCCTGATGCCAAAGTCGTGTTCCTTTGTCCTCAGTCCCATTTGGTGACGTGCCGAGCTGCATGCACTGCTGTCGTCGTCAGTGTCGTATAATACCAACGACTTTCGGAAAGCACTAATGAACAAGTGCAATTTCTTTTCTCTATTGTTGGGTTTTTTGTAAAGTTGCTCAAATGCTCTCAGGTATGGCGGCCCTGAACGGAGGACTCGGCGCAACAGGCCTGACGAACGGCACGGCCGGCACGATGGACGCGCTCACCCAGGCCTACTCAGGAATCCAGCAGTACGCGGCCGCCGCGCTGCCCACCCTCTACAGCCAGAGCCTGCTGCAGCAGCAGAGCGCCGCGGGCAGCCAGAAGGAAGGTAAGTGCCCACGCCAGCAAGCCCAGCCCAAGCGGTGCCACGCGGCTGTTTCCTCCTGGAGGCTTCGTGGAAGGCCTCGGGCAGTCTAATCTGTGATTTCTTCTTCCTCCAGTTTTCTCCTGCTTGCCACTGTCACCTTCTTTAACGTCTGATGCGTTTCACTTTTCAGCCATCTGTCCTTCAAGTTGTACTTTGCCACCCATCCCTTCCTTATATAAAAGCATTTACCAACTACCATATGAAAAGGCGCCGCTAACAAAAATCATCCCTCTGTGGATGCAATTTTGTCTTCTGGTTTCCATTTTCTGTCATAGTGGAGTTAATCTGATTAAGGTTTGAGCTAATGACAAGATCCGTTTTCACTTTGAGTGGTTCTTTGCTTAATTGTGGGTCTTGTGAGGAAGCAGCTAAGTGAGTGATTGCCCCCCTCTCCCCACACCAACAGCAAATAAACCTCAGGAAGTTATTGCTAAGAATAAATGAATACTAATTACAAGGTGTTTAGGAAAATGAGGCTACGCTTTTCCCCTCTTCCGTTCCCCTTCATGCTTCCTAGGCATTTTCAGGGGGGTTGTTTCTGTTTTCATTGCTTTCTCCTGTCCTAATTTCCAGCTAATTCTACAAAGACAGGAAAATACTGCATGCTTTCTAAGACTGTACCTATGTTGTCACTACTGCTCTTGCCAAGGATAAGCTTTGGAAATAAACCTAGTATAATATCCTCAAGAGAAATCTTTTTTATCCTCTTTTGAAATAGTATTTTGTACTGTTATGGCATGTGTTTCCTAGGAAGACAAATTTGGCATTCCCCCAGCTGGTTATTGTATAGCAACACTGGAGTTAAAATGTATATTTTCTCTCAAATGTTTCCTTTATTTGCTGCTAAAAGCTTGAATTATTTAAAATTAAAAGGGATTTTTAAAATTGTTTTTTCCATATTTTTTGTTTTCTACATTCATCTTTCACTTCAGCCCCTTTGGTCAGTGACAATAGAGTGTTTGACACCAGAAAAAGATTCTTTATTTGGTGTCATTGCAAGATACATAGTGAAGGCCAGCTTGATTTTTGTTTCTAGCTATTTTAATTTTTCTCTGTTCAGAAACATTCAAATCAACTTTAGGCTTATTTTTTATTTTTATGAATTGCCAGCATCCTTTTTAAAACACAGTGTTTTTGTTATATATCTTATATCTCTTAGTAGGTGTTTAAGTTCAAGTGAGTGAATTCCACTACTGAATACTGACAGCAATGTTTTGTCTCTTACCATGATTTCTGATGGAAGAGTCTGGAGTGGTTGAGGATAAACAAGTACCAGAGAAAAATGCTATATAAATATTAAATGCTGAAGCGCAGTGAACTGCCTTGTGCATATGCTCTTAAATATTATTTAGCAATTTTTTTCCCCTACTATTTAAAAGAACATTATTTGCTGGGAATGATAGTTTACTTGTGACAAGAAGAAAAAGTTCCAAGTGACAAGTTATTTCATCTTTTTTTCCCTGCCTCCTCAGAATTTTTTTTTAATCTAATTCATTTATCTCCTTCTTTTGGGCAAATTTTGCTACCTTCAGGCTGAGAGAGAGCAGCCAGTCCTATTCTGTGTAGGAGAGGTGAGGCTCTGTGGCTCTCTTGCAGGAAGAACTCTGTAAATCTCATGAGCGCTTTCCTCTTCCTCTCCAGAAAACTAAGGACATCACATCTGAGCACATTTAGGTTTCATTAAGCAAGGGAATATGTAATCAGGCTATTCTAGGTGTGGTTTTAGCAGAAATGCTTGTTCCCCTTATGCTGCTGGAGTCTGCATGGAGGCAACATCTGGCTCCATCACATATCACACTCTTCCTGGCATCCATTGCTCCTTTCCAGTGTGTTGCTATTGAGCTAGGGGAAAAAAATAACCTATCAGTACTAGGATGAATGTTTTAACCTACACCTTTAATAATAAATGTCTCAAATCTTGTCTGTAAGGAAAATATTCAAAGCACCTTTGAGTTTACACCTTAGTTTGCAAACTGAATTAAGTCTAAAGCCACTTAATTGCTACCCAACTACTTAATTTTGAACTTCTTTAAAATACTTGCTTTACAAAGCTTCTTCCAGGAGACAGATCTTTCTATGGGGGATTTATATTTTAAAAAAATAGCTCATTTTGAAATGAGTCAGTACAAATTTAATTCTCAATGTCTTTTTCTCACTGACTTCACTGACTTTTAAGTCACAAGGTGTGCTTCTTCTTACTATTTTTATTCCTATCTGCACCATTTTCTTGCCATTCGAGTTTAAATCTGTGGTACTCAAATCTGAGCTCACCTCCTTCCATTTCCATAAGTTCCTGCAACTGGAATTAAACTGACAAACCTGTGCAGGTGTTGGAAGCAGCAGAGGACTCCTTGTGCAGTTTTGGGGCATTTTGAGAGCCAATACATTCTGTACCTGTTTTACTAACCTTAATTATACTGAAAGACACTCAGGTAAATTGAAGAAAGAGGATGAATTTAACTACTTCTGTAGTAGAGTTATGAAATAAACACTTTTCAAAGTAAACACTTTTCAAGATGGGATGCTCTCAAGAGCTGCATTTCAGCTGTGCTCCTTTGATGATCCACTTGCTTTTGTTCCTTCAGAGTTAGAAAATAAAATGCTTTCTGACCATCAGCTTCAGTAAGTATTATGGAAAAGAAGATAAATGTAGCACTTATAATAGCTGTTTTCATACTTCTTTTTTCTTTTTTCTTTTTTTTTTTCTTTTATTTTCCTAAAGGTCCAGAAGGGGCAAACCTCTTTATTTACCACCTCCCCCAGGAGTTTGGAGACCAGGACATTCTGCAGATGTTCATGCCTTTTGGAAATGTTATCTCTGCTAAAGTCTTCATTGACAAACAGACCAATTTGAGCAAGTGCTTTGGTATGTCAAATTTAATAAATCCAATAGTAAAAGCCACATGCACTATACTGAAAGGGGGCCAGGAAAGAAAATTAACAACAACGTGAGAAATGTCACGCTGGAAAATCATTCCAAAAATAATAGACTGTTAATCTTCAAATGAGCAGGAAGATGCACAAACTACTTCTAACTAAAAATTGGATATGAAAAAAACCAATAATAATCTTCCAGTCTGACATCTTGCATGAATGTGTCAAGTACATGAAACTAATTACACCCTGTATGGGGGAATGTCATTTAGTATACTATTAAATTGCCTTATTATGGATACCTAATTATTCTCTATTGTATAGCTGAGCCACTTAAAAAAGCTCTGTGTTTAACCCATTGCTTCTACATTACAGGGAATTTCTTTCTTCTGAATTAAGTACAAGATTTTGCAATTAGTGACTGAATGGTGTGTGCATGTAGTTCAGAATATTCTGCAGACAGCTGATGTCTAGATATGCAGCTCTAACTGTTGTGGGTGGGTTCCAGTGTGTTGTGGAAGGTGGCATCTCCCTTACCTTAGGGCAGGGATGAACAGAGCCTCACAAGATCAGTGTCAAGTTTCCCAGAAAATACTTTGAGCTGACAGAAAATTAGATCACAGCAGAGAAGGAGATGATGTGTTGGTATAAAAATAGTTTTAGGGTTGATTAGGAGGGCTGATGTCTTAGCAGAGATGCACCAGTTCAGTGCTTTGATGGAGTGGAGCAGAGAATGTGAGTGAGTAGTAAACTTTTGGAGCATTGGTCTAATAATTATGGTCTTATGCAAGACACAGTAAGGATTTAGGAGGAGGAAGGAATCTCTTAAACATGAGTTTTGCAAGGGTTGATATAAAATACTGGAATTTTCTTTAAAGTGGCAATTCTTTCCCAGAGTAAAGGAATGCGCCTGTATATATGGCAAAAGAGGATGGGACAGTACACTTGGAAAGTTGATTCAGTTCACAGAAAGAGTGTAACATTCTGCCTGCTTTTTCCCACAGTCTTTCAATTCATTTTTGAAGCATTTAGCTCTTTAGGCTTTACAAAAAATTATTCAAATCTAGACCAGTATAGTCCAGCCCATGTCTGCAATGGGTTAAAGCAGTCCCTGAGGCTCTTACAAATTTGAAAAGTGGAATTGAAATGGACTCCTCATTGATCTGGAGCCAGTTCTGTTAGTATGTTGAGGGTTACAAAATCGTTGTTGAGGTCTCCAGGAATCCTGATGAAAAGACAAATCAAGCTACATTAATCAAAATGTAGCAATTGTGGTGACTGCTGAAAGAATGTAAATCAGTTTGGGCAGGTGGCTCAATTCATCAGATCGTTTCCCACACTTACATTCTGTGCATTTTCTTTTACTCTTTGATTTCCTTCTTACACATTTGCCTGGGTTTGTGGGACACAATTGTCTAACTTAGTAATGCACCAAAGTTTTCTTCTTTAAGGGAAAATGGAGGTGACGACACCCAACGGATGGAGGAATCCTCTGTCTTTTTTGTTTTAGGCAGCTTTCACTGATATTTCCATTTCTCAGTCTTCCTTCCCAGATATTCTGCCACCAGGGAGGGAGCTCTACTTTAAAAACAAAAAGTAGAAGTGGCAGATGAAGCTGAGTTTTCTGATTCAGTGGGTGACTATTTGGTGATACTGCAAATCACAGGCAAAGCCAGAATTAGTCCTGCTAGCTTAATGTACTGGCATAGTCTGCATGCACCTCTTCAGCTTTATTAGCAAGAATTGTCTATTTTTTGTTTTGGTCCTACATTTGTGTTTCAAAAAGCCTTTATCTTTTCTGTCCTCCCATCCAAAAACTACAGTAGTGCTTTTCTTTGCTGAATCATTAATGGTCATTGCACTTGGTACAGTTTGGGTTTGGGTTTTTTATTTGTTGGTTTGGTTTGGTCTTTTTGCCCCTAGTAACTGTAATTGTAATTGTAATAATTTGTACATGCTTAGGGCTTCCTACTCTGGAGTTTCCAATCTCCTGCCCAAAGGAGGAGGAAGTCAAATTACAGATGAGAGCAGGTTGAACATCCAAAAGGTGTAAAGATTGTCCAAGTCTGTCTGGCAGAAGTGGGAAGGTTTATTCTGAGTGAGTGATAGACAGTGATGAATCTTTATGCAAAACAGCTTCACAAAATGAAAAATTCCCTTTCTTTGCAGAAAAAAGGACTTAGGCATATTTTCTTTTCTTGTCCAACCCCAAATGAATGCTCAAAGGATTAAATGGTGATGAGGATGACAGGACAGTGTGTTTACACCTGGAAGTGCTCTTCCATGAGTTCTCACAGGCTCCATGGGCTTTAGTTGATTCAGCAGACAAAGGGTTTCACTCTTCAAGCTTATCTCTTGCCTTTCATAAATGTTAGATTAAGAAAAATGAGACCTGTAAGTAAGGCAGAGGAGGAGGGACCCAGTTACATCAGTGCAGAAATCCAGTCAGCCATTTTAGTAAAACTGTCTTGAATGATGAAAATTATTTATCCTGATTATAGAAATACCCAAAGATCTAAAACAAAAATCAGAATTGTCATGACAGGACCTTTGAGAATTAGTAAGAAACATCATTCCAACTTCATGTAACCTGTGGTTTAAAATTCAGACAAAAAATGATGCATGGGTCCCATCAGAAAAATACAAATAAAGGGAAGGAATTCTAGATTCCTCAGTAAGCTTTATAAATGAAGATTCTCAAATAAGGAAGATGAGAGTGTAACAAGCTAATGCAGGTATTGCATTCTGTATAAAGAGACAAATGGTGAATCAGAATAACAACTGAATTATAGGGGCTGATGCCAGCAGTGTGCTTCCTTCTCTTCATTCACCATCCACAGATGCCAAGTGAGTAGTTTAGATCACTTGCTTACTTTCCAGGTGGATAAAACTAGGTACGAAGGAGAGGAACTACAGTGATGATAAGTTCATAGCAGTAATATGCACTTGAGAGAATAAAGTGAAGGTCTGGAAAGCTGTAGAGGGAAATGCTGAATTGTCAAGGTAGGTAGGAGTAGCTACACCTCAGCTGTGGAGCATCTGCCTGGTCAGTGCTATACAGCTGCCTCCCAGCTCGTGCTAGTTCCCTCTGCTATCCCTGAGCCAATCCTAGAGCCAATGGAAAGAGATACAGGACGTAGAGCTAAGATAATGACTGAATCATGTGAACAGACATGATCTCCTAGAACCAAATAGGGGAAAGGAAGAGAGTGACGAAGCTCCTCAGGATTTGGCAAAAAAAATTTAAGAGGGAATGATCTCAGGGAGAAAGTGAGGAAGTGGCAAGAGTTACTAAAACCAAGGAAGGTATGGAGGAACATTTATTATCCCTTAAGGAGACAACAAATAATCAACCACAGGACAATATGGATAGAGGATATTGTCTTTGGCCAGGAGAAGGTCTGCAGAAGTTTAAATGAGAGGTGGTTTTGAGTGGAAGGAACAGAAGTTAGCCTGAGTTGTGAGAGAAGAGTCTTAACTTAAATAGTTTGGTGAAGTTGATTTAAGGTGAAGCCACGGGATGATCTATGAAGGAGAACAGCTGGACAAGGATACCTTGATAAGGGGGGAAGATTTTATGCTGTGGGGAAAGCATTATAACACTGACTCTACAACTGGAAGAGGGCAGCAGTGCAAGAGCCATAAAGGATAGGTTAAAGTAATAGTAAAAATAGGTTATGAACCCAAGTACATAGACACTAAGCACAAATTAATGAAGCTGATTGAGGAAAGAGAGGCACTGAGAAGCCCGTGTGTTAGGACTGAAGACAAAGTGTGTGGCATCCATGCTTTAGGAGAGTGGAGGGATATATGTTAAGGCAAATTCAAGTGGAAAGAAGAAGGAGCATTTCAAAGCAGATGCATAGCAGCAGGCTGAGTGCAGTAATAATTAGCCCAAGCTGAGGCAGAGCAGCAGTTAGGTGAGCATTGCAATTACAAGTGGGAGGCCCAGATATGAAAATGAACTTTGAGCTTCCAGAATCAGGAAGATTTGAATATATTATGAACAGAACATTTTCAGTCTCCCAGGGAAAAGAAATCTGAGCCAGGCCAGCCATTCTGAATTACCCAAGCAAGCATTATCCTCCTAGTTAGTGCTCACATGCGAGGAGCAGATCTTGGAGTTCTCATCAAACCCTACCATTGTCTTTATGATGCTGCTTAATTTTGATGTTTACATACCCCTTTGGGGACCAAGAGACTGAATTAACTCACATTAAGGTACTCCGAGATCTTGAACTGGAAAGAGCTGTAAAATTACAAAATATTAATATTGCAACTGTCCTAGGCCGAGCCCAAGGAGATGAGTGTTCCATAGCACACATGAACTCACACCCAGGTGTGCCAGTGGGTTTAGGCAGTCTGGGGGTTGATTCTGTAACCAGGCTTGCTGTTTCAGCTTCCCTTTTGCAGACTGGCCTCAATAGCACTTCCTAATAGACTGGGAGGTATGTAGATACTACACTGAAAAGTGTCACAGTAATAAATATCTTCAATCTCTAAGGTAGGTATATAAATAACAACATTGAAACTGCATTGCACCAAAATTGGCCAACTGCATCCCAGTTAGTAAAGAAACATTATAAACGTAAAGAGGATGGAAGGAAGGATTATAAACATAAAAGGGAAACAGGGGAGAAAATGGGATATGAAGTGTGATCAAAGAACAAATTGAAAGCCAGGTGAATGTGTCAAATAAATAGCAATCATAAAATTCTAACAAAATGCCTTCTGACATTTGTTCTAACCTAGAGCTGACTTTCTCTCCCACCTGTGTTCTGTGTCTCGCAGGTTTTGTTAGCTATGACAATCCGGTCTCTGCACAAGCTGCTATCCAGGCTATGAACGGCTTTCAGATTGGCATGAAACGCTTGAAGGTTCAGCTGAAACGCTCCAAAAATGACAGCAAACCTTACTGATCTTAACCCCAGATGCTTACTGCTCTTATTTTAGCTTTCTTAGGGTAAGTCCCATGAGCAAACCTGTCCTCTGCAGGGGGGTTAAGAAAGAACATAGAGCCAACCTTCACCAAGGGACAGTTATTTTTACAGTCACCACTTCCATCTCCCCACTTGTCCTTACTGCACTTGGCTCCCATTTCCTCGCCAAGTAATTACTGAGTTGTGTTACTGTATTTTGTTTTGCAGCATAATTTATCTCCTTTTTGAAACAAAAATAAACATCTTGAAATTCCAAACAGCACACACACACACATACACAAAAAATGTGCAATTTAACTCTGTGAACCCTGGTGCCATTAGCACACAATAAAAGTTGTTTTCTGTGGATGGATCGTATTTTACCAGGGTGGCACCAGCAGTTTATAGGTTAAACAAAATGGCCTCATGCCAGTTGAAGCACTTATTTTGCAACAAAAATTGAAATAAGTCTTTCCACTACATCAACTTGTTTTTTGAGAAGATCTGATTTTTTTTCGGTTCAAATCAACGTATTGTTATATATTAGTCTGATTTTACACTGGTCGTCTTTATATTTCATTTTTTTTTAAGTTCTTGTTTTTTTGGAAAGGATTAATGTAAAAAAGATTTAGAGATCTGTTTCTAAAGCTACAGGGTTTAAAATAAAAAAAAATAAAATAAAATGAGTGACAATACTTGATGTTTCTTGAGAGATAAATTTAATAATAATAAAAAATAGAAAGCCACAGGCCTGTAAATTTTATTTGTAAAAAGCATTTCTATTTTTATACAAAATTTTTACTGCCTCAGAAATAATGGAATTTATTTATTGCCTATTGTTAACTTATTGGATACCTAAAGAGCAGCTCTCTATGCTAGCTAGATCCTTTGAAGTAGTCTCTAGAGTAATTGTGCCAAGAATGGGCGCTTTTTCACTGTTGAACCCTCCACCCTTTGCAGTTCATGCTTTTATCCTCTTGTTTGTATTTGTCTGGTTATTTTGTTTGTAGTTTCCATTACCTAGTTTAAAGTTCAGTTGTCTGACCCTTTCCCCCCCACCCCTCTCCCTGTACCTTTCTGTTACATTTGTAGAAACTGGTTCTTTCCTCTCTTTCCTCCCCAAAGAGGAATCCATTCTCTCTGACTCCTTTCAGATGGATTCTTTTGGGGTTCCATTGTGTTCTTGTTGGCAAGTATTGTAAGTTAATGCAAATTATGTGAACAGCTTGTAGGCTCTACTGATAAAAGATTTGCATTAGTTTTCTCCTGCACCCATAAAAGTGATTTTGTTTGTGCTGCATAGATTCTGTGTAACTTTTTTTCCTCTTCCTTGTTTTTTCCCTAGACATCTCCATGCCCGTTAGCCCATCGTTTGCCTAGCATGTCCCTGTGGCGTCTCAAAAAAAAAAAAGTTTCATCGTCCCGTCATTGTTTCTGATGTCTTTCTGACCTCACATCATATTTGGTTCTCCTACTGACCTAGTTTGACCTTTGAAATTTGCATGTGACCTCATCTAGCTATGAATTCTGGGAAGTCAATGTGAAAAAACATTGCTGCATTCATGCAAGACTGAAATTTATTATTAGATAAATTAATGATAGGATTTAAAAACAACCTGTGGCAAAATGTTTTTTCTTTCTTTCCTTTTTTTTTTTTTAAGTTTTGGTTTTTTGGTTTTCTTCTTTCCTTGGAGTTTTTGTTTTGTTTTGTTTGGGTTTTTTTTGTTTTGGGTTTTATTCTTGGTTGATTTTTGGTTTTGTTTTTCTTCATTTCGTAAAAAAAAATAAAAAAAAAAACAGACTTGAAAGTATTATACAGGGATTGGCATTCTGCCTGGTCACTGGTGACAATAGCAATATGTGTCCAGAGGCACAGAATGTTGGTTTCTAACAGACTACTTCCAAAACAGTTTGAGAAATAAAACTGTCTGATTTTAAGTCTCTAGAGGTCTGTAATAGTTTTTACATTTTTCAGGCAGTGTAAAGTTTTTTGATAAGGCCATTTTAGGTGGCTCACTTTCTCATTAAAGTATATATATAGAACCACTTTTTGTAGATTAGTATAAGAAAATATTTACCCTGTTTTAGGGCAAATGCTACCTACTTGTGTCACCTTTTGCTGAACTGACTCACAGTTAGACAATCCATGGTTTAATGCACATGAAATTACCTATATTTTATACTGTTTCAATGTACAGAAGAAAGGTTACTGTAAAATGTGTTACGTTGGTGCTTCTGTGAATTAAGTTGTGGTTTCATCATGAGTCTTATGGTCTTAAGTGTTCTATGTTTATAAAAAGACAAGTTTAAAATTGGTTTACTTGAACAACAAGAACAAAAAGAAGATTCAAAAAAAAACACAAAAAAAAGTTGTTTGCTTAAAAAAATAATTTCATGTGAAAATGAAAAAATATTCCAGAATAAGTTTGTGTTGGCTTGTGACGCATTGATGTCATTTTTTTATTGTGAAAAATTTAGGTGTGTTTGTGTTCAGCAAAATGTGATCAGTTTTTCTTTTAAAGGAAAAAAAAATCAGTGAAACTATAGTGCCAAATTCCAAAGGTACTTTCTTCCTAGAGCTTCAGTGTGTTTCTTGTGTGAAGTAATTTGATAACATGGGTATTTTATTATGTGTTTTGTATAAATCCCTAATATTTAAAGAAAAAAAGAGGTTAAAAAGTTTGTTAACTTGCTATCCTGTGGTCTTGTTGCCTGAAATTGTTATTGTTTGTTATTTCTCTTTGATGTTTTTTGTAAAACATTGTATAAGTGCCCATGTTTCACTTTTTTAACCACTCTGCACACATCAATGCTGTGAAAGCAAACCTCACTATGTATTTTCTTCATATTGTATGGAAACCTCTAAGGTGAGAAAGTTTTGAACTTTTAACCCTTTCCACCCAGAGCTGTCTTGAGTGTTAATACCTTTTATACATTCACCATTTTGCTGTTTATTTTTATATATATATCTATATCTATAAATATATATATACTTAGTTTTTTGTGGTTTATTTAATACATGGTTGAAATCAGAACAATGCACAGGGCAGATCTGAAGGACAAAAATATTTTACTGCTGTCTAAATTTCTTCTGTATCTATAACTAAAATTATTTAAAACCGTAATTAACTTGTGGTTTTCCTTTTTAGATTTTGGGGATTTTGTCTTTTCTTAAAGAGCTTTTAATATGCTGCTGGGATATGCTATTCAGTATTAATAAAATAAAAGAAAAAGAAAACAATTCTTTAATTATCTATTGTGTGAACCACTCCCAGCCAGGAGTGGTCAATCCACCATTTGAAAACCTTGAGGAGAAAAAAAAAAAAAGAATAATAATATTTTTGTAATTTAAATAAATGAACTTTTGCTTAAATCAGATGCACTAGATCTTCCTGGGTGAAAATTCAGTGTGCACTGCAGTTAAACTACTTTTTATGGATAAAGTTTACATACACTGTAATGTTTGGTGTTATTTGCCATTATTTGTCACGGCAATATATCGGCTTACTCCTGCAGACACTCGTACAGAGAGGAGTGACTTTACTCGTACCCATGGTCCGTGGGAATATCTGTGTGACTGATGTGGGTGTTTGCTGGAGGAAGCTCTTTGTAAGGAGCCAGAAAAGAGATGCTGGTAGCCCTTTTCACTGCCTTGTAAGTCTGATTGGGTTGCATTCCTACCGCACAAACAGTGACCAACAACCAAATTCGGTTCTTTGCCACCGGTTCAGCAAATTCATTGCCAATCCAATGTGTGTGAGCAGCAGTACCTGCTACAGGTCATAAAGTGCCATAACTTCTTCCACCTCCTAGTTCTATCTGGTTATATCTGAAGCCACCTAAAATTAAAATCGAAGCCCTATATGAGCAACATCAGCTGGTGCACTCTTGTCTCTCATCCCCAACTTAAATGCTTCTTTATGTAGAGCCCTGGGATGGAAAGGACTAGCCTCTAGTGATGCAAAAAAAGTTTCCTTCTTATAGCACATGCACTTATAAATAAATGATCTATACTTTTCTCACATTTTTACTACTGCTGGGGCCTTCCTACACCCTTTGAGGGCTATTTTGTACTACTTGCAGCAATTGTGCGTATTCAAAGTATCATCTCACGTACGTTATATTATATATATGTACATATATATATATATATAATATGAGATCATCATTTGGATTGTTTAGAGACTGTTTCACTAATTTTTCTCATTGTACCCACCGTCTAAATTTCCAAAGCTTTTGTAGATGCCCTGGTGTGTCCTGTGGGTTTTCCAGTCTGGTTAGAGCGGTGATGCCTCTGGTCCTTGGGCAGTGTAACTCGACACCAGGCTGCCCTGAATTACTCCACAGGATATTGGCTTAGCAGTGGGAGACAAGGAATATTTCTGTACTTCCAGGCAACTGAGATGAATCATTGCTTAGAAAAGTGTCCATCTCTGAAAAAAAAAAAAATTAAAAATTCAAAAATAAAAAATAAAATTCAAATACAAAACCAAAAACTCAAATAAACACCTCCTGGGAGGCAAATTATCTACCAGTTCTCTTTCAAAATAATGAAAGGAAAAAGCTGCAAGGGTGCAAGGGCCTAATAAGAGAGGAAGTAAAACAAGGGAAATTGCTTTACAAAATTCTAATCAAAAGACTAGACTAGTTGTTTTATCAAACAAATTAGCAAATTGCAATGAAATGGCAGTCCTCAAAGGAGTAACAAGTTCATCTTTCTTTCACCATAGGGGTTACAGTTCCTTGGCTTGTGCTACTCTGGAATCATTTTACTGTTTCTGTTTTTATTATCTTAAGTGCTAATTAACAAAAGGAAAAAATATCCTGTAGTTTCATTACCTTTTTGGATAATGTCATACAAAAAGAAAAAAAAAAACAAACCTATGTATTTGTGTTTTTTTCGTGCTGTGGGAATTGTTGTTTGTAGATTAATAATACTATCATTTTGTTTAGAATTACAAACTAGTTTTTAAGTATTGTCTGAGAAAAGCCAAAGTTAATGCAATCTAGTGGAAACTGTAAGACCATTTGAGTATTGTTTCTGTTTTATTGATGCATTTGGATTTTGTTGTTTGATGGAATTTGAGCCAAAAAAAAAAAAGAACAAAAAAAGGCAAAAAAAAAAAAAAGCAAGGCTTTCCTATTTCTACAACTTGATTGTACTTATGCATTTTGTACCAGTGGAACTTTTTATACTGGAGATTAAAAAACAAATGGAAATTTTTGTGGCTTACTCTCGTGGGCCCCCTCGATCATGACTGATTTTCAAGTTTGATTTCTGGACGGTAGAAAGAGAGTTGGTTTTGTTTTGAGAATTCAAAACTTTGGCTTGATTTCTTTTTTTCCCTTTGCTTATATCTAGTGTTTAGAATTTTGTCTTAACAAAAGCGGTAAGTTTCACTTTTTATTCTGTATCGTGCAGTTACACAATAAGGTAATTAGAATTAGGAGTACTCGGTCACTTTGCGTGGATAAATGTATTAGTTAAAACGTTAGGGGTTTGCTTTTTTGCTGTTTAGATCAGAGTTTTTTCTGATTCTTCTGTCCTCATTGTGAACATAACCGTGTAGTTGAAACAGTCAGACTTATTTTTGTAACGTATGTTATTGTGTGATGCAGTTTTTTGCTTCTGTCTCCAATATTAAACCATTTTCCTAATACTTGTCTCTCTACTTTGTGTGTTGTATTGTTGGTGGTCATTCTGTGTTGGTAATACATCTGCACACCTCACTGTTTCACGTGCCTGTTTTTTTTTTTTTTCTCTATTTGTTGGTTGTGTACAAAAGATACAGTCGATTCCACCTAAGTGAATAGCTGATTGGGGGGCAAAAGAGGATTTGTACATTTTAGACATGTTCTGGTTTCTTTGATTTTTTTTTTTAATTTTTTTTTTCTCTCTTCCTCCCCCTAGTCATGCCTTATCACTTGGATAATCTCTTGGAGCAGGAAGCATTTTAAATGAGTTTCCTGCAAAGTCCTATTGAAGGTAGCTTTTGTTAGCCTTCAAACTGCAAAACCTTCTGCACACAAACACACAGAAGACACCTGAAAAGATTTTTTTTTTTTTTTTTTTTTTTTTTTTTTTTTTTTTTTATTTTGCTGTGGCATTTCAGTCAGTCTGGAAAATGTGAATTATGGGGATCTTTTCTTCCTAGTTGTTCAAAAAAATAATACTCTGCCACTATGTTGCAGAAGCATATGAAACATTCAAGAAAAGGAGGATATAGCCTTGGGATTTTTTTCCAAACTGCACAGTAATCTGATGGCATATGGCGTTAGTCAAACTCTCCCTAGAAACTAATCATGTCTTAACTAGGGCTGGGACAGCCTGCAAAATCTTACCAGGTGATCAAGCTTGTTATGTGCAGTTGTACATATAATACTTTTAAAAATATAACAAAATCCAAGTGAGCACAGGAAGACTTTCTACTAAAGCCAGTGGAAGTAAAAAAATAAAATTAAAAAAAAAAAAGGAGAAATAAATGATGGAAAAAAGATCCTCTGTTGTTCCAATGGATGATACTTTTGCTGTGGGCTTACAAAGCAGATCATTCTCAGCATTGGCTGATAGTATTACACAAATCTCAAAAGGGACTAAAGAAATACCATAGCACTTTTTTTCTCATTATTTTTTACACTTGGCTCTTAGCTTTTTTATTCTTTCCTTTCCTATACATTTTGCTTCCTCACAAGATTCTCTCTGCTCTTCCCCAACCGGTGTCTACCACGATGAAATAAAAGCTGCGAAAGAAAAATCTATGTTGTTCTGGTTTACAGAAAATCTCTTCTCTCCTCTGATCGCAGATACAAACCTTATAATTTGGAGAGGGGGGGAAAGAAAACAAAACAAAATAAAACCAACCAAACCAAACCCAAGGAGGAGAGAGAAGCACTGGTGAGTGCTCTCTGGAATTCAAGCCATACGCCCCCATCCCTTTCCTTTGTCCCACTTTCTGTGATGCTCAGGAATCGAAGACCACTTAAAAGTGCTCTTATGAGACCCAAACGACACTCCTCCCTCTTGTCTCCTCTCCCCTGGTCTTTCTGGCGCTCTGGCTTTGGCTCACACACACACACACGGCCCCATCAACACCGTCTAACAAGGTCCTGGCGCACTGGGTGTATCCGTGTGGTGTCAGCAGCAACATTGGTTCCTGCGTTTGGAAGACTTTTGAAATTTTCTGGTAGCTTGTGAGTTGGCCTGGTTGTTACTGCTCAGTCTATTTTTCTGATTTTTTTTTCTCCTTTTTTTCACTTTTCTGTTTCCATGAGAAGCAAACAAGTGATGAGTCTGGAGCCCCCAGTGAGCTCCAGTGCCTTCCCGCAGGGTCTGTAATCAGAGGTCAGGGGTCCAAGCAGCTCTAGCTTTAACCTAAAACCACAGGAGCCTGTAGCAGACAGCCCAGACAGGAAAGCAGAACCCAATGATCAGACTGTATCCTGGGTCTTTAACACCTCTAGAGTTTATGATCTCAATTTGGATAATTTTGACACCAGTGGATTCAGTTAAGTAAGTCTTGACTTGCATGATGGATAAATCAGAATTGTTCTCTCGTGTTTTTTAGCTTGCTGTGGATGTTTTCTTTTTTTTCTTTTCTCTTTTTTACCTCCAAACTTGGTCTTAGGAAAGAAACTAGAGCTTTGTGAAGGGTCTTTTCTTCCAAAAATACAACTGAAAAAAAAAGACTTACACTGCGGTTAGATTTCTTTTAAATACTCAGGGCTGAAAGATACAGGGTTTTCTTTCTTTTCTTTTTTTTTATTTTTTTAATTTCAACAATGGGGAAAAAATGAGTTCCTTAAAGCAATGCAGCTGAACAGTTTGTCCTGCTTAAACACATGCTTTTAATTTCAATTATGTAAGGCACCTTGCAGTGTTAGCAAAATGTCTTCTTCGTTAGCTATATGTGTACCGCCATGGGAAATTACCAAACTGTCACAAGACTCGCTGATTAAAGAATAGCCTGCCAGAGTGTGTGTGCCTTTGCCCAGTGTGACTCTTAGGTATTAGGCTAAGGAAAACAGTTTAACAAAATGTAGTGTGAATCATTCCTGATAAGTGAATAAAGCATTGTGACCAAGCAATCAGATTATTCACTTATCAGGAATCGACTGTACTGATAGTTTGCCTGATCGTTTTTGTTCCTCATCTCTGTTGTAGTTTCACTACTTTGCTGTGTTCTGTTTTTTCTCTCATGCTCTTAGTAAAATCACTGGGAATATCCCTTCGTGTGATCATGAAACGTGCTACTGAGTAACAAAAAAAAAATTTAAATATAAAAATGATATCTTAACAAAATCTATGCACTTGCTATCAGGAACACAATACTGGATGTGTCTTATATATATTGAACTATAATAGTATTCGATTTCTTAAATAAAGCTTAAGAAAGGATTCTGTTGTCTGTAAAATTTTATGAGCATTAAATGGAACAAAAAAATGTTTCTAGGATTGGGCGCTTTTTGTTATATGAAATCTTCCTGGGTATATGGTCTTTAACCATGCCCAGGCAAATGTTACTAATTCGCTTGATATTTCATTAATAATGGAGACTTTGAAAATTCGGCTTACTGAAATCTGTGGGGAGAAAAAGTCTTGCCATTCAGTGACTTGCAGCAAAAGATTCTAAGATGCAGAAATTTTGGTCTTTCTGTATTTGTAGAAGCAAACATGTTTGGTTTTGTACTGAAATCAAAAAATAGCTAAAAGATGTGAATCAGAAAATGCTATCAAACAATACAATACTGAACTTTTTGGTATATGACTTTTTTTCCTCCTGATTCTAGATAGGTTTAGAATTAAAAAATGAAAACCCATATGCTCAAAATTCCACAGATTCTACCGTGGAGGTCAAAGCATCTTTTTGGGGAAGATCCATGGCATATTGTATGTTTCCTGTATTGAGCCTTCTCTTAAAACAAAAAAACATTTTCACATCAAAACCCATGAATTAAATGGGAATCAAATAGGTAAAACTGTTGAGTACACTGAAAGAAATTATTCCTTCAATGGCTGTATATTTGCCACAAAATTGTAGACTTTAAACAATCTGATTTTTATGGAAATTGCCATAATTCTTGTATTTATCAAACTTTCAATAATGTCAGCCTTTGGCAGAAAGATCCAGGAGAATGAGGGGAGGGGAGGGAGAGGGGTTGCTTTCTTTTTTTTCTTTTGAACTGCATTACTGCCTCACTTTTCATATGCCATTATATTATCTGAAAAAAAATTAAATTGTGGAAATCTATCTGCTGCTTGTATCCTTCTATTCATGCATATTTAGTAAACGTTACAGAGCTAAACATCCAGTGGCCAGGTGCATCAGCCTTGTAAGCCAAAAACACTGCTCCACCAGAGAGGTCACAGAGAAGATTTGCCTTGGTGGGCAGCAGGATGGTCCTGTCCATCCCACATCAGCACAGAGCTCAGGTGGGAACCCTGCCCTGCTTTTCAAGGGCTGCTGATGTAACACAAATATTAAATAATCACAATTATTAGCTCATATTTGTATTCCCTCTGATTTTCCTCATTAGCAGTCTTTTTTCCTTTTTTTTTTCCATTAAAGGGAACTGGAAAGTTGCAGTCATTTTCTGAATCATTTGCCCCTGTTGATAACCTAATTGTTTTACATGAATGCTAATATTTCCCTCGCACACATTTATATCTATCAGCTAAATCAGCAGTAAAGTAAACTCTTCTGGGATACATTCCTATATCAATTAGCAAGGATTTATGCTCCAAAGCACCATTAGCATTAATGGGAGTGTGCTCTTTAGCATAAACAATTGGCAATAGGTCTGGTGGACTTTATTTCATAAACAAAGGAGCATTTGAATCTTAGAGACTTGTTTCCTCAAGACTGCACTTCAGGGAGTGATGTCCCAGCTTCCCTGGCTGCTCTGGGGACATCTCACTCACAGGACATGCATAATTTCCTGAGTTGCCAGCAAAAGGAGACAGTGTCAGTTTGGAAAGTGGGCTGACTTCTGGCACAAACTTTTGCTGGTGTTTTCCCTTCTGAAAACCTGCCTGAAAACACACCAAGCAAAATTTTCAGCATTATCTCCTGTCCCTCCGACCAACAGCTTAAGAAATTTCACTCTGAGCGTTGTGTAGTGCCTCAGAATGGAGACCACCCAGGGGAGGGAGGGAGCGAGTTTGGAAAGAGGCAGGAGGACGAGCAGAGATGAAGCCCTGTAGGAAAGAAACTGGTGGGTCCATCATCTCCTTCAGCTGTCAGCCTCACAGCACCACGGCTTTCAGTAGAGAGCTAGAGGGGAACAGTAAACCACCAAGTCTCAGCTTCCACATGTAGGTCAACAGTTTCTCCCTCACCCCCGTGTTTGATCAACAAATACACAACCAAAATATTTCAATCTTAATCTGAAGGCACTGGGAGCTGGGGCAAAAGTCCACCGCTTCCCAGAGGTGTATGATCTACTGAATCCCTGCCTGTGCTTCTGCAGATGTTTTCTCTGTAGGTTTTGGCTTTGCTCAGTTCTGCTACATTAAAGAGCCCTTCTGCATCTGCCATTTCGCCCCAAAGGCACTCATAAGCAGGTCTCAAGTTGCTTTTCATCCCTTGTTCATAAAACAAATACATCATGCTCTGGAAGCATCCACACACAATAGTGGTTTTTTAGTTCCTGAATAATTTCTGTGCTTTATTTCTGCAACTTTTTCTTTTTTCCCCCCAACATTCTTTCTAAATTTGGGTTACCAGAGCCAGATACGTTAATTCAACATCAAGTGGTGCAACATGCGGAAATTTTAAATTCCATCCCTACTCTACTCCTCTGAATGACACAGCCAGGGATAGCGGCAGCAGAGTTATATTCTCCAAAAGTAACATGCAAAAGCCACAAAACACCACATTAGCAGAATTATTTAGGGTGCTGAAATCCCACTGGGATGCATTGCGCTCCAGGTTCCTGTGTGTGTGGTCTGCTTGCCTGTTCTTCCACTTGAAAGCTTCCTTACAACCACACTGAGAGCATTTCTGTATAACTCCTAGTCCCCTCCAACATTTTCCAATGTTATCAGCAGTTTTGGTATTTACTTCCAAGTCATTATTGAAGATATTCAATAGCATTCAGACCCCCTCTAAAAAAAAACACTCTCCTACAGTGAGTCTCCTTTGACAGCTTCTTTGTTGACATGTCAGCCCATTCTTAATCCATTTTATGTGCCTTGTATTGATAGGGTAGAATGCTAATTTTTAAATCAGAATCTGTTGTGCTGTCAAACATACAAAAGTCAGAATATATTTCATCTTTGCAATTACTTTTATCGGCCAAAACCTACAATCACATCAAAGAATGAAATCCAGTTTGACAACCCTTCCTCCCTTAAAAAACATGTTGATTGGCATTAATTGTTTACCTCATCTTTAATGTGTTTATACCCATATCAATATGTCCATTATTTTGCCAAATTAATGTCAGACTAGCCAACCATGGGCTGGGCCATCCTTCCTGTCTTTTATCAGTACATGGGAATGTCACATTTCCCATCCCATCTGGGATTCTGCTGGTGTGCTCAAATATGCCTAAGAGTCCATGTCAATGGATCAGAGCTCTCTGTCCTATTCTCAGCCCCAGCCACCTGGGGCTACCACATCTTTAACAAAATGGTAGCAAAGTAAATTCTTACAGTGTTAGACCAGAAACCCTTTTATTCTTCTCCTGCCATGTGGGTATGTAAAAGAGGAGAATTTTAGATATTACCTCTCTTTCTGCAGCATAACTAGAAGTTTTCCCATCTCCAAAAAGCCTGAGTTCAACAATAAAATAAACACACCTAAAGAAATTTTTGTAGTTGAGTCCTGCCTCCTCATCCAGGTAGAGCTGTCCATTTAGTGTGGAAGCACAGGGCAGTGAATATTTGTTTATATGTGATATATTATTTAAAGATCAATAGGAAGCATGTGTGAAGGTAAAAATACCCTCTCAGTCACCATCCTCCTCTGAATAGATACAGCTGCTTTCATTGGTGCACAGGTGAGTTCAAGCCCTGTGGCTTTGAAGGAGGCAGCAGAGAAGAGTCAGTGCCACCTGAGGATCCCTGGGGCCTGCTAGAGAAGAGAGGTGATTTGGAAATCAGAAGAAACCTTAACCAAACAGACCTGGTACTGCAGCAGCAGTAACAGAGGAAGGTGCTGTACTGTTCCGTGCAACAGCACGGGTGCTGTTTCAGGCCAAGGTGATCCCACAGAGGTGTCTTTGACACAGGCCACAGAGCTGCTGAGCTACCAATGCATCTGCTCAGGAGCCTCAGCCCAGCAGACATGAGCTGCCGCTCTACCCTGTGGCCATCTCCACCAGTCAGGGTAACAAAACGCATCCTGCATTTTCCCCACATGAAGCAGTGTGCTAAAGACCAGGCAGTGAGGGAGCTGTCTGGAAGTGTTGCTGACTTTCAGTGACTATAAGATACAACAGGAGCAAAAGGAAGTTTTCTCAGTAGAGATTTCAAGTAGTGCCCCCAGTGCCCAAGGATACCCTGCTGACTGCTTAACTGCAGCCCCTGCAAAGAAGAGCAGTGGTGGGTTGATGGCTGTACTTGATGATCTTAAAGGTCTTTTCCAGCCAAAATAATTCTGTGATTCCAGAGGCTTGCAGACATGATGCAGGATGAATAGGGCATTTATGACCTCTAGCTCTCCCAGGCCATTTCAAGGCCTCTAAATACTACAAGCATAGGAGTCTGGTGCATACAGATACTCAGCTAAGGATCCCTAAGCTTAGAAGAATGAATCTGTGAGCTGAATCCCACTTTAAGGCCTATATTCACTTTCCTAAACCTGGGCCATGTTGGATAATCCTGGGCAACTCAAATGGCATTGATTCCTGCATTTATTAAAGAAAAATTGAGCTCTAGGGGTCTAATTTGTAGACAGTTGAAGGTGAAATACAGTGAATCCTATTGTTAACAAATGAGCCCCGGGTGATGTCCCATAGGCCCTAAGTGGGAATTGTACCATACCAATAAAAACACCAGCTGCACTGGAACTGCTTTTTAGTGGATAGATGTATGCAGAATATCCCTCTGACAGGAAAGCCAGACCCCTGAGGACTTGTACTTACGTGATCTATAGAGCACCTCTGGCATTAGTTTCATCCTATTCAGCTTTTGGCCTTGAGGATCCCTAGGAAATGATTGCTCACATTTCTAGTGGATGTGGCAAAAGTATCACATAATTAGTGATACTTGAGTCTCTGATCCTGGTGTAATCATGCCACCCACTTTAGCATCCCACATCCCCAAGCCATGTATCCTCTTGTTCAAAAGAATAATAAAATAAAAAGGAAAAAACTACACAGACTCATTGGGCAATTTGTTGCTCTACTTGACTGTCCTCATGATGAAGATATCTTTCCTGATACCTCTAGTGTTGCAACTCATGCCCTTTCCTCTCACACCTGCCAGATGCCATTGCAAAAAGCCCTGCTAAAATGTCTTGAGAAGTTCCCCAAAGACTCCGGGGCAGTGTGCCACTCTTAAGTGCCCCAAGCTGTCTCTGCTCCAGGCTGAACAAGCCCAGCTCCCTCAGCCTCTGCTGGCAGGTGACAGCTCGAGCCATGCTGGCAACCCTCTCCTGAACTCCCTCCAGTTTGTCCATTACTTGTGTGTACTGGAGGCACCAGAAAGTGGATGCAGTACCTAGATGTGGTACAGCACATGTCTTAGTAGGTAGGTTTTTTGGGGGATGGGAGGGTGATAATAACTCCCCACATTGTCCTGCCTCTGCTGCTCTCCATGAAGCCGAGGATGTTGGCTCGGTTTGCTGCAGGGCTCACTGCTGGCTTGTGGTGACCTTCCATCAGGACACACACACCCACCCCATGTCCCTGCCAGCAGAGTTCCTCCCCAGCCTGCCCATTCACAGCCTTTACCACTGCAAGCCCCTCTTCCCTCCTGGGTGTCTGCATTTGTCCTTCTTGAATTTCACACATTTCCTGCTGGCCCTCTCCTCCAGCCTGCTGAGCTTGCTCTGAATGACAGCCCCGTCCTTGGTCATCCCTCAAATATTTTGTGTCATCTGCAAAATTCATAGGATGGGACATGTTGTGGTGTGAAATATGAATGTTGTACTTGCCTTTGGTTGCATTTCTCCTTCTACATGTGGGTGAATCTAAGGCAAGTCAAAGCTGAGGAGACAGGCACCACATTATGAGACCATTCCCCTCTCCCTTTGCTTTAAAATGAAAATAAAATAAAAACAAGGAAATTCCAGGAGAAGCCAATAAAGGAAACATGTAGTTCTCTAGCAGGCACATGTAACTAGTCACACAGCCCATTCTGAGCACTCCTGGGCATCAGAACTGGAATATCTTCTCACCACCCCGCTGTGAAGCACACTCAGGCAATGCTTCACTGGTCCAAACACCTCCCAGTGCTTGTGGATGTCTACAACAGTGACAGAGCTGTGGCTGCAGCACTGCCAGGATGGCCAAGATCCTTGTCAAGGATCCTGTCACTTGCAAATGACAGGAACACGCCCACCCACCCAATTCCCTTGCTAGCCAGTGTCAGTCTGCTGCAGTCAGCTGAAAACATTCTTCCCTTCTGTAGGCATGAACACAACTTGTGGCACAAGGTTTTGGGCCTCCTGCTCTCCTGTCTTGACCCCAGATTTTTTTGCAATTCACCTTTCTCCAACACACCCTCAGCAAACCTCGCGTTTCTAGCAAATATATCAGCCAGGGACCAAGAACATGTTGGCTAGAAAGGTGCAAAGTCCTTGACCAGCATATGTGCAGGGAGACAGAGAGGACTCTTTCTCCTCCTCTTTCCACATCCCAGGTTCCTATCCCAAACAATGGTCATACAAGTCTAGAAAATTGGGTGGCATAGGCAGATGTACTGTTAATTTTTTTTTTTGCAAACACCATTTGCCAAGCTGTGAATCCCATGGTCACCTTCATGGGCCTTACACAGTTAATACTATCACAAATTCCCATGTGAGACATCCCTCTTGCCTGTCCCCTTCCAAGCACCTTCTGCAGGACTGGGAATGCTTGCTTATTAGACAGCTTTTCTTTATGCCAAAATATACCTTCCAAAAGAAAGAAAGCCCATCCCAGCCCATGTACCTACCTTTTAGTGTTCCTGCTTCCAAATCTTTTGATTTACAGCTGCAGCCAACTTCTGAACACCAGCAGTGGGGCTGGGGGTGGGCTGGGCAGTGTAAGTGCTACCACAGCAACTAAAATTGCATCCATGGTTGTGCCACAGCCTGACTGTTTATATCTTCAACATCTCAGCTTGTCACTGCGTCAGAACGTAATTTCTTTGCCATAAATCACCTCCTGCGCCTCCTGCAGGAACAGATGCCAGCCATAAATTTACTCCGGGTGGAACAGAGCTCCTGGATGAGAGGTCATGTTCTCAGGTGTGAATAAATGAAAAGTTCACAACTCACAAAAACAACACCAACCTGGCTTTGCATGGAGGGCAAACAGGATTAATAGGAGGGATCAGAGTGCCCCCTTCCCCTCCAGACTCATTTTCTTTGGCTCCTTTAGCCTTACTGTGTTCTGTTAACAGTTGGCCACCTCCCAGCTTGCTCTTCACCTATTTGTCAAAGTACAGAAATATTCCCACCTAATATTTACCTACAGAAATATTCCTACAGTCCCAGGGCTGTGGAGTTCAGCCTGGGGATTGGTGCCAAAATGTCTACTGAGACATTAGAGCTTTAGTGTGTCCAGCCCTCGGGCTCAGTTTACTGAAGTTCTTGGTTGGTTGAGCATCCCTGTACACTGGGAATGGAGGAGAGGTATCACCACACGCAGGGCAGACCCCAGCCTGACCAATTATGCACTGGAAGAAAATGTTCTCTGCTGAAGGAGGGTGAGGAAGGGTTCCTGGTGCAGAGACCTGACTTTAGCATCCTGACTGGGATGGAGACAGTGCTCTGGGACATTTCTTCTGCAGAAAAGGAGCCCATGCGCCCTAGAAATGCACTTCAGGGCTTGCCTAGAAATTTGTGATCTTCAGCTTTCAAGGTATAAGGAAATAATAACAATTAAAAAAAAAAAACCCACAACAAAAAAACCTACCACCAAAAGACAGCCCTTCAAACTGGATTTTGTACAGCAAAATCTACTCATGTCCTTGTGAAAGCAAGTTTGTGAGGAGCATTACCATCAGTGTGCTGGAAACTCTCCTGAGTTCTGTTTCTGCATATATGCAGGACTGCCTTCACCTGGGCAGCTTTCACCTGCTGAAGGCTTTTTGGGCACCCAGATGGCTGCAGGGTTTTTGTTCATGGTGCACTCACTACTGCCCATATTTCATGTTCGCTTGCCCAGCCATGCCTGGGGAGCTGCCTGTGCACTGCTGCTCTTTCTGACTGACAGGCATCAAAGGCACCTTCTTCTGAGCAGAGCACTTCAAGACCCCAGGAGGAACTGTGTTATGCCTTCCCAAATTAATATGCAAAAGTAAGCAGCATGAATCAGCCATGGGGCACTGCAGCTCTCCTGTATCCCTTTTACCAGCAGCTTGGATTTTATGCTTGGAGCACTGTTCTTTCTCCATTCCTTGCCTCTCAACTGGTCCTCTCTCATCTTGTTCCCATTCCTTTTCTTTCTACGAGGAATTCTTGGTCTCTGCTCTGTATTCAACAAGTATTTGAAATGAATGAAGGAGGTGATTAATTATTTAGAATTGTACAATGGAATCTAACTAGGTGCACTGGGAAAGAATTAAGCAAGAGAGACATAAAGGCTGAAGATCAGGAAAATATTTCCTTAAAGTGAAATGTAATAGAGGGCAAGCCTGCCTCTGAGGCAGCACAGGAAGTTTCTCCTCCCATGGGATTCAGATTGCAAAGAGCAGAAAATGGTCTTTGCGAGGAATCCTTCTGGGACAAGGCTAGCCAGCCCAAAAGACTACATTTGTCTATCCCTTCTAGGCACAACGGTGGGACACAGTGTGTGAGAAAGCACTGAAATGAGAACACAAAGAGATTTATTCATGCTGCAAACTTAAAATGCAGTGGGCAACTTCCCTTCAGCACAAACAACTCCTTTTATAACCTGTTCGAAGAGGTTTTTTGTATCTCCTTATTACTCAAGTAATTAATTTTCAACAATGAATGTGAGAGGACACTGCATTAACACAGCAGGTAAATTTGGGAAAGAAAAGAAAGAGCACTAGCCCTTAAAATGAGATTTATTTGTGAAGACTACATCTAAGTTTCTAATGGCACTCTGAGCAAAATCAAGGTTTTCTGCTTTCATTTGCTGGGCTGTCTTCTTTCATTACAGAGTGTCCTAGCGCAAACTGATCTGCCACACTCCTGAATCCTTTTATCTCTCATTAACTCTCCTTTTTTTTTTTTCTCATTGATCACTTCCTTCTCATGCAAAGACTTGATATGTTTAACCTTCATAATCTTCCTACTTTGCAGTTGTGGGTCTGTAATTACAGGCTGTTTGAGGGTTCAGCCAGCAATAAATCAAGTTGTGCTAACTGAACAAAAATTTATACAAAAACCTTCTCACTGAAGTGGTCATTTTGCCCTTTTTTGAAAAAAATTACAGCTCAGGAATAGCATGCAAACTTATTATTTATCTGTGTTAGGATTATTTTCATACAATCATAGAATCATTAAGGTGGGAAAAGATCTCCAAGATCGTCAAGTCCAACCTTCAGCTGAATACCACCATGCCCACAAAAACATATTGTGAAGGGACAAACTACTCAGTTTTTTTAACATGACCAGGGATGGTGACCCCACCACTTCCCTGGAGAACCTCTTCCAGTGTTTAACCACTCTTTCAGTGAAGAAATTTTTCCTAATATCCAACCTTGGCCCACTGTGGATGCAGATGAAGTTGTCCCTACAGCAGGTTAGGCTGCATGTTGTGGGCAACCCAAGGGAACTGTGAATGACCAAATGTTGGTTTGGGAGAAGCCCATCATTAGAGGACAATTGTCTCACGTACAACAGCGTGACATTTTACCACTACAAACATCCATTCCTGCATGTCTGAGGGACTAATTAGAAAGGCAGAGCACAAGATTATCTCATTTGGCAAACGCAACATCGCAATCCAGCTGTGGAGAACATGTGGGCTGTGGATCCGGCTTCTACACGTGTGGGTCTCATGAGGTCACAGCGACTGAGGCTGTGCCAATACTGGGGCAACCCTCAGACTTTTGGCCAAGTAAAGGCAGGTGTATGGCAATAGCTGATGACAGAGACTCACAGGTCTTGAAGCTGTTTGGGTGCCTGATGCCTGTGTCAGTTGATGGGAGATACCTGCTGGCACTGAATCTCCATGCTGCACTGGCATGCAGAGCAGTACTGGCTAATAATTAATGCTTTGCTACTTGCTGGTAACACCAAAATTACTTCTCTTTGTTGTCCCTCAATTTTCACACTTCATGTTCTTCTTTTTTCTCTAATTTACTGCTGTTGAGTGAGGACTGGCCGGAATCTCCAGGCACAGAATGTGTCTTCAAAATTCCAGTACTCCAAATAGCTGACAGCAAATTCACATTCCCACAACCACAGGCTGAGGAAGCAAGAAAAACAATTTTACCTCAATTTTACAGTGCAGAATCCTGATGCTTCAGAGCTGGAAAAGCCCAAAGAGAGTGGGGAGATGCAGAAGTGACACAAGGAGAAGGTTTCTCGCCACTTTTCCTTTGTCTCAGAGGGTAATGGCTGCATATTAATGCCAAGTAAGATTGTGCATGTTCTTTAGCTTGGCACAATAACTCCTGCCTTGCTCTTTGTCTGATCTCCTGGATATAGCAGTTGACTCATCTTCCAGATCCTCAGCTCAAATTTCTCAGTGTACCAGCAAGCCAAACAAACCTTCCGTGTGTCTCAGTGGTTTCAGGATCCTTCCCTCTCATTTAAGTAGTTCTTGTAGTGGTTTCAGAATCCTTCCCTCTCATTTAAGTAGTTATTGTTGTGGTTTCAGAATCCTTCGTTCTTATTTAATTAATTATTGCAGTAGCTAATGGCCACCAAGTGTGCTCTCTGTTTTTCCCTGTGGGTTATGAAAGTCTGATTTGGAGATGATTTCAGAAGGCATCTTGTAGGAGCAGAGGGTTTTGCCACACTGACCCTCAAAATTTTATTTATACTTCTGGTGATCCTTCACTTCCAGGCTAAATGTTGCAGCAAAGTGAAAGGACCCAGCGGGGGATAACCAAGCCAAAGCTCCTCCTGCACACTGCATTTTCAGAGAAGCATTTTGAGACTGCCAGTTCACATCACCAGGGCTAGTTTCACGAGCTGCCATCACTAAGAAGCTCCTCTTTGGTTACTGCACTGTGCAGCACAAGCTGTTCAAAACAGAAGGGCTTTGTGGCCAACCTGAGCTGTAGTCTTCAGCAGCTCCTCATATACCTCAGTGTCCCACGGATGTCTGAATGCCATTTTCCTTCACAGAATATCAAGAGATAATAGTGGGAGGAAATCTGTATCCTTGAAAAAACTTCTTATTGGTGGCTGGTGAGTAAATTTTTGGAGAAATTATTATATGCCTAGAATTAAAGAGAAGCTTTGGCAGGATCTTGGAAAGCAGAGATTTTGTCCATGTAACATTTCAGTGAGCAAAGTTGTGCCAAGGGAAAGAAGATAGGGAGGGTTAACAGTAAAAAGCAGCAGCTTTCAACTGAATTTTAAAAAATGGAAAAAGAAGATTCTGTGAAAACATTCAATGTCTTCTTACAGTGAAAAACCTGAACTGAGTATTTCCCTTTTTTCTTTTTTGCATTTCTCAATAAGCATATTATACTTTTTTAATGTTTTTCTCTGTAGGGTGTTAGTGTTACTAAGTGGTGCTGGTTCTTGAGCCTCCATTTTCAATACCTCACCATGAAAGTTTTGCAGCAAAGATGTGCCAAGGCTTGCATTTGACTCTGTAGTGCTCAAAGTCTTCAAGTTCTCATTATCACTATGCCAACTATTAATCATTCGTTTGTTGTACCATAAAAAATATATGCCCTCAACTAGAAAGCATGTTACAAATCACTGGAGTACCCTCTGAGCTGATCTGTCTAGCTCTAGGTCACCCAAAGGAAGGCCCAAATACAGCTCTGAGTATGTCAAAATGTTGCATCAAACCTTGTGGTTTGGGTCACCAGAAGAACAAAGTAGTCAAGTAGCCAGTGTGGGCTTTGTGTGATTTCTCAAAAAAGTAAATGCCCATGATATAAACATTTGCTCTAAAATGTGGAAGTTCAAAGGTTTGATAGTCGCACACATCTTGCCTGGGAGATGGCAAGGTGACCCAGCACACCACCTCCAAGGAGCTGGATCTTCATGCAAGAACAAAATTTGAGGTCTTGGAGACAATATAGGCACGTCTGCAAGGAACTCCATTCTCCAAAGTAAGGCCAGTGAGATTTTCCTTGGACACAGAGCGACACTGGCAGGGCTACACCATGTCACACTTGGAGGTGCCGCGGAGGTGCCTCTGTCGTGCAACACAGCATGAGCACATTCTCTGTGTGGTCACAAACCAAGGGCCAGCACGGGGCATCTTCTGCTCTCCTCTCTCCTTTTCCCAGCCCCAGCTGGCTCTTCCTAGTCACTGGTACCAATACCAAGAAAGACTTGAGGACAACATCTGTAAAGACATTTGAGCAGCCACTTTAATGAAAATTAAAAGTAGCTCTCTTGGCCACACTGCTACACCAGTGCCCACAGCAAAGTCCACCCATTTCCCTTCCCCTTTCCAAGAGCAGCTGAGGCAGACTGGTCCATATCCTGCCTGAGCACAGCAGCCAATGTGAACATTGGTCAGCAACTTGACTTAGGTTTTCTATGGGATGCTTCATGGCCCTTAAACATTAGTGGGGCAGGACCTTCATTCTTATTTCAGACTCTTTCTGTTTTCTCTTTACAACATGACGCTGAGGGTGAAGGCAGAGCCCCAGGCCAAGGGATGAGAAGATGCCTGAGGGTGCAAAGCCTGGTTAGGAGCATGTGGGAGAACTGGTCCAGTACTATTTCCAGAACCTGCAGTGAGTCACCATGGCAGCCAAGTGGCTCTGCTGAGTTAGCCTGGCAGCAGCCCCTGCAGCCAATGAATATGGTCACAGGGACCATCACCAAAACAGACCAAGAAAGGTCACTGGCAGCTGGAGACACCCAACCACCTGGGAAAACCTTAGCCCTCATCCTGACAGGCCACAGTGAAGAGTAAAAGCCCACACACAGCATCACTTAGTCTTTGGATTCTTTTGAAACAATTAATGACTTTTTTCCTGGATCAGTGTGAGCTTTACACAGTGAGAACAGGCCTAAGGCCATCATTTGTACAGGTCACTGGCACTGAGAGCTGGCAAAAGGCTCTGCAGTATTAGTAGCCATGGTATCCCAGAGCATCTCCTTTGCTCCATAAGTGGGTGAGGGGAATTGATTACTCACTTTTATTTGGTACTTGTGAGATCACATCTGGAGCCCTGGGGCCAGTTTTGGGCCACCAAGAGAGTGGTCAGATGGTTGGAGTGAGTCCAGTTTGGTTATTGTCCAAGATGCTGAGGGAGCCGGAGCACATGATGTGCGTGGTGATACTGACACAGAGAGTTTGTTCATCCTGGAGGAGACACAGCTTCAGGGGAAGTGGGGAAGGATGGGATCTTACAGCTGTGCTCAACAACCCAAAGTGGACAGACACAGATGTTCCTCAGGAGCCTACAACAAAAGGACAAAAAGATCCATGGACAGGACAGGCACAAGAATTTGCAGGAAGGGCACTTCCAATTAGATACAGGGAAGGAAAAGTTCACCATGAAAGGCGTTAATCTCTGGAATGGGAGTCAGGAGAGGAGGTGAGATCCCTGACCTTGGAGACATTCAAAATTCAACTAGGCATGGCCCTGAAGCAACCTGAGCTAACAGGGAAGTCGGCCCAGCCCTGAGCAGCACATTGAACTCGGACCTCACAAGGTCCTTTCCAGTCAGAATTGCTCTGTGGTGCTGTGATCTTTTATTTAGGTGATTCCTACCTCGCTAATCCCCAGCAGCACATCACTGCAAACAGCAGCACATCACTGCAGAATACATGTTACTTAATCCACCACTCTTTGATCTTTAGGACTGGAGACAGTGAGGGGATCACTAGATGAATCCAGCTCTGGAGGGATCTTGTCTGCAGAGATTTATGACAGCTAACTACATTCATCTCTCAGCCTACATGGCATTTTATTTTCTTTTATCTGTCCCCTTCCCCCACCAAATCCCTGTGCCCAGTGTAGGAATTCTCCTCAGTGTTGTATAGAATCTGAAATAAAGAATTCAAAGGTGTGTTAGTGCCACCAGGAAAGGCTTTAGAATTAGCTGGCTGCTGAACATCTTCTATTCAGATTAATCAGGGAAATAATCACATACAATGCTCATAAATAGATGGATCCTGTGTTCCTAACAAAGACTAAACTTGCAAAAAAAAAAAAAATCAAAGGGTGGTTTGCATCTGAGAACAGCAAGCTTAGCAAGTGGAGAAGGAAAATCTTCTCATGGTATTTCTGTTCAAGTCCAGACTCAGCATAAGGTGATCACGTTATGTATTTAAAAATTAAAAACTTCAATTTTTTTGAAGGAAGCTTTATCACAAGGATTATCTACAAAGGCTACACAGAAAGATGTCACAGCAAGGAATAATGTGCCAGACTGGATAGGAGCAGCAGAAAAGGGGCTCCATGATGCCCAGCACAGCCGAGATCCTGCGATAACAGCGTCTTTATTCCATAAATGTTTTTCCATAACGCTTGTAGCTGAACTACCAGAGCACTTTAAAGTCATGCACCCAGCAATATGACTAACATCTGTCATGTTTTTCCTTTCATCCTCTCCCCAGGGGCAGAAGCTTGTGCAGTTGTGAGGAGGGGAAGTTAATTCATACACATATTGGTGTGCATGCATGTGACCCACGGACACGTACATGCTGAGAAAATCTTCTTCCTTTAATTTGCTTTTTGTCAGTAAGTAAGGCAAAGAGCTAGAAGACGTACTTTCCACTGGAAGATGTACTTTCCACAGCCATCAGGGTGGAGATTTGCCACACATTTAAAAGCAGAGATGCAATTCTTTGAAGTTCTGAAATCCCAAGGTAGCACATCCAGAATTGCATCTTACAGGCAAACATTATCTTAAAAAACATAATCATCCCTCCTCCAGAAGTTCCAGCCCAGAATAACCATCTGTGTTCTCAAAACAAAGATTAAAAAACAAACAAGTTTTGGCTGCAAAAAGCAATGTGAGATGTGGCAAGGCAAGAGATGTAATGGTGTTCTATTCCAAAGCAAGTATTCAATGCTTTTATTACAGTGAAAAACAATAATGGGATACAGAGCGTACATGATGTAAACACCTTTAATGCAATTCTAATTTTATTGTTGCTTCAAGATCATAGATTGTTATGGCAACTAAAGAGGGAAGTGGGGGGGGAACCTGATCGCAGCATTAATTTGATATCAGATTCATTTGTTCCACATTTGTGCTTCAGTGCTTGCATAATAAACAATCTTGGTTAAAGAAAAATAATATTGTAGTTATAATAATGGAATAATGTAGTATCCACTTAACCCCCACGTCTGGTTAAAAAATAAAAAATAAAAAAATATTAAATCCATTATGAGTATATTACTGTTCCAGCTGCAACCCAACACACATTATAATCAATAACACTTGTAGAGCAGGAAGGCAAATTTTCAGAAATACAGTCTATTAAAGCCCTGAAAACTGCTAAACTGACAATTACAACAGTGGCCCAGTGTCACAGCTGTAAACTCCAGGAAGGAGACTCAGCAGCAGGAGAAGATCCCACCCCACTCCCTCAAATGGGATGTGGACACTGCAGCCCCAAAGGCTGGCAGGGATTCTGCAATGCTGGCAGCTCCCTGATGCAGCCCTGCCTGGATGGGGAGGGGAATACCTCATGCTTTGTGAACCTGAGCCATGGTGGTTGAGCTGGGATTTGGTTTCTAAGCTCAAACTGAGTGTGAGAGAACTCAGTGCAGATGAGCAGCTCCCCAGTGCTGTTAGAGCACTTTGCAGGGATGCCACAGACCAGCTCAAAACCTTGCACTGGCCATCAAAGCCAGGAACCTGAGCACACAGACCTCCATCAGGGCTTGAAGCAACTTGGTCTAATGAAAGGTGTCCCTGCCTGTGGCAGGAGGGTTAGAACTCCGTGATATTTAAAGTCCCTTCCAACCCAAACCATTCTGTGATTCTACAATCCTTCCTGAGAGTAAAAACTCTCAGGAGGAGAGTACTGCAAAACCCTAAAATTTTCCACTAACCAGAGTGCCCATTCTGCCCAGAAGATCAATAAGTGTAAAGTGGAAAAAAGATTGAAGCTACTTAAATGAGGATTCTTAAGGGAACCATATCCATCTCTGATAAAGTGAAAAAAAAAAAATAGGTTGCATCAGAGAAATGGAAGATACATGCTATTGCCCTCCAAGGAATGTGATGTCTGCAGTTTACCCAAACATAATTCTGAAGGCTCTGGGGCATGAAGTGTGGCTTCACTTTGAAAGGGACCCATTATTAATAGTGTCATGGGTTTCTGGGATTACTGTGTCTCAGAGGTTTATTGTATGTTCATTTGCTCTGTTTACTAGCAAAATGTTTCTCCTCCAGATTCTCATCTTCCAGGGCTGTAAATGCAGCTTAGGATCTGAAAGTCAAGATGAGCTCTTCCAGGGTCATCCATCAAGAGTAATAAAGTGTCTCCTGGAGGTTACACATGGGTAAGCAAGAGCACAGCCTGACAGCAGTGGGATTACACCGTGTGTACTACAATTAGAAATTAATGATCACTCCTTTCAGATAATGCAGAAGAGAGAAAAGGCTCCAGTTCCTGAGTTCTGTTAGTACACCAGGGCTGAGGACAGGAAAAATGGCATGTGCTTCCCCAGAAAACACAAATCCCAACACACGTAAAGCATCCCGGCTCACCGAGGTGGGAACTTGCCTTTTCTGTGTCCTTCATTTTCAGAGAAGTAGATTTCCCTTGCAATTCTTTCTTAGAAGAGGTGAAAGTAGTAAGGCACGATGTGGCCTGAGGGTTAGAAAGATGAACACCCTGCTAATGCAGAGTGAATTAAAACATGAAAAATGGTTTCACACAATTGGCTAATAAATGGCAAAATGAGAAATTAGTTTGTTCTGTTCCCAAAATAGAGTCTCATTCAAATGTGAGCCTGCAGTGCAGCTTTCAGTAGCATTGTCCTGTGCCTGGGAGCCAGGTAAAACTCTTTCAGTCCAGCTGTTCAAAATCTACCTCTATTATTCTTTTAGCGACAAAAAAAAAGCAACAGGTCTCTTTACAAAGGACTACCAGAGCCAGCAATATTTGCACTTACAAATTATAAATGACCAAACCCAGTTCAACAGAAGCAGTGTCACATAGCTACCAGCCTCTACTTCAGTGTGATTTAATTATTCCTAGCATCACTGCTTCATCATTTTTAAGCTGTTTTCATATATGACAAAGAAAAACAATATGTCATAAACCAGCCCTCGTTGGCACTTAGTGTATAAGATGCAGCAGTAACTTCTTAATTAGCCAGAGCCCCAGAGAGATCTTTTTAATCTCCTCTACCATCAGTCAGTCCAAAGCAAGGAGACAAAGACTTTCAAAGTTTTGGGTGATCAGGGCTGACTGACCTGCAGCCTTTGAAAAAGCTTCAGTCTTTGCAGGACAGGCCACCTCCACCAAGCTGATGGCACAAAACCTGTGCTCAGGCTTGCACCCTGTGACAAACATGAACTTCTAAGTTCTCCTGACCTGCCAGCATAATCTTTAATAACTGACATGTCATGCAGAGTTGTAGGAATTCATTTGCATGGTTGAACCAGCCATGACGGGAAGTGGAAACCTGACAAAACTTCAAGCAGGAAACAAGGTGGAAACAATAGGCTTCCTACAGAGGAGACTAAATTAGATAAGACAATGATCCTTTTGAGGATTGAAGGCCAGGAGTTGCCTTTATTTTTCATAAATAAACATGAAATTGGTGTGTTTATCCAGGTACTTGGGTAATGGGTTTTTTTTTATTTTTTTTTCTCACAGACCATCATCCAGGGCTATAGCAAGGACAGGTTATTTGCACAGGAATTGAAATATTTGTCCTTCATAGTTCATTTCTCATTTGACATTCTTTATTCCTGATTGTTCTGCTTTAAAAGATAGAAGCATCCAGCCATGGAAAAGCAATAATCCCCAGCAAGAGAGGAAGCTGATGACACAGCACAAATGGTGCACTTTGTGCTTGGTGCCTGGCACTCAGCAGCACCATGGGAGCTGAATCCAATGGGGGGTTCTGCACAAGCCCATTTAGCAGATTCTTCCAAATAACAAACTTGCTTAAATGAGGCTCAGCCCATAAGCAAGAGGCAATAAAATTTAAAAACAACAGCAACAACAACAACAACAAATATTGCCCAACTTCTCCCATTGGGATTTTGCAAATACTGACAACTGGGTCATGAATACTGGCCACAGGGTCTTGAATGGAGAGCCTCCAAATATTATCCTCATGTTTCTTCTGGAACAAGACCCCTCAGATCAGGAGTTCTGGTGCTGCCCATAACCTCCTGACTTAGGAACCATCTGAAAATGACTCCTGTAGTAAAAAAGTCAATGTCCTGGTCAAGTAGATAAATAACAGGCATGACATGTCCCTCTGCCAGGGGCTTGCAGCATAAAGGGTCTCTTTATGGGTGCTATAAAGGGTAAAGTTTCTACAGTGCTGTTTCCTGTTCTCCTATTGCTGATCTTTTTTCCTTACCATCTGTTGCTGTTCTGGAGATAGAAACCACATCCTGAAGGAGAAGAAAGGATTCTTAGGCAATTTAGGCAAACTCAGATTTCTACTCCCATCTCTTCTTTTCAATATGGAAGTGAAACTTCTAAAAGGTCTTTTCCAGACAAGAACTGAGCATCAGGAGGGATCTTATAAGTCCCATCACCATGCTGTTTTAGAGTATTGCTGCCTAGAGCTGAAGTGTGAATTCAGATGTGAATTTTGGATTTGAATTTGGTCACTTTTGACCAGAATGCTACTTTTAATGTCTTTTTGATGGTACATTTTGGATTACATTGGCTTGACTTAAGAGAGCAATCAAGCAAATGCAGTGAGCCCTCAGAGGCTGAATCTGCTCTTCTTTTCCATCCATAAAGTTGGATGGAAGTAGTTACCAGTAGTATAAAATAATTGTACCAGTAGTATAAAACAACTTTCAGTTCTGAAGTTGATTTTTACAGTGATTTTGAGTCTTTCTTGTTGAAGTTTATAATGTTTGGATCATTTTGCTTTTTCATGCAATTTCCTGTTTATGATCTCTCAACAACTTACAGTGATTAATGGAAGCTCCAGCACACTCTCATATGACAGAGGAGACACAGGATTACAGCAGTTTCTTCTTCAAGAAATGAAAATTGCACTCTCTAAGCCACTAGAATAAAGTAACTGGTGATGAACATTGACTTTAATGGCTACTGGGGATGGCTCATTCCACTATTAAAATCCAGCCACTTGTCAGATGAGGACACATCTGCCACCCAGGCATCTGCAGACACAGAGAAAAGCAGCTTGGAGATGTCTGTGTCAGGGTCACAGTGCAACAGAAATGGAAACTGACCTTCAACAGAAGCAGCTTTCCTTGCCTGAAAATTATTTTTTACATGAAATTTTAAAATAAATATAAAATAGACATTTCAAAAGGACTGACCTCTTTCAGTTAGGAACAGTTCAAAGCAAAATGTTTTCACCAAGTTCGGATTAAATATTGGGAAATGTAATTTTTTTTAGACTCTATCCATTTCTGAAAATACTCTTGGACTTGCAGTGTTTTCAGCGCAGTGGAAATGCTGCTTACAACACCAACAGCCCAGAGATGAGCCCCAAGACAATGCAGATGGATGGGAAGAGATATCCCATGTACCAAAAAACCTGGAGCCCAAAGAGACGAGTCAGGCAAAGAGTGAAAAGAGATGGTAAAAACCAACCAGCTAGTCTAGGTCTCACAAATCCCACTCTGCTGTGTCTTTTATGGAATCCCACAAAAAGGATGTTTTTTCCTTGCTTTCAATTGCAAAGGACTCTCAGCTGGTACTTTGACTGGCCAGGCATGAAGGTGGGGCTTTAATTCCTGATGTTTCATTCTTTTGTATGATTATAATTGGCTCGGGCTTAGAAAGAAAATAGAATCACAGAATGGTTTGGGTTGGAAGGAACCTTAAAGATAATCTAGTTCCAACCTCCTGCTGTGGGCAGAGACACCTTCTACTAGACCAGGTTGCTTCAAGCCTCATCCAACCTGGCTTTGAGCATTTCCAGGGATGAGCAAATGATTTGTATTTAATGTGTTTGGCATCCATTCTTTCGCCTAAAGGGTAGCTCAGGTGAGTTTCCTGGCAAACACAGACTATTTTCTTTAGAGAAGTAAAAGCCATTATGCAAATCTGGGAGCCACAGGACTTGTTTCTCCCTCAGCCTTGCAGATAGAGCCAGCTCCACTGAGTGCATGGCTCTGTGGGCTGCCCTGATATCATCCCATTCCTGCCCTGACAAAGCAAAGCCCCACGGCCATGGTTAATGTGGCACAGATTAAAGACATCCTTTGCTAGGCAGCTTTCAGCCAGCACAGCAGAGCTCCTGCTGCCTGAAAGCAGTTGGGAAAAAACACCTTTAGTGACCCAGGCAATACCCAGCCATCCCATGCACTCATTGCCCAGGGAAGAGACCTCTTATCTGTGAAAAAGCGCATGGCAGGATCAGTTTAAATACGTTAAGTTCCCTCTGAACATAACCAAACATCACAGCTTGAGCCCTTCGTCCAGGATTTCCTGGATCTTTTTACATCCTGCTCTGGGCTCACAAGGAGGTGAGCCAACCTTGAGCCTCTGTGTGTTGCACAAGGGAACCCTCTGGAGAAACAGCACATCACTCTTCAGTGATAAAAGCATCTCCTGCCCTTCCTCTAGCTGTTAATAGATATGCAAAAATTACCTGCTTTGCATAACCAACAAGCAGTAGTTGTCTGGAGGACACGTCCTCCTCTGTGAACACGAGACCTCGAGCTGCTGCTGGTGGCTGTGGGCTGCCCAGGGTGGCCCCCATCCCTGGGAAGGGATGCTCTGCCCTTTCTCTGCCATGTCACCCAGCAATGAATCTCTCAGCTGTAGAGTACATGAGTGGGAGGCATGCTGGGAGGCATCAGTTCTTATCCCCTGATGAAGCCTCACGTACAAAATCTCCTGCAAAAGGGAACTAGTCAGAGGTGGGAGAGACTCCTCGACACAAGGCAAAAATAACATTCCCCTCTCCAGCTGAGCCCAAGAAGTTGTGCAGGCATGCTGGGGCACCCAGCCTGGCACAGTAATCAGCCCCACAGTGCTGCAAGGGCCATGGTGAGCAAGACAGAAGGCACAGGGTGTGGGGCTCCCTGTGAGCCCAATGTGGTGGGTTCATGCCTGGAAAAAAATTCAGATGATTGCTAGAAGAGGTTCTTCATTATTTGCAGTAGACTTCCCCTCGTTGTGATATTGCCCATTTCCTTTGTCCTGGAAGAGAGGTGGGCTCAGCCCCCATTTCAGCAAGGCTGGGAGAGCAGGGAAGAGTGGAGCTAAGTTAAACTCTAATTATGGACTTAGTTGTCTAAGACTTTTATATCAAGCTGGCCTTGGGGTACAAAGACTGGCTCTTATGGATTTCAGAGGAGAGGCCATCCCAACTGGTGGAGGCCAGGAGATGTTGGTTCATCCTTGAAGCTGTATCAGAGTAAAAATGAAAGGCCAAGGTGAACAGCTAGGATGGCTCTCAGCACAAACCAGCCTCCCATGCCTATCAGGAACCAGGCTGACCTTCAGTGCCTGCCCACCCATCCACAGCCATAGTGGATGTAAGGATGGGACGTGATTAGCCCATAAAGACATAAAATGTGGCTGGCTGGTGAAAGCTGAGTCAGGATTTGGCAATTCAGGGCTAACCAGAGCCAGTGAAACATCTTAGGAGAAAAGCAGCAGGGGCGGTGGGGGCTGAAAATAATGAATGTGATGACAAGCTGGAGGGTGGGAACTGATGGAGAAGGTGATCTGAAGAACAGACAACCAAACAGACAATCTAAAGACAAGAATCCACTGGGTGAAATAAAGGCAAGAGCAATGGAGCAGTGGAGGCAGCAGGGCAGCCAGTGTGAGACAGTAGCTGACAGACAGGGCAGGCAGTCAGGGTCCAACCAGTCAGAGGGAGGCAACTCCAGAGCATCAATCTGTCATTCCCCTGGTATTTATTCCCCTCCACCTCCCCTTTGATTAAATAATTGCCTTTTCATCGAAAAAACCCCTTTTGTCTCTGCTACTGGCAGCCTCACTGTTTATTATCTAACCCAGCCCTCCCTAAAGTCATCCTTCCCACCACTATGCACGCACAGCCTCTCCAGCTCACCCTGCATTCAAATGTTCATGCCCCATCTCATCCAAAGCCAGCCCAGTGCACCTAAATCTCAACATGCTCCCACGTTTTTCACTGCTGTGCAACTGGGACACCACTCATCACATCACCAACCAGCTGAGCAGATGTGCCCCTGAGTAAGGCATGTGGGTACAGCACCAGAACTTCTTTATCCCCACCTGTTAGAACAGAAAACTGCTGGAAAAAGAGAAATAGCAAAACCTAAAAGCAATTACCTGTGGTATTTGGGATTACGTATGCCCCGACAGTTGAAAAATGTCACAACCAGCTCTCTGTACATCTGTGACAGAAGAGCTGGCAACTGCTCCAGGTCACAGTCAACCTTTGCTGAACTCAGGCTGGCCCCACAGAAATTAGCCCGTCCAGCCCCAAATTCCTGCCCACACATCCTCACACCTTTCCCACCACATGACCATAAGCTTGGAAAGGGGAACAGTTTGCACCCTGAAAAGGACAAAGAAATCACAGTTTTGAGTAGAATTCAGTAAAGAGTTTGGAATCAGAAGAAGGAGAGGAAAAGAAAAAAAAAGTAGAAAAAGAGCTCCCCCAAATCTCACAAGTGTTTAATGTTTCCTTCTCTGAGATTTACTAATTTTCAGCTGTCATACAAAATTTGAAGACTCCAAATAGAAGAAATACCATCAGAATGGTAAAAAAGCTCCTACATAACTTCAAACTACTTTTGAGCAGGGACTGAACTAATTAGGAAAGCTTGGTCAGGACAGTCCTAGAAAGAACATCATTTAGGATTGTTGTTTGCTTTGGCCCCATCAATGAAAACAGAATTGTTTTCAGTGTGATTCACAACCAGCTTGTAAGGTTCTTGGGAAAAAAGAAGGAAAAGATATGCAAAACTTCTTCTTCTGCCACAGCTGGCTCCTCAGGAGAGTAACCAAGGCAAAGGCAGAACAGAGAGAGAAAAATTGAAACAAACTGAATTTTTAAAAAGTTTTCAAAATCCCTGCTGGGGTTGTTCTTAATGAAGGATGTCATGGCTCCTTTTCTAAAGTGTGCTCTTGAAATTCTCTAAACCCAGATTTTCAATCACTAGAAACTACTTATTTTCCATGTACTGTTTTCAAAATTCAAAAAGATGGAGAAGAAAACCACCCAGTTCAGCCATTTCAAGTGGATTTCTTTTGGCAGAACAGAACTTCATATTTGGGACATTTGCCACAAGACTCTGTGTTTGGAACATTTAGCTTGTAGCTCCTGGCAGCTCTGGGAGACACAAGGTGCTGCTCAGAACAAGATATTCCCATTTCTCAGCTGTGTGAAGATGCAACACTGTGAGCCCCTTCTGTTACTTTGCTCCAGCATCTGGAGAAGGAGAGAGGGAAAAATCTGATTTTGTATAAAGATGCACAGGCTCAGCACAAAGGAGGAGCCAGGATATACATCAGGACTAGGGGAGAAATAATCTTTCAACTGACAGTTTTCATTGGATAAGGAATAATTTGAATCCTCAGCAACTGAAAAGTACATTTTTTTTAATCCAAAGAGGTAAAAAAATCAGCCTTTCTCATTTTTCTCAGTGAAATTTTGCTGGAAAGGAATATATAAATTCCAGCAAATGTGTTGAAAAATCTTCTATGTGACTTTTTGTTTTTTTAATTGTGGGGGGAGGTGTTGAAAGGGAAGTTTAAAAAAAAATAAACTTACCACCTGTCTTTTCAGCTTGTGGGTGTCAAGCTTACAAAAAAAACCTAACAGCAATGTCAAAATCATAGCCAAATTTAGAGCAAACATCACTTTTCATATGAACCAACCACATTATTATGCAACTTTTAAAAATGACAGATGATAGTTATTGAAAGTAAATGATAATGAGTGTTCAGATGGAAGTGTTAGAAAATGCATAGGCAAGCATACAACTTAAGCATGCAATTTGTGTGTGTTGAATGGAAGCTGTAAACTATATATTTTAAGTGAAATGAGAGTGAAAATTCCCTAGAAGAGCTGAGCCCTACAAGTTAAATTAGCCATTCATATGCTGAGTTCCTAAATAGATGTCAAATTTCATGTGTATGCATATATTATAGATAATTATTAAAAAATAACATTTAATTTCATTAAACATTTTATTTCATTAAATAACATTAAATAATGTAAATATATCAGTGTGTGTACATAAATATATGCATACACACATATCTATGGATTAATTTTTTTAACATATTTATGGGTGAACGTGCACACACACATCTCTATATGTGTTGCTGGAGGCCTGCATCTTGTGCACATATGACTGATCCTATTTTGACATAATGGATTTGTAAAGTAGAGTGGCAAAGACCTATAAAAATGAACTCTGCTGCAAGGACAAATTAGCATGTAGTGAGAGCCCTGCAGAGGATATCAAGCATCCAGACATTTCAGCCTACAATGTCCTGCAACAAAGAGATCGCTCCAATTGCCTGTAGTCATAATTTTTAAAGATGAGAAACTAATTAGCGGCATTATCAGCATAACTTTATCAAAAATTCTGTATTTTTCCCAAGTTGGAGAATGAAGTGTACAGGGAAAACGTTGACTTTAACAACACAATACGAGGGCCTCAGTGGGTTCTCAGTATAATAATAATATCAATAACAAAAGCAACAATAGTAGATAAGATAGGTTTTATCTTTTTCCACAGTGGTTGGTGGCACATCCCAGGTACCTGTATCAGTCTTTCTTCCTCTGGCCAGAAATAGAAAGAAATTAATTCAACCCCACCCCCATTTACTGAAAATATTCAAAATCTACCTCAGGGTCCATTATAGAGGGATGCAAGGACAGAGAGGACCTGTTTTGGTGGAGTCAAAAGAAGAAGTGAGAAGAGGTTCCTGGAGCAAACTACTCTCAGAGCTGCATGTTGGGGAGAACAAGCTGGGGAATGAACCTACACAAATTGACCTGCACCTGTGGGCACAGCACAGATGGCCCAGGGCAACCTGAAAAATCAAACCATTGGAGTAGATGCACTTTCACGATGAAAAAAATTCCCAAAAACAAACCAACAAAAAAAAAAACCCCAAGTGTCTTCTCCTGGTTTCAGCTGGGATAGAGTTAATTTTCTTCCTCATAGCTGGTGCAGTGCTGTGTTTGGGATTTAAGATGTTGGTAACACACTGACATTTCAGTTGTTGCTAAATAGAGTTTATCTAAGTCAAAGACTTTTCAGTTTCCCAGGCTCTGCCAGGGAGGAGGTGCACGGCCAGGACAGCTGTCCCACGCTGGCCAAAGGGATGTTCCACACCACAGGACATCATGCTCAGTACATAAACTGGGGGAGAGTTGGCCAGGGGACAGACTGGACATCAGCCAGGGAGCAGTGAGCAATTGTGTTCTGCATCACTTTTCTTTTTTACTATTTTATTCCTCTCTCTCTCCTTTCCATCACTATTATTAATCATTGTTATTATGAGCATTATTATTATATTTTACTTTGTTTCAATTATTAACCTCTTATCACAATCAGTGAGTTTTACTTTTTTTTTCTAATTTTCCTCCCCATTGGGGCAGGGGGTGGGAATGAATGAGTAGTTGTGAGGTACATGGTGGTGTCTCCTTTCACTGTGGTAAAGATGGAACAACACCATGATCTACCCATCAACAACTCTTCACTCTCAACCAGGGTCATCAGAGACGTCTGAAGTCCAGGGACAAATAAACTTTCACAGCCAACCATAGATTTTTAAAATCAATATTAAGTAATTAATCAAATCAATTAATTGTTTTTAAATTAATATTAATTAATTGATCTAATGTCAATATTCAGGCCAGAGAAGTGCAAGCAGTGATAACACACTCATAAAACCAGTTTGTTTTATGTAGCTTTTGTTTGCTGCCTGGTGTTGTCAACTGTCATGATTTTACCAAGAAACTCAAAATAAGTGGTGCTTTTCCTGCTGGCCAGCATTCCTGAAATTGTATTTGTACTTCGTGTGTCATTGAAAGCTTGAAAATTTCAGTCTTGTATATACCTCTTCCTAAAAAGAAAGCAAAAGCAGTTTTAGTTTTCTTTTTAATCTTCATTTTCAAGCCATTGTTGGAATTCACAGAAGTGAAAAATTATGGTGGACCTTGTATCACTGAGCATCCAGTGACAGAGGTTTCCACTGTGGGTTTTGAGGTTTTACATGAGAAACCCACTCCCAAACTGTGCATACCATGAGCTGCAGAGGCCAACATAATTGCTGCTGAAGGGCCAAATTATCCCTGCTGGCACCTTGAGCAGATGCTCGAACCTGAGGCTCCAACAACTGGACTTGGGAAAAGTCACAGGAGCCTGAAGAATAATAAAATCATGGAAATATCTCCCGAGGGAATGCATGTCACTCAACGCTTCCATCAAGGAAATGGCAGACAAATTTCAACTGACAAACACACACACCCCAGGAGCAGCACTACCCTGGGTGCCAAACCCATCACACCGGGGAGCAGTGATTGCTGCACCCCTTCAAACTGCGGCCTCATCGCTCGGGGGCAGAGATCCATAGCAGACAAACAAGCCCCAGGCGATGCAAACTGCCACACTTCCTGCAAAAATACCCTTCCTCAAACCCCCAAATCAGAAATAGCCCTCACAGGAAGGGAATACCCTGCTCTTGCCCTTCCCCTCCCACACAGATGCCACCAGGAAAGAAGACAGGAGAGAAGAACCAAAGCTTTGCAAGGAACTTTCCCATCCAGAGAGCAGAAGGCAGCAGCATTTCTTGAACAGTGCTCTGGATTTCTGGGTTTTGTGTCACCTCTGAATGGAGTGAAATCAGCCCAGGGGGAGTTTTGCCAAAAGTAGTCACTGAGGTGAGGTCACTGCTCACACAGAAGCCCTTTCTCACTTTGGGAATGATCAGTTCAGCTGAGCCCTCAGCACTGCCTACAAGTGTAGCCATGGATGGTGCAGGGACTTGAGCAAAGCACATGGATTTCTTCAACAACTTCCATGGCTTTTGACTTGTTCTTCTGTCCAAAAACTGAGTCTGGAAACACACCTGGTTGCACATCAAGGTAGAGGGAGAGCAGAGTTATAAAAATCACTGGAAATCTATGTAGCAACTATGTTGTACCTAAAATATTTTCTCTGCAGATTTAATCAAAGCATCCTCCAAATCTCATCCATTGGGAGTGTTTTATTTGAAAAACAGATGAGGTGGTGTTTCAATGCCAGGCCTCAGCTCTGAGGCACCAGATTTAAAAAACACTGTGGGATTTTGGTGCCTGGGTTCACAACAGAGCCCACAAGGCAAGTCAGCTCCACTGGAAGTTAAGCTTAGGACATGGGGCTGGCAGGTATGACATGAGATCTAAACAAGACTTCTTCTTTTCTGGACTGACACCTGCATTGGGTCAAACAAATGAAGCCCTGACTGTCTGCTCTGCTCTGACTGTGGTGCTCTCTAGATCAGCTTCATCGCCACTGAAAATAATGGGAGCTAAAGGCTTCAGCATATACAGAGAAACCGAATGTAGGTGTCACTTCAGGCTGAAACCCACCCCGAGTTCTAGATGTAAAAGGACAACCCATCCTTTGTTACCCATCTGCTTTGCATGGAGAATTTCCATCTTGTCTATCTACAAAGATGGGAGAGCAGCCACAGGGTGAATCACAGAATGTCTGGGATGGAAGAGACCTTCAAGATCATCGAGTCCAACCCATGTCCTAACACCTCAACTAAACCATGGCACCGAGTGCCATATCCAGTCTTTTTTTGAACACATCCAGGGATGGTGACTCCACCACCTCCCCAGGCAGGCCATTCCAATATTTTATCACTCTTCCTGTGAAAAACCTCTTTCTAATATCCACCTTATATTTCCCCTGATGCAGCTTGAGACTGTGTCCTCTGGTTCTGTCAGTTGCTGCCTGGAGAAAGAGACCAACCCCGACCTGACTACAACCACCCTTCAGGAATTTGTAGAGAGTGATGAGGTCACCTCTGAGTCTCCTTTTCTCCAGGCTAAACAGCCCCAGCTCCCTCAGCTGTTCCTCATAGAGCTTGTGTTCCAAGCCCCTCACCAGCCTTGTCGCTCTTCTCTGGACACGCTCAAGCATCTCAATGTCCTTCCTAAATGGAAGATGGACATCAGCTGGGATGGCCACTGGCCAACAAACTGACAGGCATCACAGACAGAGGAAAGTAGCTCATGGTGATTACCAAACCAGCTCAGAGACTCCTGCAGCTGCCCAGAGACTGAGGTCAAAGCTGGGCCAAACCTGCAGACTTGCTCATCTGGGATGTGACTTTTGGTGAGAGCAGAGGGTGTCTGTGTTGTGAAGAACAAGCTCTATCAACTGTGCAAGTGGTTCACATGGCCAGCAGGGTTTTTGCTAGAGCAGTGTAGAGCCTGAGGGATTTACACTTCACTCTTATCCCTCTACTCACCACACAGCTCTGCTCTTGTGAGCAGCAAAGGATCTACCAGTCACCAGCTCGAGAGTTCCAATGCAGCCAGCTGCAGACCCTTCCCACTGGGTGTTGGTATGAAGAAGATTTACAAAAGCAGAGATCCTGCCATTCCTCCTGACAGGTCCAGTTGCACACTCCATGCATCGTGGTCATCTGTGGATGATGCTTAAGAAAACATCCGTGAAAGAGCAGAGGGACTGAGAGGTGCAATATTGCTGAGCTTGAAGGGACAACAGCAAGGACCCTGCTGAAATTTCACCCAAAATCTTCATCACTCCTGGGAAGGCTGGACCAGCTAGAACGCGGTGAGACACCCTTTTTTTTAAAGGCTAGACAAATTTTCAGAGGCTGTGTCGGGAAAGCTGGAAAACCCAAAGAAGCAAGTGCCAAGAGGCAATGGCCTTCTGGTACATGAAAAGTGTGCTGAAAAAGGCAAGGGGCAGTCTGTTTTCCAGGTCCGGGGCATATAGGACAATTAATAGGATTAAGTTAAGAAGAGGAAGATTCAGTTTAAATGTGAGGGAAAAACTTTCCAGTGGCTGGGAAAAATAGAGAACTGGAATAAATTTTTCAGTTGTTGAGAGGTTTATGGCCCTATAACTTTTGGGATTTAGAATAATATAGTCTATTTACACTACTTACAGTATCATTGTATTTACATGGTTTTATGTATTCTAATAGTGACTTACCAGCAGCTGCCTGGTTCTTTTTGAAGCTGTGCAATACTAATATCTATTTATCAAAGTACAGTGCATAAAAATGATGCCTAAGTTTGGGAAAAAGTTTTTGCATGTCCCAAGTGGACAACATTCTGCAAAATTCAGCAAAAAAAATTTGCAACTGCTTCTGCATTCCGTGTTCCAGCCCAGAGCTGCTATGAGTTATGGTAGCTTTGGGAATGTGGGATCTTTCAGCAACCTGCTCACCTACTCTGATGTGGTTCTTCACCTTGATAAAACTCTTTTCTCTTGCACATAGATAAAAGCACACACATATGCACAGAGATCTTTAAAGGTCTTTAAAGTCAATCCCGGCAAGTGGAAACAAAGAATATTATTTGAGATGGGCCTAACAGATTGGATTAAAAAAAAATAAATAAATGAAACCAGCAACAAACAGCCCTTCAGTGCCCATGTGCCAACTTTAATCCCCTCGTTAATTAAAAACGGCCGAATTATAACCCCTTTTCAAAAATGAGGTTTACAGCAGAAATGCCAGCTGAACAGACCCCTCAGCGCAGCAGCCCTGCTGCCGCCTCCAGACCACAATCGCGGAACGGCAAAACATATTGGCACCGCCTGGATCCGCAACTGGAGTATTTGCTCGGTGCCGTCTCTGCCCGTTAATTGCTGTGTGCCAAGTGGTCCCGGCACAGCCTCTTTATCTGCCAGCCTCAGAAGCGCTGCCGGCGGCCGCGCACTCCGGGGGCCCGGCTTGGCCGGGGCTGCCGCGCTCCGCTGCCAAGCGCGGCCGAGCCGCCCGGCCCCGCGGCCGCTCCCGGCGGCGGCGGCAGCGCGCTCGGCTGCCGGGCCGGCGCCTGGCTCGCTCCGCTCCTGGCTGCCGAGCGGCTGTGCAACAGCTTGCGGCCTCGCTGGGCGGGCTGCGATGCTCCCTGCCCGGCTGCGGCAGCTCCGCTGCTCGCTCGTCGGGAGAGGAGCGCTCCCGAGCTCCTCGCTTCCACCGTTCTCCTTCGGATAGCTCAGCGCTGGAAGCCTCACCTGCCTGGAAAACCAGGCTGCCTCTCCCTTGTGTCCTCTGATGTCCGTTTGTTCTTTGCTTAAATGAAGAGCTTTACGAGGCGAGGTTGCTCTTAATTGTGGGTTTCTACGATACCTTTTATGGTGCAACAGCACCCTGATATCAGCTATTAAAACCTGTCAGGCTGAAGGGGAAAGGCAGTCCGTAAAATGGTTTCTGCCTTTGCAGATGGATTCCCTGTACGAATCCAGGACCAGGGGCCAGATCTCCACTGGAGCCGTGCCAGTCCACACCAGCTGTCAGCACAGCCACCGAGGATCAAGTATTTCTGTGCCACCCCATCTCTTCATCACAACTGTCAGCTCAAGCCCCACCACAGAATATTTATTAGTGGTGACAACAGGAAAGAATAGAAATATCAGCTCTTAGGTTGACTTTTACGATGTCAGTAAGTAAAAAATATACAATTTTGTCCTCATAAAGGGATTGAACTTGGTGGAGAAGATACAGGGGGAAAAAACAAATCCTTGGGGCTTAGGAGTAGGTTTGCTTTTTGCTTAATGAAGGATTGGCAAAGGACTTGCACTGCATGAAACCAGATATTGCTCTCAAATTCAGATGCTGAGAAATGAAGCAGACAGTGAAAGCACTGAAGCACTGGTGTATCCATGGGTCTGACCATGCAAAAGTTATAAACAACTAAGTGCTAAGGGTTGCTCTGTACTGAGAGACAGTCTAAAGTCTTTGCATTTACATACCAGCTTTCATCAAGGCTTAACCAAAGTGTTTCCAATTTCTTTTTGTTGTATTTTGTGTTGTGTTTATGTGTTGGAAATCAAGGCACAGAGCCTGCAAGTCAGGGTGAAAAAAAAAGGACAAAGACAAATTCAATGAGGTGCCAGTGGAATTCAGGTGCTTAAATGCACAGAAAACAATATTTAAACTCTCTGCTCTGCTGTTGTCTTAAGAGATATCTAAATTCCCAGTGTACAATTCTTCACTACTCAAAAATTCCTTTATTTCTCTCCTCTACAGTAAGGTAAATAATTTGCAATCCACACTGAAGGCCCTCAGTCCAAGCCCCTCCATCCCCTTGGCATGATCCAGCACCTCCCCTTCCCACCAAACTGGGGCCAATTCCAGGGCAAAAGAGCAAAACTCCGTGTGTCCCTGGCTGTGGACCGTGGCTGGTCGGAGGAGCTTCCCAGAGAACCCGTGTTTGGGACTAAACAGGAGTTAAGGTGAATCTGCACAGTCTGTTTTTGCCAGCTGATTTATGGCATCACCTGGAAGGTGCTTGAGTCTGACTCCAACTCTCGTTTGGAGCCCCTAAACCCCAACCAGAAATGGAGGAGTGGAGATCTTTGGGTTTCCTGCTGGGGACACACATTTGCAGGTGCCCCACAGGGACTGCAGCCCCGATGGCTCTGCCTGCAGCTGCAATGGCACTCGGCGTGGGGGGCTCCTGTCACTTCACATCCAAGCTGCTAATAAGAACTCCCTTGACTAGGAAGACATCAGAGCAGAGGACAAAACCATCTCCTGCTGAAGTGATTATATTTACTGTAAAACACGGAAGCAAATGAAATCTCTGATTGAGAGAGAAGGAGAAAGCTTTTAATCCTGGTCTGTGGCGCTTGCCAGATTGACAAGTCTAGAAATACAAATGGAAGAGTAATTATACAAGACTCACGTCCCTGCTCAGATTTATTTTTCCAAATGTAAGAAAGAGAAAGAGGCAGAAAAGACCTGGCTTGTTATACTGGTTTCCATAGCTGTTAGTGCAAATTGATTAGAAATCAAAGCTCAAGATGTTCCAAACTACTCAAAAAAAAAAAAAAAAAACAAAACTTCTCTCTGAGCTGTGGCACAATCAAAATGTTATAGATGACACAAGACAAAGGGGGAAAAAATTAAGAAAACAGCCATTTGGGGCAAAGTCATGCTTTCATTGTTACAAATCCTAGAGCTCTTTGTGGAAGAAGGAGGAAATGTCTATGCTACCTGGTCCAAACAATTTTAATGTGAGCAAACTCTAAAAATATCCATTAAATCTTTGAACTCAGTTGCTAAATGAAAGGGATAGAGAGGACTAAACAGTGAAGTGTCTGTCAAGTTATAGTCACTAAATTCTGGGAAAAGATGCATCAGGGCTTCAGATCAGGGCTGAACTTGGAGCAAACGCATTTCTTCGAGGGCCCTTGAGGACACTGTACTTTATAATTGAACTTGTACTTCCAATTTCAGACCTGAGCATCCATCCCAAAAGGCATTTTAAAAAAATACAGCATAGACAGCATTCATCTTGCCTAATTCAAAACATCCACGCTGGAGACATCTGTGCCTCACTGAGCCTCCCATCCTTTGTAGCCATGAAGGGAAACAGGCACTTTTACAGCATGCTCAGCTGACTTATTTTAGATATCAGCTTTAGGGCAAGATGAATCATGCCTTGAATGTGCCAGTTTCCCCGTGGTGCCAAAGCAAGACTAGACAACCAGTTTGTTTGCTCAGATGAATCCCACGTGGCTGAGGCTGATAGATTTGTGCTGTGATCTGGCTGAATGTGGGCTGTCTGTGGTTCCAAGTCTTACATCATCCCATGGAGAGTCCTGTGTAGCTGTGCCTCAGTGGATCCTTAGAGGTGAGCTGGAAAACAGCAGCTGCCTCCAGATATCATCAGTCCTGACAACTGCCATGGTCTGCTAATGAGTCTGGATGGCTTCCCTGGAGAAACAAATCACCTTAAACATGTAAGTGGTCCCCAGAGATTTTATAAAGTTTGAATCAAGCAACGATAGATTCAGACTAATTTCAGCAATGTTGGTATGGACCTGTAATGGGAATAATTTGCATGCTCAGTTTTTGGGTTTTAGTGGATGTATATTAATGCTCCAGATAGCAGTATCAAGAAAACAATTTACATTCTAGTCTTTCCTCCTTTGCTGAGGAGTTTTATTGGTAAAGATTCACACTGCACAAGGATATTGAATATTGAACAGGAGCTTTCCTTCCAAATTTTGTTTCCAGGAGGGCTTAAGAAAGATAACCAGAGTTTTAGGCAACTGATTAAAAAGCCAACACTCCAAACTCTGGGCATGTAGGTTTCTGGCATTATTTCTGTTATGGTCATAATCAGCTGCTTGCCCATTCCAGCTGCTAAAGCACACTAGACAAGACTTGAATTCCAAATATTATTCTCATCACCATGGTATTCTGTGCACAGATCCCCAAAGGTAATTAAAGAAGTTTGAGACTCTGACTCCAAAGGCCAGGTCCATAAATAATTTCAGCTCTCGCAATTAGGTAACATAGTGTTTTGTTTTGAGACTTTTGTACCACGGGGAGTGAATCCAGAAGCTGCCTTGCCTCCAGCTGACAGGGAGAGAACAGGGCACCCCCACAAGAAAACACTCCCAGAGCAGAAAGTCAGGTCAGTGCAAGCTCACAGAGGATGCTGCACCCAGGGACACATCTGCCAGCTCACCTCTCCTGGAGGCTCCTCACCCAGGCTTGCAGGGAAGCAGCTCCATCTCCTCAGGGTCTTTGGACAGAATCCTCCTTTCCTCCTGGGTATCAGTGTTAAAACCTGTGTTAAACACAAACGCAATTGGCACACAAACAGCAGAGGAAGACGTTTTGGTCCCTCCCCCCTTCACCTGCCAAATTCACAGCAAGACCTTTAACTGTGAGGTGACAAAGCAGAGACCCTTTGCTATGCTGACTGTTTGGCCCAGTATTCTCATGAACATCCCAAATCCCACATTATTTTCTAGAGAGCAGCAAAAGCAAAACCAAGTTACTTTTCTGGGAGAGGCCAGTTCTGAAAATTTATCTTTAATCCTCCCTCCCATGATAAACAAAAATAACTAGACATCCAAGTGTATCTTTTCCTGCTTTTACCTAACATAAAAAGTACAACTGTTGAGGCTGAGCAGCAGCAAACATGTAAATATAGAAGACTCATAAAGTGCAAGGAGAGACATAATCAAAGTCAGACCCTCCAGAACTGGGTGGTGGTTGGGGACAGGTATTATGTGTTGTCATATTATATTTTACTTGCATCATGTGTACATTTTGCTTTAACTGCCAGGTCCCTTCTGGACACCACACTTTCTAACCTGCATGCAAATATTTTCTTTTGGGAGTAGGGAGAAGAGAGCAAGTCATAGAGCTATTAAAAGTGATTAAAAGAAGAAAGAGCAGAGGGTTGTTTTAAGATAGGAATGGAAAGTCCTGGGAGCACCAGTCCCTAGGACAGGTTCCACCTTCTGCATAAGGGGTAAAGGACTGGCTTTGCCTGAGGAGCAGCAGTGTTTGTCCTGGATCTTCATCCTGCAAAAAAAGCAATTAATGGATTTTAATATGCAATTTTTTACACTTCTAAAGAGGGTTCAGGAAGCACAGGATCAGTATTACTCAGTTGCATGTTTACTCCTTTTTGGATCCTGCAGCTCCAGGTTTTTTTCTTTCTGTTTTGTCCTTCTGTTCCTTTCCTTCTGCTTCAAGGATGAATTGCTGGTAATCCATCTCAGGTGTGTTGTCAGTCCTAAACACTGTCAATTAAGTGTCTTCTGAGGAAGATTTGATCAAGCTGCCTTCTCAGTAATGAACATCTTTTTCGAAATTACAACTCTAAATTATACTATTTGCCATAGTGTAAAAGCTATGAAGGAAAAGAGAATAAAACCCTTGGGAAGAGACATGTACTTTTCCCTCAAGTTCTCTTCCATCCTTGCCATCTTCCATCAGTCTGACAAAAAGCTGTTTGTAAGAGCCTCTTGAAATGAGGAATCTAATATTCAATCACAAAAAGATTAGCCTTTGACTGTACTTCACTGCATGCTACACTAATACAATCAACACAGAAAATGTTATCCTGGAAGAGGTTAGGGGACAGGATGGAAGACCAGGTGGTGTTGGAGACCTAAATTATAAAGATTTATTTTTCATGAAGCATGACTTTTATTTGCTTCTAACTTTAGGAAGTAGCAGTGCTGGAGATGAAACACACAGCAGGAGACGTTCAGTCACGTGTGCAAGGGCAGGTGTGCTGCTGAGTCACTGCTTGACCTGTGGAAAGGTCAACAGGTCCCAGGAAGGTCCAAAGGTCCCAGGAAAACTGGGATTACTTTGGAGAAGTTAATTCACAGCTAGAGCAGCCTGGACACACCATGCCCAAAGTGTCGCTGATGGCAGGAGGAACCACAGGATACCAGGACAGAGTGTGGGCACTCAAACGTGGGAGTGCAATCCACAGAACATTTATCACCTGAGGCTCCTAAAGGGCCATAAACACATAATTTTTGCCACTGTAATTACCCAGCTATCTGGAGTTTTGCTGCTGCACTCAGAAATGTTGTCATCTCAGCAGGACTGTGCAGGTTTGCATCTATGCCATGTACGTGCCTGTTGGGATCTGCAAATTAGGTCTTTCTGTGCTTAAGTTCCCTGAGCAGTCTCAGCTTTTTCTTGCGTATGAAGCACAGGGGAGGACGCTTTGCACAGATTTTCTCTCATGACCCAGGAGCTCAGACACCTCTTTCAGAACAGGAGATGGGACACATCACCTCCCCTCCCAAAACTGCTGCAGCACAGGAGGAAATCTAAAGCTGGAGAGAAAGAGAGAGAGATCACATGATTGTGCAGCCCTGATTAAAGCTCTGACCCTGCACAAAGGCTTGGGATTTCCAGTCTCTGTACGGGCACCACATCTGCATTTTGCATTATTTTCAGTAAGTCATGTACCAGTTCTGCACATTTGCTGCCTCAGCAGCAGAAGAGATGTCTGATCTCCCACAGCATAAGCCAACCTCACAGGAAAAATGCATCACATTTTTGTGGCATGCGCTGTCAGGTGCTAGGATAAACCAGAGTTCAAGGAAAACAGAACTGATGACAAGTATCATTAAATCTCCAAGCAACTTTTTTCCCCCCTGAGATGTCCTTCCTGAAGCCACAGAGAAGGACATTCGATAAATACACGTGTCACCATTACTTACATCAGTAATCTAGCAGACAAGACTGTGGGATTGACATGATGGCCACAGGGGCTGAATTTAGGTCACCTACAAAATGAATTAAAAGCTTCTCCTTATCTCAGTGCCTCATCTCCTCCTCACTCACACCCTTGTAGGGCACAAAGATGATGAAAACTAACCCACTGATTGCCAAGTGACTTCTGAACACCACAGCTCCTTAATTAGGGTACCAGACCACATTAAACTGGTGCAGCCACAACAGCAAAGCTCCAGATTGTGTTTGTCCGCGTGTAGTTACTGCTACAGATCTCAGTGATCAAGATTTGTGTGTCAGCTTGTCTTAAAAAAAAGAAAAAAAAAGAAACTAAAAAAGAAAATAAACAACAAATATGAAAACGAAACAAAAACTCCAATAACAAAACAAGAAGAACCCACACATGCAAGATTTGGACATAGGCTTGCATCAGACCAAATGGCTGGTGACACCTCTGCTCCTTATTTCACCTCCACTTCTGCAGAGCGAGCTGTGCAGCAGAGATAGCTTTGGGCTGAACGACAGACTGCAAGCACAGACTACCAGCTAGAAGGGCCAGTCGAGCCCTCTGCTAGGAAAACAGCTCCCTTGTTCCCATTTTTAAGTGATTTATGGTTTTATAAAGCACACTAAATGCCCTCAGTGCCCAGATTTGCATCCACTCATTACTGATGCCCAAACAAACCTGCAGCCAAGACAAAAGCACATCCTCACCAGAAATAAAAGCATGTTTGAGTCTTCTCGAGGCTGAAGAACAGCAGATGGTGTTTTCTAGGTGTCTGGAAAGTTTGCTGGACAAGGTGGATAAAACTTGAGCTTGGCAGCTAAAGGAGCCCAAATCCTTCATCACTCAACTCTCAGGTGTGGAAAGGACCCTAATGTGATGGGGTTGGGGTTGCAGTGCTGACAAGAGGTCTGGAGTTTTAATCAGGAACATTTCTTGTCTTTGGATCTGCTTGGGCACCTAGGAACTGACCCTGTATGCTCAATATGTAAATTCATACTGTGCCAACAATCTCCTGGGCTTTCTCTCCGCAGTCAGCTTTGCAAAATTCCATCGTTTTGGCTAATGATTCTGATGAAAACCAGGAGCAACATGCTTTGCTGCTGTCTCAGAAACAAAGTGTGATCCCTGTGTGAAACCTCCTGCTCTTCTCAGGACTGGTGGGGTCTCAGCAGCCCATCTCTGGGGGCTGGCCAGCTCAAACCAGTGAGGCTTGGCAGAGATTAAACAGAGGTTAAAATTACTGCACAATGGTTTGCATTCACTCCGATGTATTAGGATGAGATTAAATGAGAGGAAGGGGGACTTTCCTTTTTCGGATTATCTCTAGTATTTTGGGGGTTTTGTCCTTGAAGAGCTTTCTGAAAGGTTGCCAAAAGAGGCAGCAGTGTGTAGCCAGAGTATAAAGCAGCATCCTGTGGGGAGACAGGAGGGTGGCATGTCCTGCCCAAAGCCATCTGCCTGCAAAGGGAGAGGCTGCACGAGAGAAGCAGGCGGGCAGTGAAGATTCTGTGTTTGTGTGTGGGGAAGGAGGCAGGAGCAGGTGCTGGACAGCCACAGATGCCAGGAAGGGCAGTGGAACGAAGTCAAGCCAGAGGAAGAAGAGGCTCCTGGGGATATAAGTCAGGTCAGAGTGATCAGGACATGCATGCAGGTGGCACCCAAACAGATGATCTCTCCCCATTCAGAGAGATATTTTAGAGTCTAATAGACCATGGATTAAGACAACGAATTTAGCCATGCCTCATGTTGTACTTTAGCCTGTTCCATAATCACCGCAAGACAGAATTTGGCTTTAATCATTTCTCATCCCAGGGACAAAGCCTGTTTTCACCCAGTGTGCCAAGACATTCTGTGAGATTAAAATTATGTCCCTTGCAAGATTGTCCAGATCCTGCCTTCAAGGGTCTCTTTCTAATTGTTTTCAGAGGCTGCCAGCCTTGCAGGGTGTAGCGCTAACTTCAGAAGATGTGGGGTGGAAAAGCCTTTTTAAAATTATTTTTTAAATCAGAGGAAGACACGAGGCTGTTTAATTCCATACAGAAGATCACTTCTTCCTGCCAAGCAGCAGTGGGAGCACAGGCCTTGGAGTTCACGGTTCGAGAGTGCAATCATTTGACATGCAAGCACTGCCAGGAGGCAAAAGGAGGGGAGGCCAGCCTAGGCTGAGACTCTGTGACTGACCTTCCAGGAGAAAATCCCATTTTGCAGAGCTCTTCTTCAAGGACCTGGCTCCACAGACATTCAATGCATACATCTGGGCAATCAGAAAAAAATAACAAAGGTATCAAGGTCAAAAGTTTGGACTTAAGATTATAAGGTTGGGAAAGAAAAAAGGGGCTATAGCCACCCAACAATAACCCAAAAAGCCCTCATTGGGAATGGCACTTGGATTTTGGAAGAATGTGTAAAACTTTGATTTTTTTTTCAGTCTTACTATTTAATTAGGACACTGAAAAATGCAGAGGAGCTAAATGACAACAACAGCAACAAGCCCAAACACACCCTGCCCTGAGACAAGTCTGTTGCCTGCCATTGAAAAAAGCCCCCAGGTGACAGAATGTACTGTGGTAATTCATGTCTATGACATTGCAGTGACTGGCTTTCATGCACTCACCATAAATTACTGCGAGTCAAACAAAGCAGTCTGAGGAGACAGAGAGACAGAAAGGAATATTCAAGGTTCTTGATTATTTATCAGTTGGCTGAAACATTCAGAGACCAAGGAGGGCATTACATATCCTACCCAATGAATCACCTCACAGCAAAGGATTTTACATTCATGTGAAAGTTTCCTCTAAGGGCCGGAGGGAAAGGATGTGCAAACAGCTTGACTTCACTAAGGTAACATTAAGATGGCAAAAAGTGGCCAAAAGTTGTTGAAGCCATGAATAAACTGCTGATTTCAGATAAGGTCTGTGTGACACAAAGAGGTTTCAGCAATGTGGACAGTGAACTTGGATCCCTGGAAGCCACACCAAGGATGCTTCGTTAGAGAGAAGTTATCAGGCTAAATGCATTTCCAGTTTCACTGCTACCATCTTTAATTGAAATTAAGGACAGTTAAACCACATAATTTATTCCTCCCTCCTTGCCCTGTGCTTTTTTCAAGCTATTTCATGCAGCCACCTAAGCAGCTTAAAGTCTTTGCCTTCCATGAGTTCACAGTTTGGCTCTCCCACGCCTCACAAATTCTGCACCATGAAAATACCACACTGGAGAACAGCTGAACAGAACTTTGTCTCAGATGACATTTTAAACCATTCAGGAAACGCTGATCACAAGTAGATATTTTCCAGTAGTTTTTTATATAAATAACATTTAGGTTTCTGCCACAAGTCACTTGTGTTCCTCCATTCGCGGGTAACAACTGCGAAGTGCAGCGATTAACCTGTGAGTGCAGTGTGATGGGAAGAACCAGGCTGGGAGCAGCAGAGAGCAAATAGGAGACAAAGTACTCACCTAATATTTCTGAGAAACCAACATGAAAGGCTTGTAAACTGCTATAATATTTCCTTTTTCTCTATCATACTTACATTTCCTTTGCATTACAAACTCTCCACTGAAGAGCACGGGAGACTTGGCGCTGGCTTTTTACACAGCCATTCTTAAAAACATTTCATCAAGGTGGAAAAAAACTTCAAAAAAATCCTAAGGCCCTGCATGTGATGGCACCCTTCTCACTGATGCAGCCTCTCCCACTGGATTCAGTCTGTTCTTGCTAACAACATATGCAATGATTTCTGCATGAGCCATGGGAGATAAGGACCCCCATGGTTCTGAATTGCTATCATGCCGGACTGCATGTAAGTGATAACGTAGCATTTTAGGATAGAAAACATTGAGTATTTTACTCTCTTGTAACCTCTTCTTCATCTTAAACTGTCTTTCATATGATAATTTGAAAGATTTTCCCCAGACCTTGTATCTTTAGTAGAAGTTAGACAAAGCCTGAATCATCCTTTGTTTGGCAAATGTTTTGCTGTGGATGCATTTTTAAATAAACATCTGATACAAAGACCTGGGCACACAATGTAAGAGTGGGATGTGCTGCTGTAATTCCTCTACCCAAATATCTCAGTACATCTGTGATGCTGCTGCATCACCTAACGTTAACATGTGCAATTTATAGGGAAGAAATGGAGAGAGAAAATGTGCTGAAATAACTTGCCTATAGCAATATGCTGAGAGATCCAGTGCCAGGGCTGGGAATTAGAGCTCAATTGATTTCTGGTATCCAGGTCCTTGCATAATTCACTAGGTCACAGTGACAAGGTTTAAATTTGGGACTAATTGAATGTTCATATTGGCATTGCTGCTTTTTGGTCTGGCTTGATACAAAGTTGGACAGGGAGAAGGATACAGAGGAGAAACTGAAGTCTCTGGAGGAAAATCCAGGGAGGGGGGAATAGCTGGAAGAGAAAGCTGCTCTGTCCTCCTCCTGTTATCTCAGTGGCAGGTTAATTCTGCATGACAATTTAAATGTCAAACGTAGTGGATCTATTTCACCAGGGAAAAAAACCATCTCCTCAAATCCCTGCTGACAGAGCAGGAGCAGAAAGCACCTGGGGCCCCAGTGGGCTGCTCTAGAGGAGAGAGCTGAGCTCCCCAAGAACCATAAAACTGCCTCCAAGAGCAGGAACATCTCCTGAGGGAAGTGACCATGGACCCAGGGGTCTTACTGAAGTCACCCTTGAGCTGCTGTGAATAATCATAAGCAGAAACATGAGATGACAGAAAATATAAACATTAGGGTGAATGTCTTCAAAGGAAAATCCTCTCAAAGGTGTGAAAAAAAACCACAAGTGGGTCAGGACAATCACAGCTTCTCCCTTCCCTGGGCTGTCCATCACATCTGGTGCAAGATTCCCCTTCCCCCTTTGTTGGGCAGGTGGTTTGAATGCTGCAAGTCCTCCAGCTTTCCTCTACCTCCTGATGGAGTGTTGAGTGGTTGTGCTTGCTGGGAAGAGGTTTTCCCAAAGCAGCCACCCTTGGGAGCAGCTTGTGGCTCCCAGCATGGCTCCAGAGCCACTCCAGGTTTGCTGTGTGCCTAAGCACACACACTACAAATAATCCTACTCCTCCCCACTGGAAAGACAGAAGAGTCATTTTCCTCCTCCTTCATCATTCTGCTGGCAGAGGAGAGGACTCACATTGCTGCCCTGACTGCGTGGCTTGTCCCCAGGGATGGATCCTGAAGAAACTGCCCAAGTGGCTTCCCCTACCTTGGCAGTATTCAAGCATATCCTTCCCAGGACTTTCTCCTGCAGGACAGCAAATTCCAGGAGCTTGGGGTAGGATGAAGCTTTAATTTTCTTGTAACCTCCAAAGCAGCCAGTTCTTCCTCACTCACATGATATTCCTTCAACCTCCCATTAATTCATACAGGATGTCCCTGGGATACTGGAAGTACTCCAGCTATGTTTCCTGCTGTAAGACCTGCAGCAACACCTGCTTTTCTTCTTAAGCCACAAATGCCACAGATTCTCCATCTGCTCCAACCTTCAGGTCCTCTGGGAATGGTGCTATCAGGTACTCCCAGAGGAGTGCAACGGTGAGCAGGTGATGTGTGTGCAGAGGCCAAGTCAGGCCAACACAGTCTGTTCCCCAGAGGTAGGTGCTATCAGTTCCCAAAGGTTTTGTATCCCAGTAGCTAAATCATCACCCAGACTTCCTAAAAGAGCATCCTAACAATTTCTTCCCCCCCCCCTCAAAAACCCCTTTGTTTGGACTGCCCCATGGAAATATTTACTTTTCAGAGTTCATTTAGGAGCAGGAGCAAACCACAGCTGTTCCCATCAGCAAAGGTGAAGCCTGCTCAGCTGCAGGTCTAAAAACCCTATTTCAATTCTGCAATCCCCATTGAGAAGATTTGATTGAGCTTGGTAATATTTAAAGTTAGTGTTAAAAATTAAAATCCTCCATTCATGTGTGTGTCGATGTCCCCTGCCCCCTCCCTTGCCCAAAAAAAAAATCAAATCCAAAGCCTTCGGTAACTCTGAACAGAGGAAGTTTTTGAAGTTCATATAAAAAAAGAGAAAATAATCTGGTTTGCTTTTTCTGGTTGTTTTTTGGGCTTTTAACTCATCCAGTGAAATATATTCAACAGAATTATTTCAGAAAAACTTCTGACCAAAATCGCACAACCTCTTTAAAATGCATCACCCAATGCCAGCAGGAGAGAGAGATGCTCTGAAAGAAAGGGAATGCTCTGTGTCCTTTTTATATGTCACCACCCGGGGTGTCTTCCCAGTTCACAGACGAGCTGTACTGATTCCTGCGCTGGAAGCTCTGGACACGCTGATGGAACAGCCAGTTCTTCCAGATCCCTCATGCTCAGACAGTTTCTGTGGGTGGGATCTGTTTATGGAAACGTAAATCCCTTGGCTGGGCTCTGAAATTACTTAGAGCAGCTAAGAAGCCACTGACCAAAATCATTACAAATGTTGCTCATCTCCACAGGGTCATTTGGAGATGAGCAGATACAACTCACCTTTGGACTGTCACCAAAGCAATATTAATAATTATGAAAAATAACTTGGGCTTTGCACGACATCACAAATCTAGAGCACCGTGTCTGGAATTGGCCTTTCCTCAGTGACAAATTCTAAACAACAAACATTCATAACACAAGTCCATGAAGTATTGGCTGTAAAGGATAATAAATCCTTTGGCAATATGAGGAGGCTAAGAAAATCTTCCTGGCACAAGTATTGTTAACACTGTCTGTGCATTCCAATGGCAAGTGCAGCTGGATTCCCAGCTCTAGAGGAGGGTGTAAATAAATATTATGCAAAATGTTACGCAAAATATTCCTTCCAGATAAACGCTAGCTGAGCCATATACCTGACTACTGTCTTTAAAATATTTACACCTGGGATAGGTAAAGAAATAGATAATTTTTTCTTATGTCTCATCTATAATATCTCTACATATCTCTACCAGCCAGAAAAGACACCAGGTGCACAGGAAATGTATTTAATGCTGTTTCCCTCTCAAAATCATTATCAGGTTTTAATTCAGCTCCTTATGGCCAAGTGCCCATCCTATGCTTCAGTCCTCCAAGATATTCTGACCCAGACTCCGAGGTCTTTGAATACTCAGGGTTACGATCAGTAAAACACTGACATCTGAGCACACAACCAGATGTGGTGAGACAACAGAGTGAACTATTCCACAAAAATCACTGTATAATGTAGAGAAAGGAAAGCTAATCTGTCACGAGCAAGCAGTGCTGGACATGGCCTGTGGCTACCTAACAAAATACAGCGTTTCTGGGGAAAAAATAAAGGTCTTTCACCTGACAGCAAAAGAACCCCAAACCCAGCAGACATGTAAAAAGTTGTGAGCTGCAAAAAATACATACAGTTAAAGTACAACTACTTCAAAAAAAGGAAAAAAAAAGATTAAAAAGCAGAGCAGAAAGTGGCAAAGTCGGGTTGAAAATACAGACAAGTAATAATGGAGAATACAAAATTCAATGAAAACTTTATAAACTTCAAGAATTCAGCATAATAAAGAAGGCAACTTGAAACAAAGAAATCCCAAGTGTCAGGTACAGCTTTATTGTTGGACATTAATGTTAAAATTGTAAACACTGATATCAAAAGGCAACTTCATGTAATCGCATTAGTGGGAGACAGGAATTGGTGGAGCTTTTCCCAGCAGATTTCCCCAGGGAATAACTCCTGGCTCAGTATTATTTTATATTTTATCAATGTTCTAGATGCTCATGTAAAAATTTCTGTAGATGACAAACAGATAGGATAGCAGTAGATGATAGAAATTAGTTTTACAAAAGAAGCTGGGTTTGGGGGTTGTTGTTTTTTTTTGTTGTTGTTCTGACTTTGGGGGTTGGGGGTTTCTGAAGGATCACAATACAAGCAAATTGATTCAAACATAACTAAACACAAAGAAATCCTTTCGGGAACCAGGAACATTTCAACAAAGAATTGGAAGCCAAAGCATTATGAATTGTTGTCCATCACAGAGGTCTCGATTCAACTGATCTTTGCTTGGGAACAAAAGCTTTGTTTCATGGGTGCTTCATATTAACACACTTATTGAGCCAAAGTATTTGCATATGGCATTAAAAAATAAGAAAACCTGTAAAGACCTGTGATATATAGCACAGTCACCCATCAAATAGCATCAGTTAAATTCTCTCAGTTTGCAGAGACAAGACAGTAAATGCTCTTTGGAAGTCACTGCCTCTGTAAATCCACTCTCTACTCTGGAAATTTATTTTTCTAGACAATATTTAGGCTCCTCAGCTCTAAGTTTTAAGATGAGTCAGCTAGAAAGAGAGAACAGAAACATGTCAAAGTTTCCTTTATTTGTTCTCATTTTTAAATCCAAATAATAGATGTATTCTTTAAAGTTTCTGCAACTCGTAAAACCCACATCAACTATTGCTAAAAAACCCCAAACTTACAGGCAAGGCAGGTCAATGATTTCTCTCTAAACTTAATGGGCACTCACAGCCTGATCCTGCCTGTCTAGGGACAAGTGATGACCTGAGCTGGCAACCAAAGTCACAAACACAGATTGTACCTCATATGACAACTGTTCTTGACTATGTTTAATTACCTATTAAATAATCATTTCAGTCTCACAGGACAGAGACTTGTTCAGCCTTTCTGTTCAGAGATGTTGCTGAGTGGCTTTTTATTATTGTTATTATTGTTATTTCTCTGAAAGAAGCCCAAGAGAAGTTGTCTCACTTTCATAGAGAGGTCTGGGTCCTCCATCACACACAAGCCTTTGTGGGATCTTTGTCCTTGATTTCAATGTTCTTTATATCTGACACCTCTGAACAAAAGATGTGAAGAATTTTCATAGATATTATAAGTTTCTTGAAGTTTGTTAAAATTAATACAATACATTTCTCTCCTGCTACATCTTTGCATTGTGCTGCCACTTCAAACACAGAGCCCACTTAGCTTCTTCTGGAAGACTTCAGATGTCAAGGCTATGAGGGTCCTCTTGGAGCAGTTACAATAAAAATCTCATTTCAAATACAAGCTTTTAAACAACATCTTTACAGAAAAGACTCCCATTAAAATAACAAAAAAAAAAAGTTTTTCAATGTGAATTAATAAATGTATTCCAGAGCAACAGGTTCATCTATACTGAAGACAGGAAAATGTTTGGTATCCTACAGAGAAACTCAGAGAGAACCAATTTAGTTCAGTACTTCTGAGAAGAAATAAAAGCATCATCCCACATCTGTGTATGCAAAAAAAAAAAAAAAAGAAAAAAAAACCCACCACCAAAACCAAAAAAAAACAAATAGTGAAATTAAAGATAAAAGAAATGTAATTTAAAAGAAAAATGGAAATCAGACACAGGAAGAGCTGTTTATACAGTGCCAACCCTGCACTGCACTGTATGAAATGCATCAGTAACTGTTATGAAGACCTGCCCAAAATTTTTAATCTCAGGCACCAAACATGCAAAGACTGATGGGTTTTTCACTCTGCTTATGGAAAATTCTCCCAGACATAAATATCCCAGCTCTGCTGAGCTCAGTGGCCTCGTGCACTCTGTATTTACAGTCTTGGAGGACTGATCTGTGATGGAAGGCTTTCCTCTTGAGGACAGAAGGAACTCTCCAGCTGCAAGCAAGAAGCAGGGGAGGTTGGGCAGGTACCAGGCAAGACCCATCCAAATCTGCCCCAGCCTTTGCTGTGGTTGTGTGCCAGGTGCTTTCTCAGTTCCCATGGTCAAGGAGACAGAGATGGGGGTGGGCAGGGCTCAGTCAGCAGAGGATGAAGGTTCCTGGGCTGGCTGTGCCTGAGCCTGCACAGGACAGAGCTCCACGAGCAGAAGGTGGTCTGGCAGCAGGAAGGGCCAAGAGCAGAAACTTGGCAATGAAAGACTCGTCAGAGAGGTTTAAAACCTGCTGAGAGAGGCAGAGAGTGAACATCCCATGGGGACAACTCTGTGGATGAGAGGGGCAGCTCAGAGCTTGCAATAACCCCCAAAAACATGGCTGGGTTGACTTAAGAATTGGAAGAAAAGATCTGCACAGGACAAGGGCAAAAAAGATCTGCACTTAATGGACAAGGGCAGAGAGCGCTTAAATATTTAAGAATGTTCTTCATAGCTTTGAATTCTAATTAAGATAATTAAGTATTCTAGCTGACATTCTAAAAAAGCTTTTTGAATTCAAAGAGCCATTTTCATTTTCTTTTGTTAGCTCGCTGCAGTGAGAGGTTCAGGTATACCCACCTCAAAGCACCACCAGCATCCTCTAGGTCTATTCCGCTCCTAGCTGGGAGAGAAAGGAAGCAGGCAGTGACTGAAAAACAATGTCCTGAGCCAAAAATAAGTCCAAAAGGTCAGACTAGACTTATCACAAGTTGATGTGATAGAAAATATTTGAGAAATTCTGTTCAGCAAAACGAAGTGCAGTTACAAAGACACCTCAGGTATTAAATGTTGCAGAGCAGGGGAGGCACTTTACATCTTGTTAGGCTGACAAGCATATATTATTTTTTCACAGCAAAGGCAAAAAAGCAAAGAGGGAATTTCTCCCTAAGCATCCCCATCATTAACACAGGAGTTAAAAATAAAAGGGGTGCAAGGTTTTTCGTATAAACAACACTATCAATGAAGTGACAGACGGAAGATGCAGACTGGGGAGGTTTTATAAAGAAGCTCAGCTATGCTAATGGTAAAAATGAGCATCTGTTAGAAGCCAAGGATATAAAGACAGGAGTTCTAACTTGCCTTCCTAAGCAGCATGGACATTGGATCCTCAAATTACATGAATAGTGGCTACTAAGTCACTTGAGAAGTTGGGCACAACTCTTTGGCCTGCTTCAATAATTTAAAATAATTAAACGTAATTTCCTTATGGGAACACCATCATGGAAAGTGTTCCTTCAGCACTGTCTGCTCTTATGGCTGGAAACAATTCCAACCCCACAGCAATTCACTCCTACTGTATTGTTTAAAGAGAAAAGAATTGCAAGACAGAAGTTCATACAGCTCACCTCCCTTTTCTGAAGATAAACCCCTTAAAAATTACTTATAAACCCCCAATGGCCTCCACAGGTCGTGGTTAGGCTCATAGATGGAAACACAGTCCTTAGTTGAGCTCCAAAGACATCTACAGAGGTGGCCAACTTGGCAGCTAAGATTGTGCTGAGCCCCTCCAGCAAATAGTGCACACAAGGATGAATCCTTCTGCATACGGTACTCAGGGGATACACCCAAGGTATCTTTAAAAAAGGCAAATCCAGTGCAACTACCTTGTTAGCAGCTGGCAAGTCTTTTCAAATGTAAGCTAACTCTCCATCTTTGGATGGGTGGTTAAGTAATTTTCCTTTGTTAATCCAATCCAAGGCTAATTAGCAGTCATGGAAGTTTGCCTTCCCTCCTACAAGCCCCATTAGTCCAGCTGGAAAGGAAACTTGAGATCTCAGCTTAGGGTCATTTTAATATCAGAACATGATTCACTTCTAAAAGGGGTGGTAGACAAGGGAGTGTGGCCTTCCAGTTAATAAGAAAGTAATTATCAGGGTTGCACAGAACATTATTCTGGAACTCAAAGGCCTCTGTAAGAAACCACTTAAATGAACAGGGAAAAACATCACCTGACCAACCCTATTGAGTGCAACATGAAGGTTATAATAAAAGTGATCTGCCTATGTGCCCAAAATCACACATTCTGAAAGCATTTCAAAGCCTTTCAGACATAACATTTACAATGATAAATGTGTGCCCAGCGTGACACCCCACCCAGTCACTGAAATCGTGGGGTTTTATAATGGCATTTAAAGAGCAAAACTATTTTGCTCCTTTCTGAAGTTCAGCTACCAGAACTTTTCTCTGTGGGGAGCAGACAGAGCTGCACAATTTCCAGCAGGTCAAGTCCACAGATGCTTAACTCCAGAATTTATGATTTTCCCCTCTCCTTTAGTATTTGGCATAATTTGGACAGAACAGGGAGGACCAGGAGATGTGGAAACTGAATATATTCTAAAGCTTTGTTGCAAAATAAACAAACCCCAAAACCAGCACCCAGGAGGAACCATGAATACTTAGAGCAGACAAGGGGCTAATTTCTTCCCCTGTCAGACTTGGTGTGCCCAACAGAAAGTGAGCCCACCAGGAAAGCAATGGGAGCAGGCAGGATGGACAGTCCACGTGGATGCACAACTGCGTGGCAAAAAGCACACCAGAGGTAAGTGCTGCACTTTTACACATTATACAGCAAAATCACAATGTACAGCATCAAAAAAGTCGGGGTACAGCTCTGTACAATTGCAGCAGCTGCAAATTATTTTCTGTAGCTGTGAGCATGCTCATTGTATGGCAAGGAGAGACTGTTCCTTTATTCACTTTACGTGATGAAATATTTACAGAGAATTCTGTGCTCAGCCATCCAGCAAAGGCTGACTTGCTCCTTTGTGCTGACCAGCATCAAATTGTCGAATCATGGACACAACCTCCTACAGAAGACAGGTATCACTGGGGGAAAGAGCTCAGCAAAGCCACTGATCATCCCAGCCCCTCCAATTAATGGGGTAATAGATAAGCACCTCTATCACTTTTGATGATACAGGCACTGCTCACAGCACAACCACCAGAAAGACCTTTCTAAAGTGCTTATGATTGGCTTTTACACTCATAATTTCTGTTTTATGATCTCCAAATCGTGTACTTTGCCCCTTTTTCAGTGTTTTCTCCAAAGCAAACTGACAGCGCTGCAACTTGAAGACAGACTTTGAGATGGATTGGAGAATGCAATGAATTGACACAAAGCACGAAGCTCATGACAGGCTGACGCAACATTTGAGAGAAAACTCATTCACTGGAGAAGCAAACAGGTGGACATCTCTACTGGAATTGAAAAAACTCAGATGGAAAAAAACCTGACAAAGTAAAACCTGGGGAACAAAAAGGGAGAGCACTCTGAAGGGTTGTGGGAGTTCCAGACAAAGTCCAAACAAATTACATCAAAGAAAGATCTTCTAACACAGTTGCTTTCTTTGGAGACTGAAAGGTTGATTGGATGAGTTGTCTCTAAGGAACACTGAGGCCAAGAGGACTGTTTTAAAACCACTTTAATATAGACATGATAGCCAGTTTGTTCTAGGTTACCTTCATGGGGCTTGTGTCCAGGAATTTGAAACTGCTGAATGGACCCAAATCCTCCTCTTCTGAGAGGATGGGTTCTCCGTGATGTGTTTCAGCCAGGATACTGCTGACCTTGTGTGCTGTGTGCAGATTTGGGCACCACAATGTAAGGGAGATATAAACTATTAGAGTGCATCCAAAGGAGAGTAACCAGGATGGTGAAGGGTCTAGAGGCCATTGAGGAGTGGCTGATGGCACTTGGTGTGTTCAGCTTGGAGGAGACTGAAGAGAGACTTCATTGCAGTTACAGCTTCCTCGTGTGGGGAAGAGGAGGGGCAGGCATTGATCTCTGCTCTGTGGTGACAGTGACAGGGAATGGCTTGAAGTTGTGTCAGGGGAGGTTTAGGTTGGATCTTAGAGAAAAGTTTTTGACCCAGAAGGTGGTTGGGCACTGAAACAGGCTCCCCAGGGCAGTGGTCACAGCACTGAGCCTGACAAGAGTTCAAGAAGTGTTTGGACAATGCTCTCAGGTACAGGGTGTGACTCTTGGGGTGTCCTGTGCAGGACCAGGAGCTGGACCTGATAATCCTTGTGGTTTCCTTCCCTGTGAAATTTCAGAGGAACAAAACCCCGATGTTGCTAAAAATAAGCTTTACCAGCTTTACCACCACAGTACCAAACTCTGCTCCCAAAGGTTAAGGCAGTTAAGCATCATCACGTTTGAGAACCAGCCCTTCTGCTTCAAAGCTGTGTGAGTTTTACTATAAAACACACATTGCTGCTGGGTTCGGGGGGAGCCTTGCACCAGTAAAGTTTTTTCACTTACCTGTATTGCAAAACCCCAGTTTTCATGCTGAGTGCTAATGTGCTTGAAAATACCATCCAACCCATCTGATGGTAGCACTGGAGATGTACCATCAACCACTAAGATCAATTTACTACCTATGGAGTCATTCCCAGATCTGAGCTCTCTTTGGGGAAATATGGGAACAGGGAAAAAGAAGGTACAGATTAGACAAAGTAATCTAACAGACCTTCTGTTATTGAAAAAACCCAAGTCCTAAGGGACAATACCACAAAGTATTCTAAAAGATATTGCTGAACTTCCAAATACAATGATCGAAGTGAATGGTTTGAACCAAAAGCCAACTTCAGTTCTCCTAATTAAAGAGAGGAGCTCAGGCACCCCAGTTCCCAGCCCTGGCTGAAATTGTTTACCTCATTTCCAGCAGAAAAATCTGACAAAAGCAATGCATTACCAGGAAACAGGTGATTTACTTTACCAAATCAAACATATTGGACTGGCAGGTCAGCTGTAGCTCCAAGCTGGCATGCTTCTGTGGCAGGACACAGCATTTTGCAAGAAATTCTTCCTTGGACTGTGTGTAATATGGTTTTTGGTGCTTGACCCCAAGCAAAAGCAACCTTAGACTTTGGATTCCACCGACTTGTACAAAAGTCTCCACCCTACAGCATCCTTCTCCAACTGCCAAACTAAATTGCTTTCTGTCAGGAATTACCCTTTTGAAAAATTTCTGACCAACTGCAATACTGAGAATATAATTTTTGTTACCTTAATTTGCACATAATCTAGAAAGTGAAAGCTGAAGAAGCAAACGATAACCTCTGATATACAGCAGAAACAGCAGCAAAAAGGCATCACAAAGCCTCTGAAAAACATGTTGGCACATTATTAGAGAAAGAAGACAGAAGAATCACATCACACACAGCTCACCTTGACAAGGCTGACAATAAAATCAGTAAAACAAACAAAAAAAAGGAAGAAAGAAAAGTCAGAACAAGATAGCTTTGTTTTCTCATCATTCATTCTAAAAGTTCCATTGATTTTCTACTAACATATTAACTCCATAAGCACAAAGAAAAGCAGTTGGTGCGAGCAGAGAGAATCAAATCACTCAGGAGAGGGACCTACGTGTTCCCTGCTGCAGTAAGAAGTTCTCTTGGCACAAAGAATCCAGAAAATGGTGTCTTTCCCAGGATTTGGCAACCATTTTAAGGCTATTCCAAAATGACTGCAATTCTATTTCCAATTTCAACGGCTGGCCTAGTCATCTCCTCATTGCAACTCTGCCACTAAAAGCATTTAGATTGTCTTAATATTGCCCAAAAGATAAAAGAAACTGCAGCAAATTATGCAGTGGCTTTATGCCATCTAAAGAGGAGCCTGAACGATACTTGGTTAAGTAGCTGTTTAACTATGCTACGTTTACAGAACTCTACAAAAATGCAGTATTTAAAGGACTACAAGAAAAGATATATTTTCCTCTCACTGAAGTATCAAAAGTGGAATGTTCTCTGCGGGAAATGAAACGGTGGGCGTTTGATGGCATATTTTAAATAGTATTCTTCTTTGTGCATGCAGTGTAATGCCACCCAAGGGGGAGATTAAAAAAAAAGTCTGCAATTTGCAAGTCCATTTCAAAGTCATATTGAGGATGATGTGAAATTCAGGATAGGATTCTTGAGAAGAATCTCCCTGGAAAATGTCTGTGTACCTCAGGGAAGCTTTGGATTTCCTTCCCCACACTGGAAGGCTGTTCTGTCTTTTGACGTTTCAATGTTGTTTACTGCTTGCATCTAATTTTGGAATTATTTTGAGGTTTATTAAAATGGTGTATCTTTGACTAGCAATAAGGTACTTCTCTTCTGCATCCTCCACGATGTCTAAAAATCTCTGGCTTTTTTCTTTGAAACTTCACTGATAGTGGGGATAGAACAGTTACAACCAGGGATTCATCCTGCTGACAGATATTACAAAGGTAACTGGTATTTACACATCTTGGCCATGAGAACGGACTGCTTACTCCAGTCTGGTAATTTTGAAACAACTGCAAACAATATCACATGCTTTAAGGCTTTAGGTAGTGATCAGCAGGTGTAGGAGGGAATACTCTTCTTAACAGAATTCTGGCTAAACAGGTTTTCTCCTTCCTCTGTGTTGCATTCCCTGAAGCATTACAGACTGGCCACAGTTGGATTGGGAGAAAGGGAAAGAATTTTCCTGAGGTCAGATTCTCTTCCTTAGCTGCCCAGGCAAGTGGATGTTTAGATTCAGATTCATCACCAAATCTGGTGCCAGAATGCTCCCCTGGAAGGAGGAGCAGGGATGGCTTCTGTCTTCACTTGCAGTGCATAACAACTTGGTTATAGAGGTAAGCAAGCACCTGGATCTTGCCATCACATCCCACTCACCAAAAAGGTTAAGAGTACCAGTGATACCATCCTCCCTATCTTTCTTCCATGGCCTCAACAATTTGTACTGCACAAGACTAAATGCTTCAGTACCACACTGAAGTCATTAGAGCTAATCTAGCAGAGCATCCAAGTGAAAGGAAAAGCAATCACAGCATATACTCAAGGCCCTTTCTTTTCCCTTTAAATCCTAATTAATTTCACTAAATTTTTGCTATACAGAAGTTTGACATGTCTCCTTACTTAGTCCTCTGTGTTCCTCTGTGTTAATTCTCCAAATCCCTATGGCTGAATTTGTCTCACCAACCACAAGGAAAGCCATGACAACTAACTTGGACATGAAACTTACGGTTTATACACCTCAAAGCAGAGATCTTGGAAAATTATTAAACCATAGGAAGAAAAAAAAGGTCTCAAATATTTTATGTTGGTACTTACCACTCCACTGTTTTCAGATCAAAGAAAACAGTGACAGCAAAGCTCTTGTGAGGATATCTAATCCATGACACTGAGATGAGCCCCTCTACCAGCAAGGCACTGCCAGGGCTGTGTCTCCCTTCACTCTGCATCATCAAGTGGGTTTTGTTACTGGTACAAACTCAAATCTCAAATGGCTGTACCTTGAGTCTGGTTTGTCCAGTTAAATGAAAATAAAACTGTATTTTGCACTACAGTCAGATGACACAAGGCTGGGTGGCTTTTCTTTTAAAAAAATCAACTCAATAGCATCCTTCAAACATGTGAGAGAAGCCACAGTAAGACTATTATTTTGCATTTTGATCAATGCAATTTTGCAAATTCCTTATGCCAACAATTCCCTTTTAAACTGGTATTGGGTGAGATTACTAGAACAAAACCAGAAAATAATGATCGCAGTTTATGCTCCTAGCTTTTGCAAATGACAGGCTAAGGTTTAGCAGTGTAATAAACTATAATCAATAATCTTGCCACTTCTGCAATAATGCAAAAGCACTATATAGATTTTATCCACATTGCTTAGTCTAAAAATAAACATGTACAAATTAAATAGGATCCATCATATATATGCACATGATTCATTTATGAAAAGCAATTATTTGTGCTGAGAATAGCTAAAGTCCAGTTTGGAGCTAATCAAATAATTAAGAAGAAAGACAAAACAACATAAACTTAATTATTATTATTTTAACAGGTTAAAAATACAGTCACATCAAAATAGGGTACACAGTTATAAAACTGTTGCAGATGAAATAAGAAAATAGTGTGTATATATTTTATATATAAAAATCTACAGTATTTACTAATGCTGATACATATTTTGGAGCCTCAAGTTGTTTGCACAAATAAATTGTACAGCTTCGTTATGAATTACAGAACCATCGTTAAACACTGAGATTATTACACTTAGCCACAATATTATATACATACATTTCTAAGCTGCTGTAAGCAATCAGAACTAAAGTAAGCCCAAGTCATATTTATCTTCACAATTTTAGTTTAGGATTTCAGTGTAGTGCTTGGCTACAGTTACTTCGCTGCAGTTTGCAATTTTTAAAATATAAAATTGCCCAGTTATTAAAAATTACACCAGACACATTATATACACAAAAAAAAAGTTTTGAAACATACTAAGTAAATGTTACTTCCATTTGTAAAAATTGTTTTACTTCTGTACCTTAAAACTTACAGAGCCAACCTGCAGCAATAATAGGCACTAAAGCTCATTCTTTAAAGGAAAAAAAAAATAATATCCATTTCTATGTTTTTAGTTAGCAAACCTTACAAAACAAAAGGGAACAGGACAACCTTCCAAACTGGTGTTGATAACAACATTTAGTACTTCAGTATTAGAGAAATCTCTCTGTTCAGCACTCCAAGGACCTCTCCTGGTGAGACCCTCCTCTGCCTCAGCTCCCAGGGAGAGGTCAGCGCGTCCTGCAGCTCGCAGGACTCCATCCTACACGTGCCACTTCACCTGCTTCTAATTCCACCCCCAGTTCACAGTCAAAACAGAAAGGAAAACACGAAGTAGAAAAGGCTGCAAACACTAATTAGAATTACTTACATCAGCAGGAGTTTAAGGTTCCTGTTAACAAGTCAAGGTCATTTTAGTGTAAAACACCGCGCAGTGCGAGCCAACAGCACAGCAGCACACGCCCCACCACAGACAGGAGCCCACCAGCAATTTGGGGGGGAAAAGGGCAAAATACAACAAAATCCACTCGACAAGGGACACTGCATACTCACACAGCTCAGGGAATGTCAGGCCCGGAGCAAAGCTCAAACTCCTGCGTGCACTTCACAGAGGTGTCAACGAGCTGCGCAATTCTCTGATACCTGTGAGATTTGGCCCTGCAACCAGTTTGAGTCTGACAGCACAGCATGGCAAAAAGTGAAGGGTGCAGCACCATTTCTGTATCTGGCATTAGTCTCACTGTGCTTTAGTCTTTTGCATATAGAACAACATTCTGAAGGTAGATTTGGGTGAGAAAGTACAAATTCTCCATTTTTGATGCGCTTCAAAAGCTCCTAAACACTGCCCTGAATTTAAGCACCATTTCTTAGCCAGATTAGAGAGACATTTTTGGCTTTCTGTTTTTTCCTGCCTTCTCCTTCCTGCTGAGGAAAATGACAAACAGTAGTCAAAGGAGAGGAAATTAACTCTCACATATGATTAAATTAATAATCCCAAAGCATCTCTCCTGCCCAGAACAGATACTGGGATGCTGAGGCAGTTGTATAAAAATGACAGAAATTCCCATTCAAAATGAATGGCTTCTCAAATAAATTACAAAGAAAAATAATATGAAATAAAAGTACTTCACAAGCTTTGCCCAAAGTTAAATGCATTTCAATTTAAACTCTTTAGCTCTTTTCCATATGAGTTTGTGTACTGTAAGTGCACACTCACACAGCCGCACAGAGACACACACCTGTACAGTGCATTAACAATGTCAGTCAAAACTTTTCAGTGTGTTACAGGTTTTAGGCAGAAGGATTGTAACACGAGTTATTTAAAATATAAGGAGCAATGACAGCATGAACCACATGATGTATATGAGCTTATTGCTATGTCTGTGTGCATTAGATCACTTCCAGTAGCTTCCATGCAAGTCCAAGAACTCCACCAGCTTTCAACCAAAGTCTGAAACATCTCAGAAATAGTGTCGTTATTTTTGAACTCACATGAACCATCCACATTTCAGAGAACTGAGGAGGACTACTACTAACACAGTACTGTTCAACTGGTTTTGGTTCTTGCCATTTTACTAAGCTCAGCCAGATTCTCAGAGAAGCACAGACTCATGCATAGACAGTCCATCAGTTCTGTTCCGATAGTGTTGGGTTTGAGCTGATGGGCCTGCATATTGGTACTGTGGGGAACCATTCTCTTCCAAGGTTGGGGAAGTCCTGTATCTCACTGGACTATCCACGGAAACAGCAGGAAGACTACGGTCTTGTAAAGGTGTTGGTTGAAAATGCTGGTATTTCTGGAAATTATCCATGTGGCCTTTGTTAAGGTCTTGGCTCCAGGGCTGCCTGTAGGGCTCGTGTCTGTAGACGTAGGCGGCGTCCGGCCACTTTCTCTCCTCTGGTAAATAATCTGCTGGAGGGATTATGAACTTGACACCTGGAGAGGACCTCAAGTTGCTGGTGTATGCATCAACAGGAGCGACTTCTGTCTGAGTAGGGGCTGGTGAAAGAGCATTTTGGCGACTGGAAGGATAGGAATTCATTTGCAGTTTATTTGGGGAATAATCTGCTGACATAAAAGGAGCGTATGGCCTTCCAGAGGGGCTGGGTCGATTCCCGTGGTAATGCAGAGGTGCAGAACTTGTATTGCCTATACTGGAAACATGCTTTGGAGAACTCCCATAGTAAGTAGGGGGATTACTATAACCTGGCAGTGGCTGTTTTACATTCAGTCCATGAGATGGACCATCAGACTGCGATGCATATTTTGGAGATCTGGGTTGTGAAGTGTAAGTAAAATTATTGGGTACTTTTAATGGAGCTGGTATTTTTTCCATTTGCTTTCTTGGACTATTAGAAAATGCTACATGCCTAGGACTTTGTGGATGAGCTCTCTCAAGCATTTCTTCAACAACATTCTCGTTCTCAGTTTCATCCTCTGAAACATTGTCATACTGAGATGCATTAGACTCTCGCTTACCTTCATCAGCATCCAAAACCCTCACCTTTTGCTTTACATTCAAAGGCTGCATTTCTCCAGGACTTGGTGGTGGGCCCAAAACAGAATGGTTTACTGGCTTCCCTTTCACTTCTGCATTGACTTTCATTGTCTTTTCCATTATTTTGACATCAGATGGTTTATTCCACTTAGGTACAAATTCCCTTCTTGTATTGGAAGTAGCATTAGAATTCTGATTAGCAGCTGCATTGTTGTATAGACTTGAGTTGTCTTGCTCTGCTGGCTGAGGCTTTTTTCTGGTATCCACCTCATTCTTAGGCAAACTGTTTTGTGTTTCTACTGGTCGAATCTTTTGCTGTTTTAATGAAGGTTTCTTTTCCACAGAATTAATTCTTTTTCGGTCATTTGGTGAACTTTCTGGTTCTTCTTCTGTGGATGGTCTTCTCTCTGTCCTTCTTGCTGCTTGTGTACCAGTACTGTTCTGTCCATTAAGCACTGGAGTGGAGTTAAGCACAGAAGGCAGAGGTCCTGATGGAATCTGCCCCAATGGCTTCTTTGGAAATTCATCTTCTTTACCTAAAACAAGATCAGGAATAACATAAATTCACCATTGTGCAGGAACCTTTTTTGATCTGTTTGTCGTGCAAGCACAAATAGCTAGAAATTAACTGGGCCTCCCTCTGGGTCACCATTCTGCTGAACACCTCAAAGGTTCTTCTGTACACTGACATTGAACACAGATTTTCTTTAGCCTCTAATCCCAACCAGTTATTCCTTCCTACAGCTGATGCAATCTCACCAAGCTTTTGCTCTATCATGACACTGCTGAAAAAAAAAAAAAACATTTTCCTAGATACCATGTTGCTTACAGTACCTACTCTGTATGGAATCCTCCTCACATTGTTCCATTAAGCAAACTGCTTTGTCCACTTTAAAAATCCTTCCCAATATCACTCTACCAAGTGATTGTTTTCCATTCATTTATCATTTAATGTTCACCTCTAGCAAGTCACACTATCAGTTCCTCCCTCACATGCCTGAAGTTCCCAGATGACATCTTTGAACTGTCTCTCACTTCAGTTTTTGCGTGGAGCTCCTCATTAACATCTACACAATTAAGACCTTGTTCCCCCTAAACCTCTTCCTGTCTAGAAATTTCATCCTCAGTATGAAAAACCTCCAGTAAAGGCTCTATACACAGATTTTTTTTTTTTTTTCAGGTCAGCTTTTTATCCATACAGAACAACTGAAGCAGCTGACACCAATACTGGCCACGTCATGGTTTCAATTGAGTGTTCCATGGGCGGGTATTGCAGGACACAAGGACATCATTTACAGAACAAGGACATGAATGGAAAGTTCTCCCAGACTGGAGCTCAACACATTGCAACAGCAAGTGGTAAACATCAACAGTGTGGGGACTCAGAGCAACCCACACTGACATTCAGAAACAATGAAGAAGTGTTTCATGGCTCAATGCTGCTCACAGGACAATTCACATCAAATTTTCTACTGCAATCCTTCTCCTTAGCAGTCAACGCCCTCAAAAATTGCAGCCAAAGTATTTTATCATATCTACTTGCATATAACTTATTTAATTGTGTAATCCATTACTTTCCCATTATAAGAAGAAAAGGTCATGCACTTCTCATAAAATGTATTAATCTAGATTTAATTCATTTGATGTTCAGCATTAAAAAAAAAAAAAACCACAAAAGTTTAAACTCAGCATTACCAAACAAGTCCTATTCACTGTGTATCTATTTATAAACAGAAGCTTTGTTGTAATTACGGAGCAAAAAAGAAATTGCTGGCTACCCTTGCTTAAATGCTATGCAAAATAAATGATCTAAAATGATTGTTGGTAAAATAATTTTGTCTAATCCCTGCTTCTTCCTAAGGCAAGGACTGTAGAATCTCTTCCCATCAGAGATCAGAAAGTTAGCACCTCACTTTCTAGCTATTTGTAATTTAAATTCTTTTTGTTTGTCTATAAGGGTTCACAGGACTGGATACACACAATGTCTCTCCCTGACAAGGGCTGTAGTTACCAGTGAGCTATGTTCATTTATACAGGCTTGAGCAGGAGCTCAATCTTTGATGAGTGCTTCATGATACAGATACACTGAGGAAAGCCAGCAGCCAAGGTGACTGTTATTTGCTATAACAGCAATAACAAACTACCAGCATGGATCACTTGCTATATAAACAAAAGGAAAACTCTGAGTTTGAGCCAGCCAGGCCATTGCAGGAGGACAGCAAAGAACACAATGGTGCCACCACAACAAGAAAACTAAATAAAGGCACTTATTAGAAACAGCCTAGATTTGCCAAACAATTAAACTATTGTTTTCTTGATTTCTCTTTGTAAGGGCCAAAGGTCATATGGAAACCTAAAACCCACCCTTTGCTTCAGAATTAACTTCAAAAACCTCACTTCATATACAGCACACACAGCGGGGACCAGGCCTCAGCACTAAGCTCCAGTGAGTGGCTCTTGGAATTACAAGTCTGATGTTTGGTCTCCTTCCATATGGGCCCCCACTATTCCCAAATAAAATCCCGAACAGGGCTCTCAGACCTGCACCCCCCAGCAAGGGAGTGTCCCACCACTGGAACAGATGAGAGGACAAAGGAAGGAGTTGCATGTATTGCAGCTCTGCAATACACTGACTGCTGCACCAGCCTCTCCAAATTGTCCTTTAGTCTTTATGAATAGGAGTTCACTTTCTGGACTTGCTTCTGTTTGGCAAGAGGCATTTGTATCACTTAATTCTATCTGCATCCTCAAATACACCATCAGGCAAAGATGAAGATCTTGTCTCCTAAATAAAAGTGAATTTTGCACACAATAAATATTCCCGATACTTAAACCATAGATTGCAGTGCTTTCAGTCTTACTAATCTTGAATGTGAAAATAGCATGAAGTCTGCATTCAGAAACGATACTTTGGTACGTACGAAAACCTGCCATCTAAATCATACAGAACTAATCGTTATGGGCTGCTAATCCATTTATAGCCTCCAGGAGATCCAAAGTAGTTATGGAATAGCACAAGAAAATGGCTCTGCAGCGTTGCTAAATTATTTAATTTCTGGCCTTGTATAGAAGACATGTTTTAGAAAAAGTGTTTACTTTCTTCCACATTTTAGGTTAAAATATTCTAGTCATACATATAAAAACCTGAGGACCAGTTCCTCTGGTAGCTGCAATGCTTCCTTCATTTGCCCAGGGTCATCAGAAGCATGAACTGATTTATTTTCTCCCAGCTTTTACTATAAGAAATGCCTACAGAGCAATAGCAGATCCTTTAAATATGCTAGGTTGCACTATAAAGGTGGGGGTTGTGTGAGGTTTTGGTTTTTAATTTCACACACTTAAGGCTTCCTAATTACCATTAAGCTCTAATAAACCCAAGTGAGAACACTGCAGACATTTTTATTGAATTCTATCGAGGCTGCTTTGTGTCACCTTTCCTTCTCATTTCAGAGTAAAGGAACACCCTACAACCAGGCATATGTGGGCTGCATGGTCTAGATGATGCATCCTGTAACATGAATCACAGCTGTAAAATGACTACCAGAGAAATCTTGCCATGTCTGTAGTGAAGTTGTCAGAACTCAACATTAATTCACACCCTGAGTAACACGGAAAATGTTGCAAGAGAGTAATTCATTTAGAAAAAGACCTCTGCATTTCAACAGCACAATACCGTGTTTACAGCTGGTAAGACCAGAGCTCAGTGCAGTCAGGGACAACAAAATACAGAACAAAGAGAACATGTGGAAGAAGGCTCAATGGGAAAAGAAGAAATACAGGTTGAACCTGAGCCACAGGACTTCCACAAACTTGGTTTAACTTGACCTTGGATGCCAACAAGGGCACTGGTTGCTCAGTCACCCATATCTTGTGGAACTAAGCAAGGTGACATTGCTGGAGGTAGCAACTCAGGAATCAAGGCTACCAGAACAGGACTGGTTCTGGATCAAAAGTGCTCCAGCACTGATCACCTCCAGCCATGAAAAGCACTGAGAGGAAAGGAATTGTGTAAGGATTTATGATGTTGCAGCAAAAAGACATCTTGCAAACCAATCACATTCTGAAGGAAATATTTTGAAACTGCAAAATGGCTACTTAATTCTAATTGAAGTGTACAGATCATACATAAATACTTATACACACACAAAGTTGCCATTTCCAGTGAAAGAAGAACTTAAAAAAACAAAAAAAAACCAAAAAACACACCCACAAAGAAAACCTCCTGAAGTTCCAAAAAAGTTCACAAAATAAACAAGTAGAGGATAACCAAATTACCACTATGAACATGACTACAATGGGACACTCTTCAAAATGCCCAAAAAGCATGCCAGCTGTGTTTGGGAATGCTTTAAGCAGTCCACTATCAGCAATAACATCAAGAAACCCATGATGCTGCATGCTAGCAAGGAAGAAAGAAAGAAGGTAATAAAAGCAAAAAGCTGAGGATAAAAAACCATCATGCAAAAGCAAACAAAAGAAACCAACTCACAACAAACATCCCTACCTGAAGAGGTACACAAACAGCTCACCAGACAAGCATGCAAAAGCACCAATTCCTTCAAGCCCCATTTCTTTTACCTAACATTTTTCCACTCCAAATCTGCCTAAAGCCTCACACACAGCTCTCAACCATCTCCTGTACTACTTCAACTACACTCACTGTTCAAACTCCTCAGATTTGAGCAGGAAGAAATTTTAGTTGGATGTTTTAAAGGAAACTTAATCGAGTGTTTGTGTTGCTGATCCAAGATCTGAGTTAATTTTAATTCACTGTCTGACTGAAAGAAACTGTCAAATTCTGTAAGAAGTACTTTTGGGACAAGTGCTTTTCTATACAATCTGTGATATTTACATACAAGAACTGAAAGTGTTTTAAAACCAGAAGTCAAGACAAAGCTGTCTAGTTCAGCTGGGACTGTTTTGACCTGTACAATAATCAAAATGTCCGTTTGTCCTCTGAAGCAATCTGGGTAATGAGATTTTACCCAAGTCGCCAGTATTCCTGTGAGATATGGATGTCTCTACTTTCATCCTTCTCTCCTTCCTTCCTTCAACAGAGTAGGTTTCTAGACAGTTTAGTTACTGGCTTTTCCCAAAAACAAGCACTGTAATAGCTTGTATCAGAGTTTACAGAGCACAAACTATAGATTTTTTTATTTTTCCTTTAAAAGAAAGGCAGTGATTTAGTTGGCTTCTAGACAATATAGCATAAAATAAGCAAGCAACAAAGGAAATATGGTGAAAAATGGGTGAGGAAGGAGAGCAATGGAAGTAGAGGGAGACAACTTAAGCAAAACAAGACCAATCAGGTGCTTGTTTGTTGTTGGCAAACATATTCCCTGACATGAAAAGGAGCAAAGCAAATATAAACAGATCTGTTCCCCAAAAGACAAGAAAGACAAGCCATATTAAAGAAAGTTTGCCTCTCTTTACTTCCTCCCGCTCAAACAAGCCTTGGCCACCACCCAGTGGAAGTCGATCTCCACTACAAGACTTTTACAGATAATTGCTTCAGGAGGCACTGACAGAGCCTGTGCACCGAGTAGCAGACATATAATTGGAGTAAAGTGCTTTAAGTGCTCTCTCCGGTGAATAACAGTCTAGTCCTTAATTTCAGCACCAGAATACATGCACTTTGACTGTTCTAACACCATTTTCAAGGATAGTAATGGCCATAAAGAAAACTCTTAAAATGACAACTTGAAATTTTGTGTTTATTTTTGACCAGTGACTTCCCATCTTCTTCAGTTTACAAGACCAAGAGAATTTTAAAGAAACTTGAGGGCCTGCACTAGAAGCTCTAACTGCTGTCTGAAAGTCCTCCTTCCTTTATATGCCATCATTGGCAAAGGAGTTGCTAAATGAAATATTGCTGGACAACTTGAAGGGAGAACTAAAAGCACTGTTTGCCTCTCTTGCAGCTGTGTCACTTGATAGTACTGACAGCAAGGAAAACTTATTTTAGAAACATCTGCATTCAGATAAACAGATTATTAGGTTATTAGGCAGAAGATACAGGTGATCAGCTGCACATCTTGTAAGGTGCCCTTGCAAAAAATAAATTACTAAAATTAACCACTGCTTTACATTCCTAATTCAACACTTCTTCCAGAAAATACACTTTCTTGAAAAGTCAGTTTTAAACAGCAATATGAACCATGACCAACACAACTATTTGGATCATGTGTTGAAAGATCATGCAAGTTTTAAACAGTAAAGATTTTTAAATGATGCAAAGCCAAAGTCTAAAACTGCTAAGGATATATACTAACTGTATTAGTGTAACTTCACGTATTATTTTAGTTCATAGCATTGTAAAGTAGTTGCATCACACAAGAAACAAGGCAGAAAAAAACAGTTTAGTTTATTAAAGTATGAAGTGCATTGTCTGAAATAGCTACTTGTGTATTCTTGAAGTACAAGAGAAAAATCCAAAATTCCTCTGAAAAAAAACACAACCAAAAGAAAGACACCATCAGAAACAGGAAAGTCAAGCTGATTCACATATTTCTAATCCTTTGGCTGCCAGAAGGCTCATTAACAGGAGAGAACAGACATTATTTAAGAGATTACTGAGGTAGTATACATTTCTGCACTATCCCTAATTACTGTGTAAAATAGATCACTGAATAAAAGATACTGATAATAAATTTAATAACTTGCAAGATAAATATCAGATAAACATTTTTAAATTTATGGCAAATGCAAGATTCAAACTTTGCTAGTTTTCTCCGAATACAGCAAAGACTGAGAATACTAGAAGAACTGCAGTTTAAAGGTGGTATTAATCACAAGGACACAGGCAGATTCCAAATTTGCCAATATTGCTTTAAAATTAAGGTACAAGACCTTTTTCTTTGATTTAAGGCCTTCAGCTGCTGCAAAGTCTATTAAACTTTCAGTAATAAAAATCCAACCCAGGAGCCCCCTGCCCACACTTTTCAGAACCCTTATATTAAAGCACAAGTGAGAAACTGTTTCAAGAAGAGACCTGAGGGGCTTCACGCCTTGAAAATGGGCCTGGCTGTCTTGCTTACAAAACACCGGATTAATAAACTATTTTCCACAACATATTTTTAATATGGAACTTTCACTGGTAAGCACTTCTGTTTATTAAAGTCAGACACTATAAAAATCTATCCATATATAAATATTGTTTACTAAGCATTGCATTATTCATGTAGTCCTACAGGAAAAAAAATTACAGCAAAGCTAGAAATTCTGTCTATATCTTGTGAGCATTTATAGAATTTAGCTGCTGTTTTAAATAACAGACAAGGAAAGGATTTGCATCAAGGAATTTTGGAAATCAGTGGTGTATACCAAGAAAATTTTTCTCATTATGGTCTTAACATCACCCTTGAATTAAGGAAGAGATGGCTGAATTTACACTGGATCTGACTCCAGGAGAATATGTAAAGTCACACAGATTTAGGTGAGAGTGCTCTTCAAGAACCAGCTATGGTGTGGACATCCTTCATCACATTCCAGGCAATTCAGAAAATACTAAATGTCTTTTCTTCTTTGTGAGGCTGAGTCAGAGAAGTACCTTCAAGGACAGATTCTACGTACAGCTGCCACAGCCTCCCTTCTCCAAGGTCTCAAAAACCACAGCTCCCCAATCAGAGGTGAGCTTAGCACACAGCCCCCTGTCTCCAGAGTCATGGGAATAGAGGGATGCTCACCTTGGGGTGTAGGAACAGCATCAGAGTTCCAAACCACCCTCTGCAGGCTGGACTTGCCAATTATGGGCTACCCTACACTTGTCAGCACTCGACTAGAAATCAGCACAGAAAGGAAGAAAAATCCTTGGCCTTCTCTATGCAAAACAGACCTGGTATTGGCAAAATCAGTGCCAATCACTGATATCCAAAATCAGCAAGATCCCCTGAACACCCATCTCTTCTGGCTGAGCATTTTAAGGGCTTTGTCAGAGAGAAAATACTAAACAAGTCCCTTCCTTCTCTGCTCTGAAGGGAACAAGGAGCTCCTTAATTCAGTGAGAGAAGCCATGGAGGAAGTGAGCCAGAGAAAGCTACATCAGACATAAATAGACATCCACTTTAAAGTAACACAAAAGTTATTACCTCTTTTAATATCCTACTGCAGCTTACCCTACTAGGGCAGGAAAATCTATACAGCCTAACAAAGGATGCCAGATGGAAAATTCCACTGAGCTTAATTAGCTCACTGCTATTCCTGGATGACTGATACTGATGCAACTGCAAGATGAAGATTTTTTTTTTTCTTGATCCTAACATGCATTTTTACTTTAGCTCTTAAAGGTGTAATTTTTGCTCAGTGTAAAAAATAAAAAAAGTACAAGATAGACAAGATAGGAAGCAGTGCTTTGATTTCAGATAAGAAAACTAAAATAAACATGGTTTTCTTAGGCTACAGTGAATACTTAAATGAGCAGGCTGGTATTTTTGTGGTCATATCACATATAATAGTTTCATATGTTTTAGATGAAATCAGAATAAAAACAGTGGAATTCAAAGTAGTAAAGAGAGTAGAGCCAGACAGACATTTGCATGGGGGTTACATGGCCAGGTTTTGACAACCTGTGGGAGGGACCCCACCCTGGAGAAAGGGAAGAGTGTGAGGAGTCCTCACCTCGGGAGAAAGAAGCAGCAGAAGCAATGTATGATGGACTGAGCACAACCCTAATTGCCTGCTCCTCTGTGCTGCTGGGAAGGAGGACGTAGAGAAAAAAGGGGAGTGACATTGAACCCACGAAGAAGGGAAGAGTGGGGGAAGGTTTTTATTAAGGTTTTATTTCTCACTATCCTACTCTGATTTAATTGCTAACAAATTCAGTTAACTTCCTCAAGTCAAGTCTGTTGTCCCCATGATGGCAATTGCTGAGTGATCTCTCCCTGTACTTCTATTGATCCAGAAGTCTTTTTTTGTTTTCTCTCCTCTGCCCGGCTGAGGAGGGCACCTGGTATCCTGTCAACAACACATAAGCAAAGCTGAATGTCTAGAGAATGTTCAAAACCTGAAGAAGAATACTGCTTGAAGACAGTGATCAATAAAACCAAAATTAAGAAAGTGAAGAAAACGTTAAAAAATAAAACCAAAGGCTTATGAAATTCATACCAAGAACAAATGAGGCAGCCTCACTCAAGTAATAAGAGCAGAAAAATCAGCTAGGTTCCCAAGGATTAGGCTGAAGGCATCTTATTTCTAGTCTATGCAAGGTTAAATAATGTTCCCTTCTACCCCTAGCAAAAACATACCACACAGAAAGGCTTGCCCAGGTTAATCTGAAATCAAAAAGGAAAAAGCTCAATTCCAGCACCAACATACACTTCACTTTGCCTTTGCTACTCCTGTTTTAAATTTAAACCTTCTCATTCGTGTTCATGGAAAAAAAAAAAAAAAAACAACACAAGAAAGACATTTTGCTACTGATTTTTCTTTAGCTATCAAAATTAAGAAGCAATGTGGCCCAAAACATTTAGCATGCTGTCAGCTCACTGTTTCAGAGGTTACACCTTAAGTGTGCATGATGTGAAACCGAACAATTGCATCCCACTGCCAAAGTGTCTCAGGAAGAAGACATAGTCACCATTCCTTGCTGTTGGTATCCACAAGAAGACTCAGTGAGTCTCACATTTTCACACCCCTGTCACAAGGGGGGTGACTCTTATGTCACCTAAATCCTCCTTGAATTTTCTATGAAAATTCAGACTATTCTCAAACAATCTCTCACTTGAATACATTTTATGCTCTACCAAAACAAAACAAACAAGTTAGAAACAGACTTTCTGCCTTCTGCATCAAGAAAATTTCCAGTAAATTCCACATTTTCCACAGAAAATCTCAATATGACTTACATGCATGTGATTTTCTAGGCTGGAAGACACACTACCTCCATCAAGTAGCAAACTACAAAAATCTTTCCCAATTCTTCCCCTACCACAGTTTCAAGTGGAACTTTTCACTGATGAAATTTATTTTACCACATCCATTTAAAAAAATCTATGTGTCTACAGAGAAGTGTAGCTGTTGGGATAACCCCCTCACTGTTGGAAGATGACCATGAAGAACTCTGTGTTTAGGACTGAACAGACAGGACTCCTATGATCTATCTCCTTCTACCATGGTGGTGTGGAGCTGATGCTGGAGGACACAGCTGCTCAGATTTGTCACCCACTGCACAAGATGCCTGAGACAGCACCTGGCTGAAGTGCAGGGACAAAGAGCAACTTCTTCTTCTGAAGAGAAAGTCAAAACTGAAACTCAGCTTGGGGAAAAAGGATGGAGAGATGGTAGAATAGGAATGCTGTGGTGAGAAAGGGGAAGCAAGAGATGAAAAGGGCAGAAAGACTTAGACCTGTCGTGGGTGGAAGAAATCCTGCTGGACAGATTGTACAGAAATTCAGGAACTGTGCAAAACACAGGAATAGGGAACAAGAGAAATGGCAACTCTGAGAAGCAAAATAAGAAACAAATACACAGAAAGTGTTTGTACTTCAGAACTAGGTAAAACGGGCATTTACTTGTGATGAGTTCTGACACAGCCCAATACTACATGCAATAAATAATGCCAACAGAAACAGAAAAATTAAGATCATTAATGAAAGAACAAGTTATCACAACAATGCCACAAAGGCAACCTTTACTCTGACACTTCCTAACTTCTGAAAGCTAACCACAGCAACTTGATAAAGTTACTTCAAGGTAAGTACTGCCATGTTTGTAATTTTTAAAAAAATATTTTCTCACATACTTTTCTACAATTAGCAAGGATAAAGTAAAATGACTCTGAGTAATTACAAGAAAAATTCTATTTAAAGACTATGGAGATAGGGGTAGAGAAGAGAATAGAATCTTAAGGAAAAGAAGAGATCCTATACATTTCCTAAGGCCACATGAAACAACCATCTCTTATCTCAAACCAAAAAGTACAAAGGCTAAAAAGAAATGAAAACTATTCCATTAAATACCCAGCAAGCCTATCACTTGCAAAAAATTAAAAATCTGGATTTGACAAACAGAAGAAACTATTTGACCTGAAGTTTGGTCCACATCTAATCAATCTACAAAACAGTCTGGATTCTCTGACAATGTAGTGTTTAAGACACTTTGAAACCTTGATATTTGATCCTCTATCTGAAAGGTTTATAAATTCAAGTTAATAAAATTACCAGAACATGGTACTTTTCACAGTGCTTTGCCATTACCTTGAAAACAGTAAACAAAAAAACCAAAAGAAGAGGAAAATTCATGAAAGGAAAAGTGGTGATTTTACACTGTAAAATATTTTTGGATAAAAACTCCCAAAATCTATGCAGTGATGAAGAGGAAAATATTTGCACAGTTTTCAACAGCATTAATTAACATTTTTAAAATTACCAATGTGTGAATAACTCCAAATATCTAACTCTGCACATTTGCAAGTTTCTTACCAGCTACTGGTAAATCCAGCTTTGCTCGTTTCAATTCTGATATAGAATTTTGGAGCTGCTCTATTACAAAGTCATCTTCATAGAAGAAATCCTTGGCTAAAGACTCCTGCAGAAATTCTACAAGCTCTTCCATTTGTAATTTCATCAGATGCTCTATAGAAGGAGAAAAGATTACATTATACATTAAGATATCTTGATAATGAACACTCAAAAATGTACTTTAGTCATGAGGTGCTTTTTGTTTTCAAAGCAGAATGAAAACCACTTGTTAATTAGGCAGATAACAGATTTCTACAACTAGAGATCTAAAAATACATTAAAAATTCACTAGCAAGTCACTGTGGAAACCCTTTCTACGCATTATTCTTTACTTAGGATGGTGTTTTTCAAAAAGGGGCACCTTCAGAAAACTAACTACAAGTCACCCTCCTTCAGCCTTCTCATGTCTAACAGCTTCAGGCCTTTGTCAGCCAGCATCCTCAACTTACAACCACTGCTGTGGATCTGTACAACAGACATCATCTCTCTTATAAGGAGCTCTGAAAAGCAGATAAACATTTTAAAAATCACTATTTACAGCACCCTTGTTCACAACTGAATTAACTCCCAATGAAATGATGATGGTAGTTCACACTTCAGAACCATTGCTTCAGGCTCTCTGAAAATTCAGGTCCTATTTTGAAAGTCATTTTATAATTATCAGATTATTTTTTGTTTCCCTTTTTACACAGCAGTAAGGCCACGTGGATTGCAAGGCTGTGGCTGCATACCTATGTCTCTTTTTTCCTCACTGTACGCCATGAACAGTTTCAGGTGTATAGTTTCAATATGGAAACCATAAAAAAACTGTTTTGATGCTGTAATAAAAATGCTCTTGGCATGTATTCCACAATGACACCAACTGAATACCGTCCATGTTTTTGAGGGTAGACAAGAAATTGGGAAACAAATCAGAATCTGTCTTCTGCCAGCTTCTCTGCCAGCCCTCTCATCTTCTCTGCTGCCATGAGGTTCTCCCAGTGCTCGATCCTGGAGGAAGTTGCTGTGTACTCGCTAAGCAAGCAAATTCACATTCAAGACTTTTTCCCTCAGGTCTCTCCATTAAAAGAGTGGTGAATTAAAAAAATCACATAGATATCTATTTGCAAATAAGGAAGAGAAACCAAAATGTTAAGCCTAATGATTTGCCTCTAAATGTTTAGCTTTCTCAAGTGCAATAATGTAGAAGGTAACCTGTTCCATTTTTCAAAGTTGTTTATGAACAAACTAATGAAAACATCCCAGTGAGACAATAAGGTAGCATCACCACAGTTCAAGAAGGATAAACTAGAAAGGAAATTAAAACATTGATTCTATGGGCCCCACACAGACCTCTGCATTTACACAGATAAATGACTTCACTCAGAAAGCCAAAATCCCACAGGAGGAGTGTCTCGAAGTTCAGCTACAAGGTATCATCCTTAGAAATGCTCAAATCTATTTAGAAGCCAACATCCATCCTCAAAAGCTTTTTGGGTCCTCAGAACTTAGGATGCCAAGTCACTTTGGGGAACCAGGCATAGATGCTTTAGACAGTTCTGTTCAAAATCTCAAATTTAATTCACCCAAAGTCAAGAGATGAAGGAGAAGGTCACACAGACAGACTAGAGAAATTCTGGACTTGAATTACATTCTTGGACAAACAATGGCATAAAGTGCCACAGACTGGTGATTCCTCGTTGCTGAGGTATTTGCTGGTAGATTTTCAGCATTTAGTGGCACAGTCTTGATTCTTTGTGTGCTTTTTTGATTTAAATCCTGTGGGGGTTAAGAAGCCATTTTCAGACCATGAAACTACCACACTTTTCCCCATCGTTTAGTCAGTAATACAAACGACTTCAGGTCCAAATAACTTTCTTACTCTAATAAATACTTCTGTTTGACAATCACACTGCATTGGGCCCAGCTGAGATGGAGTTAATTTTCCCCACAGGTGCTCTCACAGTGCTGCACTGGTGTCTAGAAAAGTCCATCTTGTTTTCTCCTTCCCCCAGTCCTGCTGAGGAAGGGAGGTATACAGCAGCTTGGTGGGCACCAGGATCCAGCCAAGATCAACCCACAACACACACACATTACTAAAGCAAAGATTTTTAATTTTTGTGCATAAGGAATGAAAAATATCTGTCAGAAGCAGCATAAGGCACATGGAAAACTAGGATTTTTGCACATTAAGGTCAAACTACATAAAATGAGAACAAAACTAGCTGAACCTCTGATTAGGTTTCAAATATTTGGCAGATTTCTTTCTTACTTCTGTGCAGTTTCAGAATTGTGTAAGACATAGCAGTGAGAATCCGCTCTCCTTCAAGTATGTAGATATCCCATATCCTGAGGCTTAATGTAAAGGGAGTCTGCAATGACAGAATCAGGCAATGCTGTGAAAACAGTCTGCCCCAAGTCACAATAAAAACAGCAACAGAAAGAAAAACATACTCACACGATCAAGAAAACACTGGAAAAACCACTTGGTTGTGTAAAAGCTGGTGGGCATATTCTGGGAGTCCTGGAAACAACACATAAGTTGAAAAATACTTTCAAATTCCAAGTAATGCCTTGCACTTTCCATGAAAAAACATTTTCCCCTTGAGGCTAATGTACTCAATAGTCAACATAAATAATTAATTTAACACTGTTACTTCAATCCAACAGAGGCAAATTCTGGGTTTTATAGCTTTTCTTCATCAATTTCACCACCTGAAGAACATGCACTTAGAGGTGCTAAAGTATTAATACATCCTAGACTTTTATCATGTTCTTGGGACAGAGGTAGCAGAGGATAAAATCCTCTCTCAAGAATATAAAGCAATATTCAGGAGCAATCCAAGTTCAGGCACGGGGTCCATTAAGTCTTTCATTTCTCTGTAGCAAGGCTGACAATTCATGCCCAAGACTGAAAGGACTTCTTTACAAAAATACATATCCACCAGAAATTATTGGAAAACAACCAAATTCTTTGACCAGTGGACCTCAAACAGGATGTAGGCTGATAAGGAATTTTATTTCTTGATTAAGGGGTCTGATTTGTCCTACAGCACAGATAATCCATCAGGTATGACACCCAAAGATTGCTAAGGCTTCTCTGCAGCTTCATGGAGCTCTTTAAAGTCCTTTGCACAAGTAAGAAGAAAAGCCAAAGTAAAAGCTGAAAAGTTAACAAATCATGAATTTTAACTGTGGGATAACATCATATTCTATGCTTGCCAGATTCAGCTTTGCCGAAAATTATGGACCAAACTTGAGAACTTAGTTATACAAACACTGAATAAACAATGGACCAAATCCCTTTGGTTTATGTGCAGGCTTTACTTTTGTCTTTAAGGAGTTAACATTGGCTCATTTTAGTGACACACTCACAGGAAGAGATGAGGAAAAAGATGTTGCTGGAAGTGAGCATCTCTAATACTACCTTTTAAGAACTGTAGATGGATTCTGGCAGTACAAATGTACTGTTAAACAAAAGTCTTGATGCCTACTGGAAGGGCATTTTTTTCCCATTAGAAAAACAATTTGTATCTTACAATGAATATAGCCAATATTTAAAAAAAGGCATATTATTTTCTATTTAAAAGCATTAAAAGATGTAAAACTCTACATGTAGCTTAAATGGACCATTAACCCCTCTTATAAAGGCTTTTTTTTAAACAGAAATTAAAACTGGTTTATCCTAAAGTCACCTCTGTCCAGAGATGAACCTCAAGCTAAACATAGAAAAAAAACCCCTGATAAAATGTTCTAGCATCAGTTTGCTTACAGAAGCTCACACAAGGCCAAAGAGAAGAACCACACAGTGTCCTTAACTCAGAGGTCCAAAGTGAAACATACATCCAAATTAATCACTCTTAGGATCCAATTTTATAACTTTGTCAAGATGAACCGTAACTTTGTCTATAATGAAAACAACAGCACTTCTGCCTCTTCAAACTTCACTTTTTTTCCTGAGGTTTGCTTATTCTTGATCTAGTGGGTTCACCTGAACTGAAACAAGGTAGAAAGCTGTAAATTTGCATGGCTTGCATAGTGAAATAAATACTTACCAAATGCTGCTTAAGTTTGGACAAAAATTTCCTTAGAATTTTGTCATGATGTTCCTGAAACCTCATCAGTTTTGGAAAACCAGGAATAAAAAAACCTAAGAAAAGAAGGTGGTCACTTAACAGGTGTTTGTACTATAAAATGACATTAAAAAAAACATTAAGGCTCCAAGAACATTATCTTTCTGCAAGACCACTGGATCTGAAGAGCTATTCATAACAATATTTTGATGCCTCTATACAGATATGCACATACTCCTGCCTAAATAACTACAAGCGATAAATTCCCTTAGTGACAATTATTAGATCAAAATGACAAATGACAGCAGATCCATCAGTCCTACATTAGTCAAACCAATATAAGATAATGTGGAAACCACATTTATAATTATTCTTTAAAAGAAAACCAAAATAACCATCACCCACTAAAATTGAAATTATAACCCAGAAAATTCATGACAGAAGGGCAAACAGCATAGGTATCTACTAGAACTGTCTGCATGGAAGAAAAGAGCATAAAAAAGACAAGAGGGATATTCTAGCATGACAAATATCACGATTGTATCCTGTAAGTAAAGACTTGGAGCTCACACAACTGAAACAAAGGGCATTAAAAAGCCCATCTAATTATTTTAGTGATTACACATGGAAAACTCTAAGACCCCTTCCCAGCTGAGGCATCAGCAGAGTTAAAGTTATAAAAAAACTCCAATATATTTTAAGCAGTATGAAAACTGGAAGAACAAGTACAGACCCATAGTAGCCATGCAACTTAAAAAAAAGAGTGACTTAAGTCCCAAACCAAAAAGCAAACCCTTTGAAGTTACCAATTGTGCAAGTCAGTGCGCAGTCACTAAGGCACAAGATTTACCACCTCAGATTCACACAGGTTTAGCATTTCATAGGTACAAATGCAAATTCTACAATACTTAAGTGTCAGGTTGCATATTAGGAAATTTCAATAACACAGGCAAGGCATTTGGTGGTTTTCTTACTGTAAACAGTGACTACATCAAAGCTAATTAGCCATCAACAATAACAATAAAGATTCTTTTTCCATGGAAGGTTGCTCTTTCCCATTTACATACACCAACTCATTATCTTGAATTTTTTAGGAATATAGGAAGATCAATGGAAAGAACTTCCAAAAAAGCAGATCATTTTCAGGGTCAGATGTCTGCATTTTATCATTTAGAGACTTTGCATCTTCTGTACAATATGAAATACCAGAGAGGCCAAATTCATCTCTTGATTTCAAGTAGTTTCTATACTAGAAATTAGTCTGGCTAATGGGCTGCACCCAAAAAGTATTCCAGGTGGCTGTGTCACAGGTAAAATTGAAAAAAAAAAAAAAAAAAAAAAAAAAAAAAGAAAAACCTTGTCTGTGAGGAGAACCTTTTAACCATCCTAATCTTGCCAATATGATTCTAATTAATTATTTAGCCCACTCCTATGATTTCCATAGGCAGATGCCCATTTCAGAGAACTATCTGATGGTCAGTGGCATCAAGTGCAACTATACAAGTTTTTCTTCATGGATACTGGCAATTTGGAATTGAAATTCCTTAAACTTTAAAGAGTTGACAAATAGTGCTTTAAGCTACTTTCCCCAAAGAACACAGAAAGTGCAAACTATAATATGACATCAGTTAAGTTAGTTTTAAAGTTTCCTTTCCAGAATCTACAGTGATATTTACAGATGCACAGTGACATTTAAAACAGATAAATTCAAGGAATCACAGGAAATCTAGGTTTCCTGGACTTCTGGAGATTATCTGGTCCAACCTGTTGAAAGCAGAACCTTAGACTAGTTGGCAACATTTAATAAATGATACATTTGGAACATATGAGTTATAATTCAAGTTTTATCAACCTCTAAAAATGTAAACTTGCCTAACAGGAACTGCCATTTTCAGTGTGTATAACAAAGCTGTGTCACAATGGTTCATTTGCCCTGTGGAGAAGCTCATCAAGCCCTGGGCTTCTCAAAGCCCCCTCCTTCCCTCTCCCATCACTTGACAGGTGTGTGACCAGAATAAATGAGGGAAGGAGGGAGGTCTGCAACATCTCAAGCAAGTCATCTACCTGTGTTTATCCTCTTGTTTATCATGCACATGATTTGGTAAATAAGGACTGGATTTTGACTTACTTCCCCCAAATAAGAATTTGCTGTGAGTTTTGAGGAGCTCAATATTCCACATGGCTGCAGTTACACAGGTTTGGATTATTATGAAATCTATAGATTTTTTTGTAAGATGCTTTTAGTCTGTGTTACCATTGTGTAAAGCTCTAAGAAAATCTTTTGATATTTGATGAATTCAAAATTTCATTTACGACACTGACATCAGATCACACTTTTTTCCTCCCCCCGAGTTGATAGCTTTGCAGAACTGTAAACAGCAAAATAACAAACTATCCCTTTGTTTTGGGGGTGGAGAACATCCAGGAACAATGAAAAGCCTGGGAAGGAAGATATATATTACAGAATGAGAAATTCTTCAGCAGGGAAAAGCAGCTAAAGCTTGTTGGAAACTTGCTAAGAAGCCCAAGTTCTGGATGACATTTACTTTCGCAGGCTTCCAAGAACCACAGCTTTTCTAAATCACCAGAACTGTAACATCACAAAGGTTTTGGAATTCCTGAATACCAACAGCCATAGAATATGCAAAGATCATACTAAATCTGGCATGGAAAGAGAGAACTACCAATAACACAAGAGCAACAATTCCATGAGAGCAGGAAATTCTGTGTGAGGTAGAGATAAAACTGAGAAGCCTGAAGTTCATGCCTAGACACAAGTCCATTTTTTACTGCAGACTTCTGTCCTGCCAAATGACAGCACAGCTGCAATATTACTTAACACATTCTGTATTAGGCTTCCACTACTATTTTATTACTATATGGATGTCTACATAACCAGTTTTCAATTGGTTACATTCCCTGAGAGAATAAGAGAAGAGGAAACCATCTGATTTTCATTAAGGACTATTTGAAAGATATCACATATAAAAACCATTACTCTCTCTTATGGATGAGAGCTCCAGTAAGATCCAATCTCTCTCCCAAGTATAAAGCTCTCATTATGCTTTATTTTTGACCAATCAGAACAGAACAGTTTCATTTTCAAATAATTTACAGCTTAAATAGGAGAGGTTGAAACCTAAATACACTGACATGAAACTCCATACCATGCATAGCGTGCTTTGGACCAGAGAGAAGTTTCACCAAGGCCCAGAAGGCATCTTCTTCATTCATGAACATCAGGAGCAAAGCTGTGATCTGGCTCATTCCCTGACAGTATCCAACTTCCTGAAAATCATACAGTGGAAATATTAAAATGCTGGAAACAAAAGCCTCATAGCCATGAGCTTTTAGCTTTTCCTTGAGTTAGTGGAGGAAAGATGATGCCTGTCCTGATGGCAAAGTTTCCCACCAAACACACTTCATATTTAAACATTATTGATAGATAGAAGGGATGATGCACAACCCTCCAACTGGAAAGTAACCTGGAAGAATTGATTGCTCATTAAAACTCACTACTGATGATCAAAATCCCTGGTCAGTACTAATATTTTCAAGTTACAGTATCATCTTTTTGTCCAATGGATGCATTTCTCATTTAGTTATAATTTGGGGGTTTTATGGAGGGTGAGAGTATCTGGCTTTATTCTTGTTTATAGTCAGGGCACCATCTGACAAACACAGGATTTTTCAAGAGTGACCTGTAACTATAAACTGGCTCGAGTTTAGCAGCCCAATAGCAAGCAACTGTAATAAACCCAAAGAAAAAAATTATTGTTCCAAAACTGAACTTGAGTACTTCCTCTGCTATTAATTTTGAATTTTATGGCAGGAACCACCTATCTCTACCATTCAGCTGCAAAGATAACCCCAACAATAAACTATTTGTAAGGACAATTACTTAATTGTTGAGGAAGTTTTTTTCAGGTTTACAAGTTCTTAGCACAACTTTTTTCTAGAGATAAAACCAAAGCATAAGAACTACTACACATTAAGAGGAAATATACAAAATGAAGTGCAAAATAGAAACCTCAAAAATACAACAAGAAGTGCAAAATAAAAACTTCACTATAATATTCTCATCGTTACACTCTGATGATTGATTTTAAACATAATTATTCATGCAACTTGAAAATACCAGTCCAATATTTTATAGGAGGTAGAAAAGGTCAGACAGAAAGGTTACATTTCCTAGAACTTTGAAAAAATCCAAACAAACCAGTATTTAATTCAAGCACATGCTTTAATTTCTCTTTCCTCTGCTAAAGTTAACATATTTTATATTGACTTCTAGGGAGTTGCTGGTGGATTTAAAATGGTAGATGTACAGAAATGCTCAAAATGGGCCCAAGAAATGAGGGGACATTGCATTAAAACCCCAGTTAAATGTGGACATTAAGGTATTTCTTTTTCTTTTATTTTTAGATACAGCCAAAAGACATTACAAAATACGTAAGCTTCTAACCCTTATGATACAGTCTGGAAACCCCACTCTAATAAATCCCATTCAGGACTGCAGCCAAGACCAAGCACTTATGTAAAGAAGATGCAACCTTTTAAACTAATTCCAAATTTTTAAAGGTTATGAAATACACCTGTGGACTCCAACATGCATCTTTCTGTAGTATTTTCCTCTCCATCATCCAAATGAAATGGGAGGCAGATCATATAACTGGGGAAATATCAGTGACATAACACTCCAGCACAACACCAATTCATTATTCTTATTACAAACTGTAAGCATAGTTCAGTCTGTCCAATAAAACTCATAATTCAGATGCTTTATTTTAACTTCAGCTCAAAATATGTCAACAAGTAATTTTTTTTCTATGTACTTCCAAAGGTCTCTGAAATGTCTGTTGTTTTTTTTTTAGGGAGAAAGAAATGCAAGTTATTATCTTACAGCACATTTAGAGAAACCAGATTTAAGTGCGAAGGAACACAGCTTACCGTATTATATATGGAATATGCAGCTAAAATATGGAACAAAGATTGTTGCCTGGAGAAATAAGAGCAGAAAATGAAAAGACTATAGTATTATATTTTGTAAAAACAGAAAAACATAGAAGTAGTGAACTGCATTTTGGAAACATGTTTTCCCAATTTAACTTGTCTAGCACTAAAGAACAGGATAAACCACACTTCACAATGATAAGTGCTTCTGATTTCAAGCCTATTTTGTAATTAGCACCTTTATGATGTTTTACATGTTGAAATGTCTCAAAAATTATCTATATACTTTAGAAGAGAGTAGTGGCACATCATCACTTTTACAGACAGGTAAAGTGAAACATTGCATGGATGACATTTGAAACACTGATTTATTCTGAATGCCAAAATTTAAACTCCCCAAACCTGTTTTCTGTGCTTGCAGAACACTAACAGCTGTTACTGATTCCAAACAGAGATGTAGAAGTGAAGATGTGAAATACACAAAGCAGCCACAAAGGTGTCTTAATCTTGGCACTGAAATTAAAGTCTGCTCTAGTGACTGCTACCGTCAAACTGAAGAAAAACAATATTAACTCTGGCTCAGCATCCTGTGCTCAGCCCTCTGTTGATCTCTGGGTATTTCAGAGCTAGAATTACAAAGAGGTTTGTAGAGGTCCCTTGCTTTCTGTAAAACAGTCTAACTTGTGAAGGCAGCCAGACAAAAAGCCCCAAACAACACCAGCACAACTCTGCTCTTTCCAACTTGTGTATGAAGGTAACAGTGGAGAGCTCTCATAATCTTTTAAACTCACAGCTGCTACATGTCACCTGTTCAGGAGAGAATCTGGATATCTGAATGCCTACTTTCATCTATAAGTAAAACTACTAAAATTTAACAGCAGAGTTTTGCATATTGTCCTTTTTCTGTCCAGTGACATTTTCTCCCTGTTACTAATCGGTGAATGGAAAGAAATATTACCAGGCTAAATAAAAGAAAGCATAAGCCAGAAGGTGCTTGTTTTCTTTTGGGAAGAGGATTTATACTTGGAGAATTTTATCAAAACACCTGCATAGTGGCATTTTGGTTTACCCTCCTGCAGAACTGAAGTTTAGCCATTCTTCAGTAACCGAAGTGTTATAAGGTACCAGACATTAAGCTGGAGCTTCATTTCACAATGACAAACTAACAGGTCCCCAGTGAACACAGGAACCTCCTGCACCCTCAGCTGACCACATGAAACTGAGCACAGGAGCTCAATCTCATTCACAGTTCCATACACAGAATAACAGTGATTTCAGTATTATTTACACTAGATGGTAGCACTGAAGACCTGTAAAAGAATGAACCTTCAAAGACATACAGTCTACTTAAAAGTCAAACAAGCGATTGGCTTTCCCAGGGGACTTTATTTCAATGCTATGTGAAATGATTTCTGAATTTTTCATCGAGGCATTGCTGGAAATGCATAATATATGTACAGTAATTCCAAGATCTATTCCAAGTGTGAAATTGCTTTAGGCAGCCAAAGGCTTTCCTGTGGACTCTGAGGATGTGGTTACACCAGCCACAGGGACTGGAGCTGGCTCTGCTTGTGTTAACCCCAAACTGAAGAGGCAAAGAGCTCCTGTCGACATCTAAAATGTGTGCACAGAAGGAAGAGAGGCCTGAGCAGCACAGGCACTGCCAGCCCTGCACAAACGGATCAGAACTGCGCTGGCTGTACGGAACCACCTCAGCCTGGGAATCTCTGCTCTGTGCTCCTTCCTTAAAGCCATCTGAGAAATTCCCCTGATTCAAGTTTTTTCCACAAAATATCTAGGATAATAATGTAAGAAAATGTTTCTCTGAGTACCACTTTTTGAGAGCAGCTACCATAAAATCTGCCTTGGCAAGAAAAGGAGATTAAAAAATGAACTAATACAGAGATAGAAGGGGGAAAATACCCTCTTCTTCTCAGCAGGGTGCTGATGCTGCAAGTGAGCAACAATACTGATGTTTGCATCCCCACTTTTTTCACTATTAAGCATTTTTAAAGATGACAGCTGCCTAATACTCCTCCTTTAGTGGCAGCAAAAAATAACGAAACCAAACATTTTGAAGAGATCCAAAAGCACTATGGCCTATAGTTGTAAATAATTAAATGCTCACATAAAAAAACACTGCTTTATTTGGTTCTGAGTTAGATAATGGGAGAAGAATACAAAACCCAAAGGAAGGCTAGAATCTCTGGGGAGATGGAAGTTTACTTACTTCACACCGTATCTGTCCCGGAACATGATGTTGTCTCGGTACGTGCGGTTCACATCGAGGTCAATTTGCCGAATATCTGGCGAAGACCCTCGTGCTTGACGCTTCAATTTCTGGGAGTACAGTAAAGAACAGAAGTTTAAAATTGTGAACTCTAAATGAGCAGAAACCTGCTTGACTGTACAGTTGTGTTGAATTAATTGCCACCATGTGATTTAAAACAATACAGAATAGCAACTCACAAGATTAACGGTTTTAACTTCCAAAATAAGCATATATATGTACAAATTCTCTGCATCAGAAACAGCCACAGAGTAAAGATGTAGAAAGACCAATCCCATAATAGACTTTTTTGGACACATCATTCACTACCCATATCTAAGGCTGTTTCAGCATTTTAAATTTCTTATTGCCATTTCTGAGGCAGGCACAGCACTAAAGAAATAATTAATTTTGCTACTCAGGAACAAGAACCAGAGATGCAAGTGCTCTAGACTAGGCTTTAAGCAAATGATTTAGTGTGGTGTTCATACTTTTCCTGTCTTTTTCTCTAGCAGAAGTAACAGCTACATAGCTGCCAGTTATTATCTAAATATAGATAATGGACATTTCTCTAGTAATTTCCTCTGTCTTTCTGTTCTAAGCTAATTTAGTGGTAGAATATGTCTACTTTAGCACTTACTTTAGTGTTTTATAATTAAATCCATTTTTGTAATTGAATACTTATGAAACCTGCACAGGTTTAGACTGACACCTTATTTTTTGCACTTAAAATAATTTTCTCTTGACTCTCATTCATTTATTCTCACTTCTGTCCATAAAAGTTGAGTTTACAAGACCCTGGATTCAATATGGTATTTTTAAAATATTACTTCTATTAGAGAATACCACAGACAATCAAAAGGCAAAACTCTACAGACTTTGGTTGCAAGCAAACAAGAGTAAAGTCAAAAATTATAACAACAAAGGGATCAAACAGGGAACAATAGCATACATCAAGTCTGCTGAACACAACCAGAAGCTTTAGGCACATGAGGAATTACTTTTAAGTCAAACCAACACAACACTAACCACAATCTCAGCTATGTGCACCTTTCAGTACAATTTAAACTGAACACCCAGAATGATTTTTCCCCCTGATAGACAGAAAAGCAGCAAAGGGAAATTTTCTAGTTTTAAACACCTATGATTTGATGGAATACAGGAAGAGAAACACCCTAAGCCCTTGCAATCATGGCAGCTTCACATATGAGAGAACAGAAAGGTACCAAAAGTTTGAGAAACAGGAAGGACAGAAGGTTAAGAACTGGAATTTCCCCTGCAAAGAGAACTGAAAAAAGCTATTTGACCTACAATAAACATGTACTATCCTTCTAACTTTAAGGTGTGTTATTTGTAAGTGATACTGGCAGTGAGCAGTGTTAATATCACTTCAGGAAATATGAAAATAGAGAGCAGCAAGATGAGAATATCACAAATCAGATAATGATGGGAGAAACTCCTTCTTACTTCTGTATCTGAACTACAAACATTTCTTTGTTTTGCATTAAGCATTAGATGACATTAATAATTCCTTAAGATTATTTCACCTATTTTTAAATGCTTCTAATTTTACTTGGCATTCTTTCTCACAACTACATTATTCAGCATAACCTGTTTTACCTCCTTTGGATCTCCTACTAGTCTTCTTGAGGAACTTAAAATATAATAGTCAGGAAAAGCAGCCTGTTAGACTAACGAGCAAGAAATATGAGGAAGGTAACAGACACCAAATTTAGATAACATCAATACCAACACCCATCTTCTTTCATAAGAATCCTCATCTACTCAGACTCAATCTCAGCTCAGCTTTTGAATACACAGCCTTTTTCCTAGCTAAAATAAGCAATACATTGCAATGTAATTTCTGATTTTTTTAACACTGCAAAACAACAAAGGCTTAATAAAGCCTGTAGCTTTAGTATCTGATATTTTAAAATTAATATTAAGTAGAAATTCTACAAACTCACATTATAAAAGTCTTTCATTTCTTCTTTCATCTTCGGAACATCAAGCAACAAAGACCAGACTTGCCCTCTCAACTGCAGTGGGATCCCTTTATAAATTCTCCTATGAAACTGCAAAACAAGAAAACAAGGTAAAAATGCAGCAAAATTTACAAAGCTCTGAATAAAAGGAAGAGTGATGCACAACATGCTGAGGAGCAAAATGGAATTACACCGAGCACCCTAAGAAAGGGATGACCTGCTGGGGACAAAGTGTTCCAGTGTGTTTTGAACAACATGTCCAGCAGTGCCATTTGGGACCTCTTGACAGAATCCAGAGGCACAAGGATAAAACAGACACATAGGCCAAACCATCCCAGGTGATGTTTTCAAGCCAGGACTTTTGCATGTAGGAAGGTTTGTCAAAATCATATCACCTTTGCTCAGCAAATTTTGTCATTTAGATCCCAAAAATCTGATTCTTAGCATCACTATTTCAGGATAAACCACAAATAACTCACTGTAATTACAGTCTATAAATAGAAATAGCAAAAAAGCAAGCAGCAAAATCACAAAGCTTTAAAAACTATCAGTAAAAACCCAAAAGCAGAACTGATTTTTGCATTCTTCTAAAACTGCGACAGTATGCTCAAATCTATGTATGCAAGGAAACAAACCTTTTATGAGATCACAAAAAATGAGACTGCCTTTTCTAAAGCTAACAGATTTCACATTCTAATTCTAAACTAATAATCAATCTCCTACATACATATTAGAACATTTGCAAAAAACCAACAAAAGAACACAAAAAGGTGTTATCATCTTTTGAAGACATATCTAAGACAAGGAAAATTAAAAAGACAACTCTGACACAGAAAATTAACCTTTCTGAAGTCATGTTTTTTACCATTATTTTCATGATTACACAGGGAGACAATTAGGTTTAAAAGAGAACAAACAACACACAACTGCTCTCCAATTTTTTCTTCATGTTTATCCTACAATTAAGTGCAACATTAGACCTTAAAAATTTCAGTTGACAAAGCTACCACTTCCTTTAAACATTTTTTATAAAAGTTATGTTTGCAGCAAGAAATATTTTAAAAGCAATGTCTTCCTCAAAGACAGGATTGTTTTTCTTTTCACGTATTTCACATCTCCAGTTTTGGGAAATTAATGAACCCCTCGTTGCAGTATATTTCCAAATCTCCTGCCATTTGGAATATATCAGCTCTTTAAAGGTGTTTTTAATGCCAGCAAGGATTTATGTCTGGATTGCAGAATCTGTAACTCTTGCACAAGGTTATGAGTTTCTTCCCTTGTTCCTTTTTCAAATGAAAAGCATAAACTTGTGTAAGATACAACAGCCATCCTGGAGGCTGCCCACAAAAAAAAATGTTGTGCTTCATAAAGAAAACTTTGCTGCATTAATACAAAGAATGCTAAAGCAGCAACACTTGCAGTGTGAGCACAGCTGTGCCAGAAGAGCTTCTCCTGTAAAGATGAAGAACAACATACAGAGCTCCAAAGCAGTATCCTTCTCTACAGATGGATACCCTGAGCTCAGCTTACACAGGACTTCAGTGTGTGTCAACCCAGACACAAGGGTACCTGCTTGTAGGAGGGAAGAAAATTTAGTCTTTTGAAAGTCAAACACGCCCAACTGCAGTGAAGTCCTAGGAAGAGATTAGCCTGTCTGCTGGAAAGCAGAATGAGCCAAATTTGCAGTATCTATTCTGCAAATTTGGAAGAAAGCTATGGAAAAAAAATGCAGCAATTTATGTCCTTAGTGACAGGTAGTTTTACTCCTCAGACCCATGTCCAGCGACAGAGTACCTTCACACCAAACATTTCTGTCAGCTAACTATAATTTTTTAACTAATTTTCAAATGTCTCCAAGAACAAAAGGTTATTAATGAAGACAACTGGTTGAAGAATACATTCTCAAGACTACTGTTGTTGTATAAATTAATATTTTGGGAAAAGGTCAGGTAGATACAAAAGGCCAGAAATAAGCCTTTATAATAACAGCTTCTTATCCAAACAGAATTAAAACAATTCAAATCATCCATCCAAATTGTGGAGTTATTGAGAGTTTTTCTGGAAAATAAAACTGAAGGAGAAGAATCTCTAGTTTCAGAGGAATCCATGGCATTTACAATTTTCCCATCTTCTGCACTGCCTAGATTGAAACAGCCAAATGTTAGAAGAGTTCTTAAAGCAGTAAGTAAAAACTGAGAGAGAGAACTGTGGAAGCCCTTTTCGCAGAAAAGTCTGAAAAGTGAATTGCAAATATAACTTTAAAAAGAGCAGAAAAGACAGAGAGGTGAACAGTCTCGTCAGCCAACTACAGCTATGCAAAACAAAACAAAACAGAAAAAAAAACAGGAGGAAAGCAAACATTTTTAGTAGCTAAGTTCTGAATTGTTGCACTGCCTGACAGAATAAACCCAAATAACATTCACCATTTCAGATCTGTGTTCAACTGACTCTGCTGTTCCATCTATTCTTTTATTGAGGCAGAGAAAAAGCTCTCGGTCATCCCAAGCCATTACCAGATCCTGCCTACAGACTCAGCAGAACACAAGACCAAAACTTTCACCATCTGATACAGAAGAGAGAAATGTCACTCAGTCATGGCATGGGCTCCAGTACACAAACAAGAACATGGAAACGAGCATGAAAAAATTCATATCCAATGGAAAACTGAGAGGAGTGGCTGATACACAAGAGGGCTGTGCTGCCATCCAGAGTGATGTTAACAAGCCGGAGAATGGGCTGCCAGAAACCTCACAGAGTTCAACAAGGAGAGGTGCAAAGTCCTGCACCTGAGAAGGGACAGCCCCAGGCATCAGAACATTCCATGGGTCACCAGCCAGAAAACAGCTCAGAAAAGGACCTGAGGGTCCTGGTGGATACCAAATTGAGCAGGAGCCAGGGCAGGGCCCTTGAAGCAAAGATGACCAGTGGTGTCCTGGGCTGCACCAGACAAAAGTATTCCCAGCAGGCTGAGGGAGGGGATCCTTTTCCTCTGCTCAGCACGCTGAGTCCAGTTCTCAACACACAACAGACAAGGACACATTGCAAAGGGCTACAGAGATGATGAGACTTGACCACCCCTGCCACGAGGAGGGGCTGAGAGGGCTGGGACTGTTTAGCCAGGAGCAAAGAAGGCTCAGGGGGATCTTATCAATTTGTCTGTAGGACCACCCTGAAGGGAGAGCGCAAAAAGGACAGAGCCAGGTTCTGTGCAATGGTGCCCAGTCACACAACCAGAGGCAATGGGCACAAACTGAAACACTGGAGATTCCCTTTGAACATCAGGAAACGCATTTTCACTGTGAGGGTGACAGAGCACTGGCACAGGTCACCCAGTGAGGTTGTGGTGTCTCCAACCTTGGAAATCTCAAAAGCCATGAGGACGTAGTCCTGGGCAGCTGGAAAAGGCCCTGCTCGAGCAGGTGCAGGACCAGGTGACCTCCAGAGGCCCCTTCCAACCCCAACCGTTCTCTGACCCTGTGCAATGCTGCAGTTTTGTGAAAATGACACGGCTGTGCTACATCTTGGGGAGCGGGGGGGAACTCACACACACTTCACTGCAAAATTCATTTCTGATAATCATTCAGTCCCCAAACAGTTAAAGAAAATATAAATGAGCACACTGATTATTAGCTAGCTGAATGTCTTTACCATAAGCACCATGCTAGTGCCCTCTGCTGTCTTTTATGTCCTTATGTAATACCAGGTAAAAAATCTGCTGAGAAATGCTGCTTTGTATCTATATACTTGCAGAGCCCTCATCTACTTTCCTGCTCTTTCCAAATTAATAATTAAAACAGAGAGTAGAAAATTCAGGAAGATACTTTTTTCTTCTGCCTCTGGGAAGGTGAAATACTGAGTAATTTTAAATAATTTGTGCAGATTAAGGCTTTCTTAAAATAATCCCTCAAAACAAAGCACAAGCACATAACTCAGAGTTCAGATAAAAAGACACATCTATGAAAACATTCATCATTTAAAGAATGGGGTTATGGGATCTGGGATGTTTCCATCAGCACAGGATATAGAAAAAAGAAAGTGATCCTCAATACATTTGAACACAGGATACATAAAAATACAGGTTTTTACAAGTTCTGTAGCACATCTAAGCTGATATTCATCCAAGGAGGGCAGTCAAACTCTTGCAATTAGTAAGATGGTTGATCCTGAAGTAGGTAGGAGAAACACTAAATGAGGCCCTATCACCTGGGAATTTAAAGGAGCTTCTCATGCAAAACCAAATTGGACCAATAAATACACTGAATATACAGAATGAACTAAAACCCTTATAAAGCAAGAGGACAAAATGAAAATTTAGCTATCATCTCAATGAAGGCCATCATGTCCAACATGCAAAACCACCTGGAAAACACACAACCTCCCCTTCCTTGCCTGGCCCCCATCTCTCCAGCTCACAAACCCAACTGGTTTCTGGAAAGAGAAATGAGGCCACTGTCACACAGCACTGGCCTGAACAGTGGCAACTGGCATCATTGCTCCTGCACAATATGAAGTTGGTTTTCTTGAAAATAAAACTTTCTCAGCTGTCAGGCAGAGCTGCACAAGTAGCAAAGGGACTCTGCCACCTCAAAAAGAATCCGTGATAAGAAGCATAAGAATTAAAATCTGAAGTCTCACAAGAAAGTATATTTATAATGAAAAGAAAATATATTTATAAAGGCTGCTGCCTTTAGAGGTTCTTCAGCTTCTGTGGGTTGCATAAAAGGAAGAAAAAGGGCAAATAGAAAAGTTGCTCCATCTCATTCAAGAATCTCAGGAATGCAAAGATGGTTCTTCATTAAGGCTCTGTGTTCAGACTCCAAACTAACTGGAGACTTGATTATTATACTGTGTGTGAATGCCAGAACAGCTGGAAATGGCAGCTACCCTGATTGTTTCTCTTCTCCCTTTCCCCTTCAATTTAGGCAACTTCAATCACAGATAGATGAAGGCAGACAGGGAAAGACAGAAATACTTTGGTGGAAATACTCAAATGGGAATACAACATATAACAGTTTTATTTAATCTTTCCTGAAAGTTATGATCATACTAAGCCAGGAAGGATTTACTATCTGTGGGTGGTTGATTGTACCCTGAACTACTAAGCAGTAGAATACAAATAGGAAATAAAAGCACAAACTAGAGAAGGACCACGCTGAAATACAAACTTTGCTGCTCTGTGACACTTCCTGCATAAGAAATGACTGATGGGGAGATGAAAGCTTTATTTTGACAAATATCAATCAAGTAAAGACACAAGGGCAGTTGCACACTTCAGAGTGCTATCTCTAAGAACCATGAAAACTCCACTGAAAGAGATGCCTAAATAACCACACAGGAATCAAGGAGTTTTATACACAAAGAGCAAGCCATACAAAAACACCAGGAGACCTTTATGAATGAACAGGAGTGCCTGGACAATCTCAAACAGAAAAAGGAAGCCCATGGGGGGAAGCAAGGACAGGCAGTTTGGAGGAATACAGAGACCCCATCCAAGCAGCCAGGGATTAGTTAAGAGAGCTGAAACCCTGGTGAGCTCAAATGTGGCCAAGGATATAAAGGCAACAAGAAAACCTCCTACATAAGGAAGAAATTCTTCTCTGTGAGGGTGGTGAGACCATGGCACCGGCTCCCAGAGAAGCTATGGCTACCCCATCCCAGCAAGTATCCAAGGCCAGGCTGGATGGGGCTCTGAGGAAGGTGATCTAGTGGAAGGTGGCCCTGCTCACGGCAGGGGGCTGGAACTCGATGATCAATAAGGTCCCTTCCACCCCAGGCGATTCCATGATTCTGTGATTCTACACTGTTTTGGAGCTGTACATGGGCTCAATTTATTACATCATACTTCACTGCCTCTAAACTATTACCCAAATATGGTAGAGCCTGGCACATTTCTGGTCTCAATATGACAATTCTTCCATCTTTTTCCAGTTCCTCATGGGCATACATTCCTAATCTCTGTTCCCCACCTCATCTTTTTTACAAGGTTTAGCACAAGAGTTCTAATGGGAAAACAGCATGGAGTTTCCAGATGCCTCATCTACTTTTTTTTTATATATATATGTATATATTCTTATATATATATATATTCTTCAGCAGTCAAGATCAGGAGAAGATGTGAAGTGAAGCATCTCAAATGCACACACCCACCCACCACTGTGTCAATGTTTTCTCATTAATTTTCTTTGGGACATTTTGACAAAAAATAAAGTTGAACAGCAGCCTATAGGCAGCTCTGCAAGAGCATTGAATGAAAACTGTAGTTTGCAATTAAGCATATGACAGTTTGGGATAACAGAATCAAATATATGGATTCATTTACAGTATGTGTACAGTATGAACAGATTCATCCAAGGCAAAGCTCTCTCAGCTGTATATTATGAAGGCTCATCACGAACAGGCTGTCCAAAGTCCTGTATTTTGTACATACCTGCTGTATACCTGGGACCATCACTTTCTCTGAGTCTCCCTTCCTACCTACTTAATAGCACAGTCATGTCTCAAATGTGGCATTTTCCAAAAACAAGCCAATTATAATCTATAATCCTGTAACATTGTTACTGTTGTTCTTGCTGCTATGTTCCCTTCAGTGCTGTTTCTAAAGAACACTCATTTCAGGAGCAGCCCGACTGCACAGAAACCAAGGCAGTGTCAGGTGATGTGAGTCTTGTAACACACAGGCTGTTCATTTTCTTTAGCAATTTGTTCCTCTAACATTAATCACTTTATCCAGTCAAGTGAAGACAGAAAATAAGACTCAGGAACTGTTCCTGCAAATACTCCTTCCATGCTTCAAGAATGTGAGCTTGGAAAGCTGGTGCATTCTTCCAACCAACACACAGATAAAAGCTGCCTTTAATTGTGAGTTTTGCACAGCTCTGAGAACATGGCCAGGCTTTCCATAAAGAGCAGTGACAAATAATGTCTGGCTTTCAGCTGGATGCTCAGGAGGCAGCTGATTCTTTATTCTGTATCTTCTGGTTCACTTAGCACATAAAATGTGAGATAGAATAAGGAAAACACCCTTGTTTTTAAAACCTCATGTGCTTCACTAGAGTTCCACAATGAGTGAAAATTTTTCCTAGCCTCAAGTGAAGTTCATCCCTTTATGAACATATTGAATTATTTCAGCCCCTATTTATAGTTCAGCCTATAATTTGTTACATGAACTGAACTCTTTCTGCTCAGCTGATCTGCCAGACCTTCTGAATGCCTGGTGAAGAGAGGATTATTTATTTAAGTCAGTGTCTTGTGGATTGCTGCCACCAATGGCTGAAGAGCACAACCACTACTGCTTAGATGACACATGGTTATTGTGTTACCTGAAAGGTCATATTTGACATTTTCTTTGCTAACAAAGCAGCTGTAATAGAGGTTTATTATTGTCCCTTTGACTTGGGAACATATTTGATCTTAAAATCTTCTTACTGCTACATTAAAAAAACAAAGAAACAAACAAAGTCACAACAGTTAAGACCCCCTAACTTCTTCTCCCAGAGAAAATGGCAGGACAAAAAGTAGGATTATAAGAAAAACTTTAGGAACAAGTAATTATTTTTCATGCTTTCACGTCATATTTTAAGAAAATGGACTTTCTAAGAGATTCTGAGCTTTACCAACAGAAGACCCAACAGAAAATGCAAAGACAGCTTGTATTAAGCTGTCTTGTGTTAAGACAGCTTAACAGAAGTCTTAAGCTGTGTTGAAGAGAAAAAGGAATCCGAGTTTGACATTCTGTGCATTGTCCACCAAACAGCCACAAGACTGCCTACGAAACCCCTCCCACAGCCCAGTGCTGGGAATACAGCCTCTCTAGCAAATTTTTTTCCAGCTGAAATTCTTCCATAATTTAAAGATGACCAAGACCACAATTCCAGCAAATAAACTGCTCACAAGGAAGTCCTCACCTAGCTTTTAAAGCAAGTAAAAGCAATTAGCACTTAGTGGCCCACCTAACATGACCCACTCTGTCCACAGATTATTCTGCACACATGAACACACTGAACACAATTCCTTGCATTTGATCACCAATTTTGTTGGGTAATTAGGAATTACTGCATTTTGGAAGAACGAAAACCTTTATTCTTTCGTTGTGGGGTTTGGTGGTTTTTTTCAGATATCAAACACAGGCCATCTAATTTTAGGGCATACATTCTTTCCGAAATGACAGCCAATGACATTCAGCCATGCACAATTTTACCTTTTCACTATTCTTGTATTTTTCCCAGCTTTTCAGCATCTTAAGCCATTTTGTAGTTCTTTCAATTTCCAGGTTCTTTTGCTGAAAAGGAATTAGAAATTTTTAGTATCTCCAAACCAAATGCATTTAAAGTTATTTATGTTTTTTTTTAATAACAACAGAGCATTATGAACTTTTTATTCACTCATCTGAAAACAGCAAAGAGTAACGCCAGTTCATTTAAAACATCAAAAAAAAACCCAGCCAACCAAAAACCAAGATGAAACTCTTTCTTTTCAGCACTATGGACAAACTGCATTTTTATAAGAGGACATTAAGTAAAATATTTCTAGAAGTTTCTTTTTCACATATCTGGCAAGTTACAAAAAAACCCCCACAACTTCTGTTTGGTTTTATACTCAGTTTTCAGGCAAATAATTTCTGCTGCAAGCCACTTAAAAGTTAGTTGTCTCTGAAATGATCCTCTTTCCCCAGACTTGCCCTGAACATCATTAGCTTCTGTTTGCAAGTGATCACACAAACCATCCTTTCTTAAAAGGCACGAAGTTAAAAATGAACAATAACAAATACATGCAAGAGTGACAGCACAGGAGCAGAAGTGAGAATAAGCTTTAATTTTTAGACATTAAAAGCTAGAAATCCTTGCCATAATTCTCCTCCTGAAGAATTCAGGCACATTTTCATCTGAATTACCCTGTAATTTAACATAAAGCATTTCTTCTGAAGATCTATAGCTTAAATTTTATTACTGACAAGAATATTTCAGTAACAAGGTGACAGAATGAGAATCCAAATCAAAACCCATCTTCTCAAAAGAAACAGTTACATTAAGTAGTCTAGCAAGTACAGCCCTACTACCTTAGAGACTGCCCTTCTGTCTGTGAAAATATTCCTGGAGTTGCCATTCATTAACTTCTCGAATTTGGGACCCAAACAAGCACTTGGGATCAGCCATCTTAGCCCACAGAATTACAAGGCACTTTGGTACCACATGACCAAAAATGTGTATTTTGTTAGCTCCAATGATAAAGACTTTTAGCACTTATTTTTACAGTTCAGTTTTACATTTTGCAAAGTATCTCTGATTATACTACAAAGTTAATAGTTAACTGTGTGTTGTTACATGTTTTTAACGAGACTATCTCAATTCTCTCATAAAGCTTTGGAGCAGAAGATCCAGACTGGAAAGGTTAAAGCAGAAAAATGTATGTGTGTGGCTACTGCTTTCTCTTCAGAGTTGAATATAAAAAAAAGTAGTTAGTTTTATTGTAAAGGACAGCCCCTCTACCTCTAATTTCAAATCCAGGGATTAATAAAGACAGGAAGGATATTCATATGGCTACTGATTCAATCTGGTAACAATGTAAAAGTTTAATTTTAAAGCTTTGCAGGATACTGAAAAGTTATAAATACTTTCATTAAGTATTTATAAAGTCAATTGCATCAAAAATGTTGGGGGAAATATAAAAGAAAATTATTATTTATTGTCCCAATAGAATCCTAAATTTACTTCTAGCTTTTACCCATCAGAATTTGTGCATTCTTTCTTGGCTATCAATGCAATAAAATGGGCTTCTTTAACTTCCTGAACTTCTTTAATCCAGGAGCCCAAAGTCTTGCATTAGCAGAAGTATAACCTGATGAAGTTTAGGCCCACCCCAACTATGAAAGGTCCACAAAATGCCCTGGAAATAAGTTGGTTTGGATTTTCAAGTTATTTTTTGTTTGAATTCAAACTCTGTAAGCCTAACACAAGTATAAAAATGTAACGGGAAAAGAAGTGCCTCTACTCTTTCAACCTTGTCTACCTGCTCAATCAACTGCCCACATTCCTGTTCAGGTTCTGGCTGTACTGGGCAATATCTCAAATACCAGCCTTTTACATTTTTTTAAAAAGACATTTCTTAAGACTTTTTACAGGGGAAGGCTAGAAAAGCTATTGCTTCCAAGATTTCACAACACTGTTTCTGATTCTCCTTCACACTTGCAACCCCTTTAAGGAATCAGCATTTTCAACATCTCTTAAAGCAGCTGTTCTTTAGGCATAGTTTACACGGCAGGAATAAGAGGCAGTCAGGAAAGGTCTCTGCCCTTAACAGGTTGTTCATGTAATTGGTATGAAAAATAAAATCCTATCTGCTTCTACAGTCTTTTTTGTTTCTATGCTTGATCTGCTTTCAAGATTTTTGGTCTTTTGAGCCAGAAGCTCACTTCAACTGTATGTTTGTTCAAGCTTTTATGTCTTTATGTCAATTTACCCATTCTCAAGTGATGCTACTGTAGTCAAAATAGCAATTATTTTTGTGTTCAGTTCTTGAAAACTTTTAGCTATTTCTTTCCCTATCTGAATTATGTTGACTTTTATGTCTAACAGATACAACACTGGAAACACAGACAGATCTGAGGCAGCTCATTGCAGAGCAGAAGGATGCTGCTACTGTTCTTTCAGACAAATTCCACACAGTTGTCACCAAATAAAGGAAAAAAAATCCATTTATCTGTCTTCTGAGTACTTTTTACACTTTGAAGCCCTTTTGCCAGTGGGAGTAACAGAATCTCTAATTGAAGCAGAGCTGCTTTCCTACTCTCATGTCAGTAAACAACGCACTAGTAAAAGCACAAAAATCATGAAGTTGCCAAGCACCCCTCTCATGTGCAGCACTCCACCTTCATGGAGAGGACATGTGCCAGGGACTGAGGCTTAAAGCAATGCTTTAGCAGAAACCTCCCACAAAACCAGAACTTGCTGAACTGCTCCCCAGAGAATTTATAATCAAGTAAACCAATGACAAAACCTAACTGAAAATTACTTACAAAACATTTCATAGAACTTCAAAATCAGAGTCAGACTCCAGATTTCCTGAGGTCAGATCTCTGTCTCCTTTCCTCCTCCAGAAAATCTTTCCTCCCCTTGTTTTATCTGAGATGTGCTAGATGATCCATCTCGAGGTTAAGTAGTTAATAATGTAGGAAAATGATTTGATGCATTTAAGGCATCAAATATGCAGCAAAGTAATGAAGCACCAAAATGAGTAATTATTACTGTTAATGCAGAGTAAAGGTATTATGACCAAAAATACACACAGGGCAATCCCAGTCTAAGGGTTTTTTGTATCTGAGGAACAGATTCGAAATTCACAAGTATATCAACCAAAATTTTATATAAGTTGCACATTATATGAAAACTTGAGTTAGGAATACTTTTTTTTTAAATTCACAAGGCAAGAGGAAAGCATTGTGCAGAATGCTTTCAATAACGTAATGCCCAGAATAACGTAACACAGTAATCCTTATGAATGGTATCTAGAAAGTTTGAAAGATTCCAACTCTGCTGACAGGAGCCAGATAAAGCTCAGACCAGCAGAGGTCAGGATACCATCAGGAGTGTAACCAGGACTCTAATGCAGGAGCATCTCTGGATGTTTATTAAAACACACTAGACTTGCGATTTAACACTGACACCATAAATACAGTTTCTATGCTGACACTTGGAGACAGCACAATTTCGGACAGAGAACTGAGACACTATTTCCCTCAAATAATTTAAGGCTAACTACAAAGCCACAGTGAATCAGAGCTTCAAAACACATCTACCACAGTAGCTGCAAGCTGCCTAATATTTCTGCTCAGAGACTCATCCCCCCTGCTGTGTCCTTCTGATGGAAATGAAATTATACATACACTCACTGTGTTATTAAATGTAATGAAACATGGCAGGAAAAGGCAGCTATTTCAGGCTGTGTATGCAAAACCACACATGAACCAAGGCAAAACAAAAGAGACTTACAAGTTCTACTCTTTCACAGTAAGCATCTCTTACTAGCTTCAGTAAGCACAAAATAATTTATTTTCAGAAGCACTGCTGCTCTTAACACTTAAAGAGCTGAGCTGCCTTGAAAGAATTAATTCCATCCTTTTTTCATGTATTCTACTGATTTGTACAGCCAAGAGGGATAACTTAAACTTACAACTTTAAATACTTTATCTTGAGTTTTCTGATTTGATTTGTTCCTGGAGATAACAATAGACCCGACTGACCAAGGGGAAATACCAACAGTAACTAGGCACAGACAAGCAGAAATTCAGTTCCCCGTTATTTTTCCACATTCCCAACACATCAGTTGTCAAACTATTTCTCCAGAACCCTCTAGCAGCAGAAGGATTTTTGGACCAGGACCCGCAGCAGCTGCCAATAGGACCTGCATATCTGAAATACACCCAGCTCAGCAACTGGGTGTCGAGCATTACAAGAGAGGCCACCACACCATGGTGGCAGCAGGATTTTTGTCACCATTTCCCACAGCAGCAAAGCAGCCCACGCCCCTCAGGACAGCAGCACACACCTGGGTGTCAGTGCCACCACCTCGCTCACATCATCCATCCCCCTGCACAGCTGACGGCAGCGCCTGGCACAGGACCACAGCTTTCACTCTTTCAGGGCAGAGCTGGGTGTGAGCTCCTAAGCAGCTCCGTTTCCTTCACTAGGGCACATAATGGGAGAGGAATATTCACTCTCACTGATAGGAGCAAATGTAAAAACAGGCGGCCCCCAGGGATCTGTGTGTGAGTTACTGTGGCCTCAAGGATGACAGCTCTTAGGGGATTTAGAATGTGCTTCTTTGGAAATGTAAATCACTAAAATGCTTCATCAACTCATCTCACAATGATTTATAGTTTTAAAAGCTGTAAATCTGTAAATGCTTACTAGTAAAACCTGGAGGACAGTGGACTTACCTTTTCTATCACTGCATCATGGACAGGAAGCTCCTCTGGACTGAAAACAAAGAGAAAGTTTCTATTAGTCTTGGTTGATCTTGGCACAAAATTATTTCTGTATAGGCTCTTACAAGTCAGCACTTACACCAGCAATTTGTAGTAACAAGTGAACAAGAATTCTGAACTGTAAAGAAGAACTAATAATTTTAAGTACAGAACTAGGATTTTAAATCAAAGTAGCTGCCTAACTTAAGAAAAACATCACATAGCTTAAGGAAACTTTTTCTTTTCCTTCTGTAAAAGCACTCTGTGCTATACTACTGAACTGAAACCCAAATGATATTTGTTTTGTTTTCTTTGACCATACTACTGGTAGCTGATTTACCAACAAACATAAAAAGCTTCCTCCTTTACTACTGTGCTCAAGGAAAGGCACTGAGATTTTGCTTGACTTAGGAGAGTTAACTCACACGTTCTCAAAACCACAAATCTCACTCTAAGTAACAAGCAGGAGGTAGCAGAAAAATAAATTAGTTGTGTTACTAGGTACCTAATTAATACTAAAAATTAAAGTCTTTTCACTTCTTACCCTAAGCCTAAAAAGGCAGCTTAGGAATTGAAAGCTTGAAGAGCAACCTTTGACCTGATATATCTTCAGACTTCCCATTCCTTTCATTTCATTCTGAGGCCCTGACTTCTGTTTTTGTTAGCAAAGAAATTTGTGCTTTTCCTCTCAAAAGTAACTGGACCACCTTGATGCCAAGAGAGCCTGCCTTCCCCTGCAGCTTCTGAAAACACAGCAGCTCAACTGTAACAAGCAACTCCCTTCTGCTCTTGAGGTCAGATAAATAACACACCCAACAAAACCACGCTTAAAAGGGACTAAAACACAGGAAACATGTGAAATACTTTTAAAAGTTCCTACTGAGTCTTGATATTATGAAAAAAACCCTCATACCCACATCATTGTAGCTTTCTACAGGGAAGCTACTAAATTAACCACCAGTATTTTACACCTGTATCCACTCTCTGCAAGGGTGACCTTGGCAAAGGCTACAGAAGTTAAGGCTGCAGTCAGTGTAAGAATACTCTGATGCAAAACACTTGAATTGTATTCAATCTCATTTCATTTATAAGATGCTGTTTCAGATCCAGAAGTTTTATTTGAATAAAAGAAATACAGAATGAAGAATCACATTTGAACCACTTCATCTAATGGAAAAACTTGCTCCCATCAACACCTTCACAGAGACCGTACACAAGTCAAAGTTTCCAGTCCACAGCTCAGAAACTAATTTTAAACCCAAGACTGTTGCTTTTGAGCAGCATTGCAAAAAGCATCATTCATTTAGAAGCACTTAACAAATATATGAAAGTTTTCTTGCTGAACAACATAATCAAAAAAACCCTTGATGAATATCTAACGCACTAGAAACAACCTGTAGTCAGTGCTATTCGTAAATGTTAACAAAATTATAGTATTGTGCACGCTCTCATAACTCTATCAGCTGAAAGCAAGCCCTTCCTACGCCAAATATGACCTAGAAATTCAGCTTATTTGAAGTGGAAAGGAAAAGCAAAAGGGAAAAAAAATTCAATTTGATACAATCAGCTTGGGGTGGTTGTAGCTTTGTTTGATGCACAAAGACTCACATCACTTAAATTTCCAATTCTTCAGTGACAGTGGCAGGCCCTGCACGAGCCTCCCACAGCAGCCTCATTCTTCCAGCCCTACAAGGTCACACCAGCAGCTGGCTGGGCACACAACAAACTCTTTTTCCTCCAGCGCTGCCTGCAGCCTGCAAGGCAAGGATCTGCCAGCTCCGCATCCCCGCGGACTCACAGCGGCCACAGCAGCTCCTCTGCTGAACTGGTACCACCTGACAGCTTCTCCTCCCACTGCCATGGAAGCTGATCACATGAAAGTTAATCAAATCTCATTTTTTACAAAGGGAGAATGAGTTCTAGTGATTTATTAAGGGATTGCTCTCTGCTAATTTTGTGAGTTATCATCAATGTACAAATAAAAGGCACGGCTGAACCTCCTGAATAGGAAAAGGCTGCCCTCATGTCCTGGGAAGCAGACACCAAATTAATCCAACATCAAATTCATGCCTAGATCGCTCATTATGTTTTTGAGAGGCACAGCTCTTCACTAATACCACAGAGTCACACTGACATTCCACAGCAGCACATTAAGGCAGCCCCGTGTTTGTAGTGTTTTTATTCCTCAAGAGCTGCTGAGCACCTGGCAAACAGCACAGAAGCCAAATGAATTGCCCGAGGCTGCTTAGAAACTCACTGGACATGCAGCAGTTCCTGGAGATCATCCTCTCCATTAACAAAATGCCATCAGCTATGCCCCTAAACTCACATATGTAAATATTAAAATCTACCCTGCAAGGACTGAAGGAAAGGCAGTGCAGACATACAAACACTCTCAAAGCTCCTAAAGGTACTTTAAATAAATGTATTTCCATTTAGTGTGTTTTCTATGCAGAAACCTTAGAGATTTTCTTTTATTCGGTAGAATCAGACACAAAATCAATTAATGTCTATGAATCTGTTATTTTATTGTACCTTCTAGTTTTTCTTTATAATGATGCATCTTTTCCTTCCTTCCCCAGCCAAGCCAATCTAATATTGTTACACCTTAATTATTTCTTTTCAAAATGAATCTTCTCCAACCATTCCCAGTCTACTTAAACTTGCATTTCTCCATGGTTTTTATCTGCATACTTCACCAAATAATAAATAGAAATAGTGAAAAGTATTAACATAATATATATCCTGCCCTAAGATGACTGTTTAATAGCTGAAGTAATATTCATTTAGGGGATCCAGAGAGAATAGAACTGATGAACATCATTAGCTTGGAACCATACAATCCTGGATATCCAAAAGAGGAGTCACAGGGATGCTTTTAACTGAAGTCATGAAAATAAGGCCTCAGAAGAAATGGGATCTTAACACTCTGCTGTCCCCACCAAATAAAATCTGAATAGGTAAAGTCAGCTGTTAGATGAGCCAGGAATTAACAATCACTACACCTGGTCTTTGCCTTGCCATGAAGATAAGAGCTCCCAGCTGCAGCCACCTGGGATCCCAACAGCAGCTCAGGGCTCAGCCTGTCCCTGCCAAGCAGCTCTGCAGTCACAGCACTAGGAGAAAGGGCTGAAGATCTTGTCTCCAAGCTGGGAGCTGCAAAGCACTGCAAGATGAAATCCCAACTACAGTACGGTGCCTGACGGTCGCCCTGCTACAAGGTTCCTCAAAGACATCTCACTGGAAGAAAGTAAATAGTGGATTCCAAGGTCTGACTGGAATTTAGGATTTCTACCCATGGTCCTCACTGGTGGTGATCTGCAGCACCAGCCCAAAGCCATCCTCCCATCTTTCAGCCTGGACTACTTCCACCTTCTAGTGAGGTCTCTAAGACCAAAGACAAGATTTCATTTATTAGACCTGATTGAAAGTGCCTTTTTTTAATTGTGTTTTAAGAGATGAATGGATCTTACATCTTTAAATCCACCAAAGTGGCTAACACAGGTTTTCATTAATGTTTCAAGAAAACTTTTTTAAAAATTATGTCAAATGCATAATCATCTGTCGCTTCAGAATGTTAAATATGCAGATCTATGGTTTTGGCCATTACAGCAGGTGTTGTAATTAACCTCCTTGAGTAACAGTGGTAGTTGAAATAAATTGAAAAGTCTAAGACTTAACAAGCTTACAGTCCCCTACCCATTACTGCTGTTTAAATCAGTAATCTTTAAATAGCACTTTGATGCATTTGTTCAATACAAACACAAGGAAAGACTTTCTTATATTAGACACTCAAAAGATTTATTCTTTTCCTACATTTCTATTTGAATCCCAAGTATGCTCCCTGCTGACTCAAATCACAACATTTTCCTGTTTCTGGTTTGGCTTAAGTTTAAGAAATGTAGAGCCTCCTCTGTCCTTTGCAGATTCAGTTGAGGATGGAAGATATTTAGTGCAATAATCAACCTTGGTACACCAGTCACCCCAGAACTCCAAATTCCAGAGGATCAATTCATTACTTTACAGTTACAAGTCGGACAAGGCGTGACAACAAAATTTTCATTGGGGAAAAAAAAAGTGGCAAAAACTGACCACAATAAGACCAGAAATACTACAAAGCCTAATTGCCTGAAGAATAGTAATGTTCAACATCTTTTAGTATATTATATTTTTATTTCTCAATTTCTATTTCAGAACTGGCCGGGGCACTATGAAGAACTTTGGGGCTTGTTATCATGAAATATTTGTAGGAATAACTGTGATACACACAAGTCATCGAATTAAAAAGTAGATTACATTCAATATTTCTAGATTACTGAACCCAGCGTAACACAGACATTAAAAAGTTTAATCCTCACAAAGCCTGCAAAGCAGTACCTATGCAAAAGGTTTTCTCAAACTATTACTCAATTATTTTCTCATGCTCTCCTCTAAGTGCAATAGCATCACCTTGTAGCATTGCACAGAGTTTCATTTTAAATGAAAAGTCTTTCGAAATCTTATCTGGCGTCACATTTTCAATATAATCTGGGAGAAGTTTCTTGCAGAACACTGATCTTCATGGTCTCATGGAGTTAATCATGAAGAAACAAATGCTGTGCATTCAGCTTGTCATTTGTGACGCCCTTTTAAGTGTTTAAATCCATGAGGAAAACATACTTGCTATTACCCAGGAGACTTATTTTGAAGAAAGTATTTTTAAAATTTTTAAGAACAGTGATTGTATCATTTTGAAACCTTCATGATCAATAAATTTGTGAGGAAACATCCACAAAAACATCGGTAAAGTATAAAACTCCAAACCAAAAGTGATGTGAAATGAATTTGTAAGAGTGATCATGCAGAGGTAAGGTATGAGAAGGGAAGGATTCACTCAACAAGTGTCTGAACACAAAGAGCTTCAGTATAAATGGAGTTGTCTTGCTCTACAAAATGAAACTCAGATTGCTGGAGTAATGGCTTGCACCATTACAGTATCCAGACATATTAGGGAAAAGTAAACCTTCCCAAATCAGTACAGCTTTAAATTGTGTGATTTGTCAGGAGTGAGTTCTAGGAATCTATGGCTTTACTAGACACAAAAAAAAAGACTATATTCACACTGGGAAACCAATTCCACAGCAATAAACACACTAACAAGGGGTTCCATTAGGTCTGCCTCCCCCTCAGAGTCTGACGCATGGCACATAAAGCTGTCAGGCCAATATGGGGCATTATGGATATCTACAACAGTGCTTTGCAACAGAATCACACCTTCAGGGTAATTTGCAGAGGAATCCTGACTATGAATACTACTTTAATCTTAATCTTTTCAAAGGAAATTAAAGCAAAAGTGTTATTTTCAAAACCAATAACATACAGAAAAGATTTCTGAAAATATTAAGAAGGTAAGAAAGCTGTTGTTTTTCACAGCTAAAATTCTATGGCTTACTTCCTTCTTTCTATCTCACAATGTACTTACGAACTCACAATTTTGATTGAATCTGTCTCTCAAAATAATTGCAGCTCTGCTACTGTAATCATTCCCTTGGAATTTTCACCGAACAACCTCTGCACAGTATGGGGGTAGTGACTACAGCAGATTAAGAAACAGCTTTCAGAAGTTTTGTTAAAATTCATATGCAAGCCAAAGCAATTAATTAACATATGGGATAAGCCAGTGTGACATTCCACAATACAATTATCAGGAAACATGCTGCAAGAAAGAATTTAATGCTGGCAAAAGGTTGGACCACATGTGATTTTGTGACTAAAAATCACTTTTGTGATTTTTATTTGCAATTATTTGTGGTTTCTGTGGATGTTGCTGCCAATTTGCACAGCCCAGTGCCATGAACATGCAGCTCCTGTCCAGAAAGTCTCAAGCGATGTGAACTGTAAGAGATGAGACAAAATATAATTCAAGTTTTCTCAAATTCAACTAAATCTCAAAATGGTGCCTTTTTAGTAAAGTACTTGGCTGCTTGAAAGAAGTTGACTTTGCTGTTAGGTTTTTATTGCCAATATGAAAAATTATCACGAAATTCATAGCAAAAAACAAAGAACTGTGTTTTCACTGCCAAACGCTAAAAGTAAGTGCTGTCCTCTGTTTTTAGTGGAAAGGTGCGTTCTATATGAAAATTTGAAGTTTCCCCAGCATGGAATCAGAACACCTTTAAGAAAATTTATAATCTGCTGAACTGAGCACATCAGCATTTCTAGTGATTTTTGATGTCACTTTAATTGCACATAAATAAACACTGAGGTTAAAAATGTCTTCTCAGAACCAAGTTTTTAAAGAAAGGTAAAAATTAGCCTAAGCTACCTTAAAATTCCCAAGAGTCTAAAAGGCAAAGGAAAGAGAATTCCTTGCTTCTAATTTGCATTTGATAAATGTCTAAAATGCCTAGGACTTTCTCCTTAAACATGTATCTCCTGTTTTGTAGTACTGCTCAAAGGTTCCTTTCAGTGCAGATCACTTACACCATAAATTAACAGTGATCCATGGTTTGCATGTTGGCAGCTTCATCTGCATTAAAATTCATGCACTATGCAAAGCATATTTGAACATAAATTACCTAAGATGGTATTGTTCCAGCAATATATACTTGTTCACTGCTGAAGTTCAAAGCATTATGTACCTACACTTGCTTCTTTGAGGAAATAAACTTCAGTGGTCTCAAATCCCATTCTGGTGGGTTCTTCATTGGGTCAAGAGTAGCAGCATCTTTGCATTTCTAAAAACTGTGTCCCCTTTTAGCATCCTTTAAACCTGTGCCAGTGAAACACACTCTGGCCATTCCCTACATTCAGTTTCTTTCATCTTCTACAAATGCTAAATTTAGTAGAAAATAAATGAAATAAATATATACTTATGTTTTAGAGCTTAAGCAGTAACTCAAAACCATTGCACATCGCTTTATGAATGTTGTATAAATTAAACCATATTAACAAAGTCAATCTTTTTTTTTCAGTTTTGCTACCTAATAGCTCTTTTTATACAAGGAAGTACTTTATGAATTCCTAGTACACACTGGATGATCTACTCAAATCAAGCAGCAGCAGCTGTTAACAAAAAACCACATTATTTGTCCTTAGTTGGCAGAATTTCCCTGCAGCTTATTTTTGTGTTTGCCATCAATCTACAGGATTGCATTCACCTCATTTCCTTCTATATCTGCAGAGGATTGCAGAAGTGACAGCCTGGACTAACTCAGCTGAAAGAATGGATTTAAAATTCAAATTTCAACTCTAGTCCTAAAAATAAGCTTAGAATAAAGCTAAGCCAAAGAAAGGGGTAACACTGTGACATGGATTTAGGAAAAAAAAGAAGACCATACCATTCTGAATTACAGCAAATAACAACAGAACGTTTCCTCCTTGCACAGGAAGACCATGCATGAAAGGAAAGCTAAAGAAAAACCACACAATAGATCACCACAATAACACAAGGGAAAAGGGAAGACAAAAAATTAAAGACAAGAACATCTTAAATACTATTGCAAAAGAAATGAAATGCACAGTCCAAGTCACAGAAAAATTCATTGGTAACTTCTAGACACGTAACTTCTAGGCAACTTCCTCCTTCTAGTGAAGTCCTACCATTCAATACACAAGTGCAAATACATGCAATTGCAAAGCTCACAGGTGACCACCAGAGAGAAGGTCTGGTTCCTCTCCCTTTGATACATCTGTTTTTTTTTCTAGACAATTTTCATGAAACAGCTTTGAATAAACAACCACTTTTCCCCATCAGGCTGACAAAGAATACTTGTTAAAAGAGCAAGTGTGAGAAAAAGTGAACAACAAAGGCACTGAAGACTTCCTTGTAGTAACCAAAACACCTTCTAAAGCAACACTTCTGACCACACGCTCTTGCAAAAACAAGACCTCACTTTAAGGAAGCAAATACTGCAAACTGCCATGGACAGCTCATGCTTTTGGACACAACTTCAAATGCATGCTTGCAAAGAGAAGACTCACAACACAACCACCACCAAGAGTGCAGACAAATTCACAGCACAGTATTCACTTCCATCATGGAAGCAGAGCTGTAAACTCAGGCAGAACGGACAGGACTAAGGAAATTTTACAGCAGGTCCAATGTACTCCTCCACTGTCAAGGATGTTTAAGTAAAATTACCTATTTACCCTGGTCTCTGAACCAGCCTCACCACTTCACAAGTGCATAGTAAGCAAGGATTCATTTCAACTTATCAGGAATTCTATAACTGATAAATCATGTGTTTGCTGTGTTTTGTTACGTCATACAGAAATGCAATTAAAATATTATTGTAAAAGTAGTTCCCCATGGAAACAGGCAAAGAGGAAAATAAAAAGGAAAGGATTTGTCTAATGCTAGGAAGATGGACCTAAAAAAAGCATTTCAAATCTCAATAACCAACCCAAGAAAACTAACACTTCTCTCCAAAAATAAAGATAATATCCTCAGGGTATATTAGGGCAAAAAGGAAGAATATTAAATAGAGCTGAATCTGTGGTTGGGTTTTTTTTTTAAGAGCAGTTCCTCAATATGATTAGCAATGAATATTCTGCAGCAAAATCAGTCAAGGCAAGTGTATCACATATTAGAAGGCAGAATCCATAGCACATAATACAAGATTCCAATGGAGAGAAGAGAATTCAGCAGAGTTCCCATGGTAAATCTTAATAATGCCTCATGAAAAATTCTAGACAGTCAAAATGAGGCATATTTGTATACTGAGAAGAAAGAGAAGAGAAACACAACTTTTCTCTAATAAAAGAGATCTGAACTTTTTTTAAAATAAAGATTTGACTTTGGCAGCTGAAAGAGGCTGAACTAGGCACACTTCTTCCCAAAGGAGGGAAGAGTTTAGCCACTCTCCTGACAAGAGGGTCTGACCCTGTCTCACAAAGCTGAGAAGAAGAAAATGACAGCAAGTCCCTGCTGAATGACCAGCATAAATAAAACGCAGCAAGACTGACATTTATAATTGCACTGTTAAGAATAAACGCTTCATTGCTATTTTAGCACACGATCACATCACTTAACGTGTTTGGCAATATTTACTGTGCCTAGAAAATTAAGAATAGTGGTTCCGTGTGACTGTGAACAGTAACTTTGCAGCTCTTCTTGCAGCCTTGGAGCTCCTTCCTTGAACTCACATGTGCAGATTTCATGGCCTCAAAAGGAAATGGCTTTTAACTGAGCAGAGGAGATTACATTAGATATTAGAAAAAAGTTTTTCACTTTTAGCGTGGTCAGGCATTGTAACAGGTTGCCCAGGGAGGTAGGTGGACTCACCACCCCTGGAGGTGTTTAAGCAGCTTCTGGATCTGGCACTGGGTGATGTGCTTTAGTGGTTATGGGGTGACAGTGATGGTGCTGGGTTTACTTCTTACCTCTTCCAACCTTCCATCAGATTCCATGACTCTCCTACTAAGACTGTGAAATTAAAATTATATAAAAACCCTATGTTTTTAATGCAACTTTGAATATTGCCAAATTACATCAACCATGCTTCTTTCTTTCTTTCTTCCTCTTACCCAAAATCTCAGCATAACTTCTTTTGCTGCCAAGAACCCTCAGAGACCCTGTCCTTACAGCTCTCATCTGGAGAGAATTCACTCATGTACCCACCCAAGTCAGCAGGGAGAGCTGTGCAAGAGTTATTCCTCTTGGACACGTGGTTCAACAGCACACAGGAGAAAATACTAAGGAATACTTCAGAGACAAGGACTATTTTCCAGCAAGGCTACATACAAATTACCAAGAAATAGAATTCAAGAGGGGATAACTGGTTCCTCATCATATTGCTCCCTATCAAAAAGTTCAGCGTAAAATAATAATACCAGAGGGAAAAAAATCAATAGTTTCATTTGGAGACATTTAATGGAGTATCTCAATCCTTGACTGAGCTCTCAGTTTCTTTGCTCCCCTAACTCATTTTTGGAGCATGCTGTAGAAATGCTTTGGAACTAATAAAAATGCACTATGTTTTCTAAAGAGTGAAGTTTGATGGAGAAGAGCAGGTAGGTCTCATGTCAGCAGAAGAATGAATGAATTCTGCTATTTGAAAAGTGCCTCTGGCGATGTGATAATCTCCATCATTAGCAAAGTATTCTCAAAGCATGTTCTCTGCTTTCACAGGCTCACGGGATAAAGACTAAGGGTATGAGTCACATTCTCAGCTGCTGTAAATTTGTGCAATTCCATCAGAACCAGCGCAGAGCTACTGTAAGAGTAACACAAGAATCTAACCCAAATTTTGGAGAGAGCCTCATGAATGGGGTGAGGGGCAGAACACATCTGTATTTTCTACCACTAGTACTTCTATTGTACCACTCCTTAGTCTTCAGAGGATAAAACCTCGCTTGAACAACCTTGCAAAATAAACCTCCAATCTGCCCAGTCTCACTATGCTGATCCTGGAATATTTATCACCATAACAGCATCTGCCACACTAAATATATATCCCAGTTGCCAGTTAATGAGCAGGTAGTAAAAGGAAAAACTTTTAAAGTGAATCACCCAAGTCAGACCAAAAATTGTGACAATACAGGTTATTGCTATAATATAACAAGTACTAATATAAGTTAATACATAGCTTGATAATAACAAAGTCTGAAAAGAACTGATAGGGTGCAGGCTGAAGAAATAATAGTACTTTTAAGTTTTTTGAGTGATGTCATGTCTGCTACGATTTTCACAGCTCATCACCAAAAGTTACCAGAAAAATTCTGTTGCTGGCATTCATCAGGGAACAATGGAAAGAAAAAAGTTTCTGGAAAGTTGCAGTAAATAAACTGCAGCTTCTTCTGTTATTTCTACTTCATAACTATTAATGTCTGAACATTTAAAACACTTTCCACAATATATTAGTCAGAGTATTTAGGTCAGAATCTATATTTCCCAATGAGGAATAGTAAAATTTGGACTTGATCTGTACCTGCCCCAAATTCCAAAACCCAACATTTTTAAAATTTTACTTAGAAAAGCAAAACTGTGATCTTGACCAGATTTCTTATAAAAGAATACAGAACACCTCCTTCTCAGCTGGGTGATATACTGAGAGAGAAATATAAAAGACACAAGGATGCTTTGAAAGACCAGATAACATAAATCCTAATTCACAGCTAAAAAGGAAAAGTGTAGGACATTTTATTTTTTAAAAACATTTTTGCTTGGTCCCCAAATGATTGAAAGACTGGAATCTGTAGTTCCAACAGGTACCAAACAAATAAACCTGGCTGTTTCTTCTTCAGGGGGATGTTGTTCAATGCTTTACAAATTTCAGTACAAAGCCCCTCAGGACCTGGAGTACAGTGACCAGGGGTATGTTGGTGATGCTGCTCAGATTTGCTCAAACTTTAGCTTTCTGTGCCATTCTAGGAAGACACTGAGGCCATTTGGCTTATCCTGCTCTGACTTTTAGCCTGGTGTTGAAAGGCCCCAAAGAGGATCAGCTCTTTAAACTGGGGTTGACCTTTACAGTTGCAAAATGCTCTTCTCAGCTTCTCCCCTACTTCAGGATCACGGACAAAGTTTGGGCTGTTTTGCAAACTTCAATCAGCCAATGCTCTTGTGACCATTCAACCTTAACATGTGGAGCAGGGAGAGAATCAAGTTACTTCTTTCCTTGTAGTTAACAGGAGAGTTTAATAAAAAATAAAGACAAGGTTATATTAATGAAAAATACATCTTTAAGTATGTAAGACTTCAACAACAGTCAGTTAAAGCTTAAATTCTTATTTACTTATAAAAACACTGTCATGTAAATTTCCTGTTTCCTTTTACTGTAGTAAGACCTTTAGTTCTTTTTTAGCTATAAAAAATAACTCATAAAATTGTCACTTCTAAATAGACAAATCAATAGAGACATTACATAAACTGTCAGTTTAATGAAAAAAAATACCTTTTAAAACATTCCTAGTTGTAGTAGGGAACTTGTTACTACACAAGGAATAAGGTATTTATTTAGCTTTTTTTTAACCATTCCAAAGCAGCACCAAATCAACTAAATAATTCCAGGAGGTGGAAGGGGAAAATCCCAGATCCTGAGGCATTACTGGAATGCCTGCTATGAGCTTCAAGACGCTCAGAAACTCCTTTAGGCTTATTTTCCCTGAAGTTATTCCCTTATCAATGACTCCTGATAGAAAAAATGCAAATAGAAGTTATCTACAAGGTAAAGAAAAGGGCTGGTTAAAGAACAGTCCACACTGAAAATACTGAGGACATTTATTTTAAAATTTAGCCAGGTTCCAAGATAAGACAGACAAGAACTGCTTTTTTTGGGGTGCAGGGTCAACATTCTTACAATGCTGACCAAAAAGATACATCATATCAAACAAGAGGGGGGAAAAAAAGGAAAAATGAAAAATTGAGCACACAAACCCTGATTATTTATGAATACCAAACACATTCTGCCTTTTTTCATTTCCAAAATCAGCTTAAACAGTTTTTGTTATGACTATCTGTGAAGAGATCTTAGGCATTTCTACCATTCCTAAAATACTTGATTGCAGAAGTCATCCATTACAGGCTAAGCATTCCCTGAGCTCTATGGGAGTTCCCAGAGATGGGCTGCTGGGCCTCCATCAGCTGCAGGCACAGCTCAAAGCCTCCATCTCCTGCACTTTCTAGAAAAGAATATCCAATCTTGTCAAAACACTGACAGAATGTATATACAGACACTGGTGCTAGACTTCAGAGAAAAAAATGTTCATTTTAAAATTGAATGGTACTTTTCACATCAGTTTGACTGCTCAGCACTCCTGCACTGTCATGTGAAATCAGCAGCAGGATTTTTACTGGAAAACAAATTGCATTGAATAAGGACCATGCCTGAAGTTTTTCTGGGAAGGGATATGGCTGCCTTTGTTTGGTTTTTTGGGGTTTTTTTTTTTTTTTTTTAGGTTTATTGGTAACCACATTGGGCTTGTATAAAATATACTGGTCTGCTCTGTCAATACCCATGGTCATGACTAAGACAAGCTCCCTGACATGGGATTCTCTGAAAGAAACATTACAAATGTGAAGGTGTTTTTTTAATAGGCTATTCCATGTTATAAGAATATTTATTTAATTGATGTATTAATTCAATATACTATTCCATATATATTGTGTATATCAGGTAACACTGAGGAAAATCAACAGCACTTGGCAGAAATAAGTCTGTATTAATTAAGAGGAACGATACTAATTGGAGAGACAGAAGAGACACGTGGAAGGGGGTGTTGAGAACATGGCTGGAGTGGGAGGAACACCACGTCAGGGTGGGGGAAGACATGCAAGACACAAAGAGCAGAAGGAGAAAAAAAGTAAGAAACCAGGAGCAGCAGAAAGAAGTCATCATGTGCAGGAGCTCCTGCACCGCCTGCCACCTCACCAAAGGAACTGGGGTGATTGATCCAAGGCCAACCCAGGACAAAAAGGAAAGGAAGTTTGTCCTGGAGGCAGAGGGGAGACAGGTGTTTCCTCTAGGTGCCTGTTAAGAGTGTTATGGTTTGGAGTGTTCCTACCCAGCATCCAAGTCAGCAGTCAGAATGTCATGTTATCTGGCAGTAAATTAGGAAAAAAATTCTCCAGTCTGGTTTGCCTGCAACACCACATGGCTCAAATAAACCACAACCCACTACTTCCTTATAGCCTTGCAACTGAACAGTAGCTGGTAAAGGCCAAATTTTCTACAATTTAGCTAATAATAAGTGTTTCACTCTTCCTGGTTCCTGCATGCCTCTACCATACAATTTATGTTTGCAGTAGAGTAGCTCATAACTGCTACCATTTAGTCAGTGCCACTGAACAAACTCCTCCTATCTGCATTTTGTTTTGCACACTCTGGTGTTAAACATCTCGAGAGACAGTCCCCTTGGGCTCCCCACAGGTTATTTCACAGCTTAACTTTTTGCTGGAAACCTTCTTCCCACATCCAACTTCCCTCTAAAACTTCCCTTTATTCATTTCAAATAAGTCTCATTATTATAATGCTTTGCTACTTCTCACTGAATACACCTTCTTGTTCCCTAAATTCATTAACTCAGCTATATTTTTTTTTGTTTTAAATAGCAATATTAATAACCTGTCCACACCACTTTCCTTTTAATATCCAAAGTTAACTAGAACATTCACATTCATTTGCAAAGCTGCAAAACCATGTACTGTAGTAAACAAATTAAATTCTGTTCTGAAGGCAGCAGCTACAAAAAATTTAAGCTGATATTGGGTAAAGATGGACCTAACTCTTGTAAACAGTAAATACTACATCACTTAGAATTGACCAAAGATGCCAGATACCTCAGCTGAGGGTCTTATAAATAGGTTAAAGTAACATATTTTACTTGAAGGGAAATGTTATATCTGTTTCCAATCACAATCCAGTTTCTCCACTGGTAAATAAAAAGGCACTTTCCCTCTCACAGTCCTCTCTGAGGAAAACCTGAGCCCACTTCTACTGGTAAGGCAGGAAGACAATAGAAGTCTTCAGGTCCCTCAAGTTTACAAATTCCCAGTTTAACACACAAATAAGGACACTGGGACACCAGAAGAATTGCAGATCTAGACCAAAACTACTTTTGCAATGTCTCCAGCCTTTACATTCTCCTGTATCCTATCCAGTGGCAAGTTACAAATGCAGCCTGAGTGCTTCATTCCCTCAAAATTCTCTTTCCTGCCCTAGCAGCAATCCGCTGAACTTTGAATGCCCCTTCACAGAGCCAAGGAAAGCTGCAAACAGGACACAGACAAGGGAAAATAGAAAACTACTGATAGTAATCAAAGCCTATTGTACTTGAGAAAACAAGCCCTAATTTTGTATCAGGTTCCTCACACCCAGCACCCTTCTGATACAAAAGACACCTCTCTTAGTATTTTAAGATGTCAATATAAACAAGATTACAAATCCCTGCAGACCTTAACTAGGACACTAAGTTTGGTACTGCCCCAGATTTTGTTTTCAGTGTGCATCAGCCTGTCTGCTAATTTACACCTGAGAGATTGTAGGGAATTATGTCTCTCAGGGATGACAAACTTCTGAGGCTTTTGGCAAATCCTGCTGCATTTCAAACTCTCATAGAACAGGAGTTTCTTTCAGACACAGCAGGCCCAGTATGACAGCACACATGACCCAGACCACAGTTAAAATCTATAGCACAGTAGAAATTGTCATTTCAGGGAAAGGACAGTTGATAAGTTTATCCTAATTGTATTTCTTCTATTCTATTATTAGATTTCTTTATTCTATTCGGAGAGATTTTGCTTCTCAGGAAAATAAAAACATAATTTGCTAGACATTGAATTTGTCTTAATAATAAAGCAGCCTTGAGAGCACTCCCAGGTGAAATCTGCCCTGTAACAAGACATGGATAAGCTACAAATAGGCACAATTAGTGAAGAGATTATCTGCATACACTGTTAACCTGTGCAGTCTTTATGTAATTTAAATCTTTTAGCTTTCATCCCTTGAAGCTGACTAGATAAAGAATTAATTCTGCATTGGTGAGTAGAGATGTTCCTGGGCAAGAGGAACATCTGGGGTAATGACTGAACAGCAGCAGCAAGCGGAGAGGACCTGAACAATCTTTTACACCTAACACATAAAAATGCAAGTACCACAATACAGGTAACAGGAAAAGTTCAGGAGTTCACAAGGATACTAAAGGCAGAGGTGAACCCTGCAGTGGCTTCCATTACCTCTGCCCCAGAAATAAAATAACTCTGGCATCCTTTCTCCATAAGGAATGCTACAACTGCAGGCATGTGTGCTGCAGCTGGGCTTTACCAACACAAGGACCTCTTTGTGTGAAACAGATCTCTTCCAATGCCACACATCAAATTAACTCACCCCAAAGAAGCACAAGCAGTCTGCAGGTAAAGATGACTTTTAACTGACAGCTTGGAAAAACAAGAATATTGCAAAAAGGAAGGAAGAGAAGGAAAAAAAGTTCCCCAAAAAACAGAACATAAACATCCCCCTTCCCAATACTATGAATTACATAGGTATTACTAAGTTTCCACTTATCACTGATTTTTCTGGATTTAAATTTCACTTCATGTATTCAAAGAAAAATGCCAAACACCAAGAACCTCAGAGAGCCCTAGTATCATCAAAAGTAGCAAGTCAGCTTGTTCTGTTTCTGCAAGCTGCATATTCACCTCTGCCAACCACAAAAACCCTAATACAATTTAATACTCTAATCTTCTATTTGCCAAAAAGGAACAGATTATGTTACAAAGGAGGCACCTGTAGGGGAACTGCATCTGGACTCTGGCATTTTCTGACTTAAAGTTGATTCAACTTTAGGTCCCAAATCAGCAGAGATTTCATTAAAGTTGAAAATATACGAAACCAAAAGATATTAATCTTTCATGGACTGAGAAACACTTTTGCTCATATACAACCATTGAGTGACCTTAATGTGTTGAGATCTTTTTAAAATGACACATTTTAACAAAATTTTTATAAATCCTTCCAAGAACTTCAAGTTTGTTTACATCCAACTAAGTTATTCACAACCAAAATTTATCTCCAATTCAGCCTGGAATATGTTTTTTGTAGACTATCAATTTTCATTCCCCAATAAAACATTTTAAAACACTTCACTCGCTATGCAAGATCAAATTACAGAAAGAAGAACCCAGATAGAAACTGAATTGAAAAGCACAGTGAAAGATTAGCCAGCAGTAACACTTACACAGCAGTTTCCAAAATAGCTATTAAAAGCATAATACTTTCATCAATAGGTAATACAATAAAGAGCCTGAATATTCATAGTAGCAAAATTTTAATCTTATTTGCTTTACAAGCTTGCTACTTACTGTAGAAACCCAAATCTATCTGTGACTTTGTAAAGATGGTAGTCAGCATCTTCCCACGGTTCAATCTGAGCACCCTCACGTCCCTAAGGGGAAAGGAAAAAATAAAAAGCCAAATTTTATTTTATGACACAATAAATAAAGACACATAAGGGAGCATTCAACCACTGAAAGCATAACCCTTCTGACTCTTTGGGACATGGTGGCAGGAGGTTAGAAGAGGGGGAAGAGAACACCAGCCCTAAATTAACCAGCCAAGAGAAAGGAGAGCAGAACACCTATACCAGCCCTTACAAACAGTATATTCATCACAGGAAATCTCTTTTGGTCACTGCTATACACAAAATACATTTCAACCAGAGTCCCAGCAATCCCACACCTGTCGTTGAACTCCACAACAATCCCTCAAGGTCCCCAGAGTGCCCTCTACTCATTTCATTTCTCAAGTCCATCTTTCTTGAACGATCGCCTGCAAGAGCACATCCTACAGACAGTCCATGCTGACCTGCAGCAGCCATCAAACAATGCAGCACTGAGTTTTCCCTCAATAATGCATTCATGCATGCCCCATTCCTGCTCTCCAATTGCCAAAGGCTTGCAGAAGTTTAACTACATTTCAGCTCTACCTGCTTCTGGTGTAGACTATGCACAGGTTACTGGCTGTGAAATCAGGCCACCACTCAGAACACAAAGTGAATTGGGTTTGTGTGGCCTGGTTTTAGTAGCAGGGGGCTTCAGGGGTAGTTTCTCTGGGAAGCTGCTGGAAGCCTACTCCACATCCAATAGAGACAGAGTCAACCAGCTCCAATATGGACCTGCCACTGGCCATCGCCCACACCACACTGGAGCAGTTTGGTGGCAGGAGACCCCATGGGGGACCCATGCTGGAGCACCTGTGCCTGAAGGACTGACCCTGATGGAAGGACCAATGCTGGAGCAGCTCATGAAGAACTGCAGTCTAGGGGAAAGACCCGCAGTGAAGAAGTTCATTGGGAACTTCAGCCTGTAGGAGGGACCCCCCACTGGAAAAAGGGAGGAGTTTAAGGAGTCAAACCCCCAGGCAGGAAGGAGTCACAGAAACATGGAATGAACTGACCACAGCTCCCATTCCCCATCCTCCTGGTGCTGCTCAGGGGGGGAGGTAGAGAAAACTGGGAGCAAAGCTAAGCCCAGGAAGTTGGGCAGTTAGATCCAGTTTTTATTTTATTATTGTCCTACTCTGATTTGATAGGTAATAAATTAAACAGATTTCCTCAACTCAGGTCTGCTTTGCCCATGACAGTCACTGGTGAAGAATCTCTCCCTGCCTTTTTCCCAGCTCATGAGCCTTTTGTTACATTTCCTCTGCCCTGCCCCGCTGAGGATGGCAGTGACTGAGCAGCTTTGAGGAGCAGCTGGCGTCAGCCTGCCACACACAAGCAGGTTTTTCCTTAGTCTAAGGTGAGCCACTCATTTAGTGCACACTGTGCCAACCACCAGTAAGTCTGGCACATAAAACATTTAATGAACTCTACAAATGAGGCCACTGCTCTGTACTCCAGCGACACTTAAAAAGCCCGTAAGTGTTACAAAAATACCTGACTACTATGTAAGCATTGTAGGCACAGTCTGTGCCAGGCTTTTCCTGACAAGTGGTCCAAGAACAAACAAGGTATGATCAGGGCATTTTTTTAGCTCCCCACAACAAGATGAGAAACAATACAGTTCACCGATCTTTTACTTTTCCTGCTATGATTTCAGTGTTTGTACTATCATAACCAAAGACTAAATAAATAAAAAGCAAAATGAGAGTCCTTCTGATCTCACAGATACACTGAGCATCCTCAAACACCCCACTTTCACTACATCTAATACAAGACACTCCCTGAAATAGTCCCAAAATAACTTGCTATGCACCTGAAATTACTGAGTCATTATCCAGAATATCCCCTGTGGAGAGTTTAATTCACCCAGAGGCCAGCGTATCATTGAACATCAGATTAGTACTCAACAGAGTATTTTAAACAACAGCTAGCTGGAATTATGATTCACTTTTTAAACAGACATATTATGAAGACTCATTATAAAATGTCTTTTGAATTACTAAAAAGTTCACTTACTCTGTCATACTTGGCAACTATCTCTGCTCGTTCCTGGGCAAGTTTGATAGCAGCATCCTGCTCAGCATCTGCACCTGTAAAGGAATTAAAATAATGTTGTTCAGATTTTCTCCCTTGTGAAAAAAAGAACTGCAGCCAAATACTTGGAAAATCAACTTCAGGGAGACTATTTCAATGTAGAAATGCCAAAACTATTGTGTCAAAGCAAAATACGACCTTGGTACACGTCTTGAATTCTGCTCAAAACAAGGTACAGTTACTGCGCAGTGTCTTAATTGCTGAGTTTAGAATATTTCTGATTTTCCACCAGTGTAGATATTAAATACAGTAAAAAAATAATTCTGCACAATCCACTAACTGAAAGACTGAAGAAAGTACTAAAGCCCACTAACTGGCAATTCCACAAACAATCTAACAGTCAAAGAAAGCTGAAACATTCACTAGTGGCTTAAAACAAAATTGTGAAGTATTTACAGATTTGTAGAGCTATTGGAATACTGAAGAAATACTGCATGGCTTTCTACTGCTTCTTAGAAATTGCCTAAAACTTATTTCCCAGAAGACATGGAAGGACATCATTACAGTGTCAGAACTGCAACTTGGGCAACCCAGAGCTAGAATAAGTCTAAGGATATGACAACAGGAAGGTTGACAGGCAAAAACAAAAAACCAGTGTGTGAGCAAGCACTGGACATGAGGACGCTGCAGATGCAGCATTTACTACATGAGTGGAGTTAAGTTTTGCTCAGTCCAGTTCCCAGAGCAGAAACCACCTCTAGGACATGGACAGGAACGGAGAGCACCAAGAAAGGAAAAGTTGCTATTTTGAATATCCAACAACAGAAAGCACTTCAATATCCCAAATATAATTATATCAAACCAATCAGGTAAATCAGCTTTAATTACTAAGTTTGTGAAAGATCCAAGCATTGAATTCTTTTGATTATTAAAAAGCAACAAACTTCAGATAAAGCAAGGCTTGCAAAAGGTTTAAAATATAATTCAATCTAACACTGTTATAAAAATAACTCCAAGCATGCGGGTTTTTTTCACTATCTAGTTCATGGCAACATAATGAACTTCAGGAATTGTACATACCAACCATCTGGGCCATGAAATAGAAAAACAGATCACATATTACAGCTTTCTATCCTATGACATTAACACAATTATTTGTTCAAACCTAATGTTTCTTTAATAAAGGTTACCTACATATTTCTCAACATTTAGGCAAGAAGTTGTGCCAAGGTGGCCTTCTAAGCCATCTGTTAGAGATTTAACATGGTCTCTGCTTGTTTTCACTCCACCTTTCTCCAGGGGATCTCTAAGAGAACCTCAGTATGACCCACCATAGACACAAGTACCAGCATTTAGACAATAGCAGTGCTTGTCCCAAGCTTCCCCTAAAGGAAGGTCTGGCTGCTTCTTCAAAGCTTCCATTTATGATCCCCAGAAGTCACACTTGGTTACCCTCACCCAGCCCCCTCTGTCACCATCATTTGCCAATCACATTACTCCTGTTTATTAAGAATACATAGAGCTCTGTCATTTTCTCCAGTGCGCAGCAGAACCAGCACACGTGTATTTACACAGTTATTTGAGGGAGAAAAAAAAATAAATAATTAAATCTGCTATATTTGGAAGCTTCACATCTCTAATCTACAACACTGACAAATCATTTCCTCCCTGTAAAACAAGGGGTGAGTAGAATGATTTCATATTGCTCAGACTTTGGTGTGTCCAAGCAGGGCACTGCTCCTCCTGTGCTTTCAGGTGCTGGATCCTTTATTCCTAAACTGAAAGGGGACTCAAGACCCAAAGCAGTTGGGTCTCAGGTTTGCTTTTCTCTGACACAGCTTTACAGCCACTGCAGGGCTCTGTTACCCTGGCTGCCCATGTGAGCTCTGAGCAAGACACAGCTCCCAGAGCCCCATCACACCCAGGGGCACAGACACAACTTCACACCACTGCCAGGGCATTCCAGCACTCCCCCAACGCAATTACAGCAATCTGGCTCCTAATCTTTACTAGTTGACATGGCGTGTCTGCTGAACTGACAATGTCCACTAAAGCTACCCAATCAACACTGACAAAAAGCAGTGGATGAACCCTGGTTTTACTTTCAAAGTGGGAAGATAAAGGAATTGTAACCAAAATTAAATTGTGTTTCCTTCTGGAAGACAGATCTGTGCTTACAGCAAGTCTTTACAGAAGACTAATTATGAGTTTTTAAAAAGTAAACTTTTAACTTCCTTAGAAACCTGACATTCCTTCAGCAACTTCAAGTACTGATTGACCCAAATCTCCACTTCTCCAATGGACAGCTGTGGGGAAAAGCTCCCTCATTTAAAGTTTAAAGCTCGCCTGCTGCTGAGCTTCAAGAAAGAGATTTAAAGTCCTATCATTAATTTCCAAGTAGAAGAGATTAGATTTGAGAAAGAGTGTGGCTGAATATAAGTAATATAAGTTACTACTGTAATGCACAGCAGTCAATACATTCACGAAGTATGTAGCTGATACATTTTTTAAACAGAAATAAAAATGGTTTCTATTTTTATTTTAAAATGTGCTCAGAAGAACATATATATATATATATCTTCAAAAACACAGAGTAACAGTGTAAGCTGAAAAAACTTCAAACCTTTGCTTAAAAGAATGCCAAACTGTATTTGCACCAGAAAGCAAGTTCCTGATTTATGCTGAAAACATGGCCATGGCTTACCATCCCTTCCTCTGCAAAAGCAATGTGTGAATCAAAGTTTGGCATGTTCTGTGTCTCATGACAATTCAATTACATTTAGTGTGTAAATTATCATATTCATTGCCTTTAAAGTAATCCGCTTTGCTTTCTGCCAGAATCATCTTAACCTTCCAGCTGCACTGAGATAGTTCAATATTTCATTAATCCATCCATACTGAAAACCCAGAAAACAGCTTGAGATGGGGGCAAGAACTTTTCTTTTGGGAGATAAGCATTAAACATGATTTTTCTTATAAGAGAAAATATTTAAATACCTCCAACTTAGAAATTACATGTTGATTCCTGATAAAGTAAAAACTAAATATGGGAACAAGAAAATTTCTTCGGCACAAAAATGCATCACTATGAAATTGAAGACAAATAACTGGTATTCTAAACTCTTATCAGTTTTCTTCAGTGTTATCTCAGTGTTTTTGCAAGAAACAGAACTATGGTTTGATGATCTGATGAAACTTAAAAAAAAAAAAAAAAAAAAAATCCCTCCTTACTCTTGCTTTCATGCCATCTTCTCTCTTCTGTTCCACATGGAGGAAGCGTAGCCTACAGACACCAGAGAATCTTGACCCAAGGACTCCCTATAATCCACCTAAACATGTATTTTAATGTGGGGGTAGGGAGAATGTAGGGGGAAAAATTTTACAACCAGGTAACTTTGTATTCATTTAAATCACCGAGCTAAACCCTGAAGATCCCTCTTGCAGTCCCTGCAGAAACTCAGTTTTCCAGAATAAAGGAGGGGGAACTTGCAGGACTGTCCCTTATGTTTCCAGCAGTCAAGAAGAAGCTGATCAGCCTGTGACAGCCTAGCAGCAGCTCAGCTGCTCCTGGATGAGGTGACTAACACAGAGCCCATAGTTACACCTGGCTTTCATCACAGCCTAGCAGAACTCAGCTGCTGCTGAGGGAAGAATGACCAGAGGACAGTAAAACACTGGTCTTTTCCACAAAAAGAAAAGCTGCTGCTCTACAAGGTTTACTAAGTACCTACCTGTATTTTGAATTTTTTGTCTAATCCTGCATGGCTTCTAATCCTTTTCAGCTACATTACTGCAAACCAGTAAGGCACAGCCTTTTTTAAAGTAATCTCCATGTGCAATCCACTGAGCACACATCTCTAGTCCCTACAAAAGTAATCATACAACTTACAGGAATGGTCTTTGGGGTTACTCAAACTCACTAGTGCTGTTCTCTCTAAAACAGCCTGAAAAATGACTAGGCTGTACCTCACCTGCCAAAGGTAGCAACCATGGAGTAGCTCCCTCATTAAGGTAGTATGAAGCGAGTACCACCTAGAGCCTCAGTGGTTACTTACACTGAAGGAGTAGTAGATACAAGATACATTGCAGCGCTCATGCACCAGCAGCAGTATAATAAACTGCCTCTTACAGATGTGCCATAAATGTAAGAAGAATCACAGATTTGTTTAGGTTGGAAAAGACTTTTAAGATCATTGAGTCCAACCATTAACCCATCACTGCCAAGCCCACCATTAAACCATGCCCCCAAGCACCAAGGGCTTTCAAATACCTCAAGGGATGGTGACTCCACCACTTCCCGAGGCAGCCTTATTCCAGTGCTAGACAACCCTTTTGGGAAGAAAATTGTTGCTAATATCCAATCTAAACTACCTCAATGCATCTTGAACTCCTTTCATCTCATTCTGTCATTTGTTACCTGGGAGAAGAGCCCAGCCCCCACCTGGCCACACCCTCCTGGTAGGGGGTTCTAGAAGGCAGTAAGTTTCCCCTTTGAGTTATCCTTTTCTCCAGGATAAACACCCCCAGCTCCCTCAGTCACTCTGCATAGGACCTGTGCTCCAGACCCTATCACAGCTCCGTTCCCTTCTCCGGACACGCTCCAGCACCTCAACGTCCTTATTGTCACAAGGAGGCCAAAGCTGATTCCAGGATTTGAGGTGTGGCCTCGTCAGTGTTGAGTACAGCTGGCAATCACAGCCCTGGTCCTGTTGGCCACACCATTGCTGGTACAGGCCAGGATGCCATTGGCCTTCCTGGCCACACACTGGCTCAGGCTCACCCGCTGTGGAGCAGCACCCTCAGAAGAGATGCCTCTTTCCATGGAGCTGAGGCTCAATACACCAAGAGCATCCTGTGTAATCTTACCCCAAATTCAAAAAAGGAAATTCTTCCTTTTTTGTCCTCTAACCCACCATCACTGTCTATACAATTGCAGAGCACTCTGAAAACCCCGAAAGAATTGAAAATGTTAATTTGTTTCCCATTACTTTACTAAAATTCTCGCTTGTTTGCACATTACACATCCCACTGCTCAAAGAGCTGCACTGGCACAAATTCCTGTCTGCAGGCACCACCACCAGCTGCTACACATCTACACACTCAAAGCACACATCATAGCAATAAACAAACTCTCTGGTCATAGCAGCAAGTCCCTTAAATACTCAGGCTGTTTATTTTCCTTCCAGTTCATTCCCATAAACAACGAAATAAAAGCCATGACGTACACTTAATAGTATTTTGCTGTGGGTACACCATGTTCAAAAGGAAGAATCTTGGTAAATACCTGCACACCAATACTAAAGCTGCTCTGAACAAAAGGGATTAAGCATCATTTATTATACTTTCTCTTCATGCAAAGAGAATTTCTAAAACAGAGCAGCATTTAACATAAAATGAAGTAGTTAGTTAGAAAAACAATCCCTTTTGCATAGCAACACTTTGAAATATGTATTTCCAGAAGTTAACTGAGATACATTTCTTCCATTAAACATAATTCTATTCCTTAAACATTATTAAGTATTTAAAACTCAGTTATCACTAATTTCTAATTAGAGAGAATAACAGCATAATGTAAACAATTAAAGACCAGTATATAAAATTTTACACAATGCTTTACCAGTCTTTAGACTGTCATTTTCTTCCCAGTCCTTGTAGAGCTCTGTTTTAGTCTTCATGAAGTAAATCTGTTTGCTTCTAGACCATATTCTAAATCAGTTTATCAAAAATGACTGCGGGAAAAGTTCTCCTCCTCCACTTGCTGCATTTGCTCCACACAACTGAGCCACTTGACACGTGCTCCTTTTTCCAGACACAGCCCCTCTACAGCTCCAGGAGCTGCAGAGGCTGGAACAAAGATGCCATTTGTTAATGCCAAGTGTCACGAAGGCACCACGCTGGTGTTCTCCAGCCCAGCCCACAGCCCTGCATTCCAGCTCATAATAAACAAAAGGATTTGAACAAACAGCCTCAGAGGCCAGGGCTCCTGTAACACATCACTGTTCTACTCTTGGGCAAGAATTCTTACTGGTGTTTTCCAAGTGCTGCAGGAAAAGCGTCTTACTGAAAGGACTTACTTGAAATGGGGCTTGAGGTACCCTCCCTTCTGGCTTATTACCTAAGAAACCACAAAATTAGGTAACTCTAAAAGTAGTTTAGATTTCTGTAACTGGCATTCCCTACTTAAAGGATGGAGATTTTACATATTTTCTGATCAAAATCCCTTTAACCTTCAAGATATCTTGAGAACTTGAAACACCTAGGACGACAGAAGTTGACAACATTTTTGTTGATAAAAGTACAAAAATTCAGGAGTAAAGCTGAAAACCAGATCTCTGTACCAAATATCCGAGGCCAAGCATACAAAGCCATTCTCTTGCACAGTCTTTAGTCCCCACACGTGCCCTCTCACACTGCCATTCTGCTGCTATGTGATGCCTGCAGCCAGGAACCAGCCAATTCCATGTCCTAACCTAAGCAAGTCAGGACACACACACTGTCAGACACTTTGTGAAGCCAGCTGAAAGATGATCAGTGGCACTGGCACAGGTCATCCAGGGAGGCTGTGGTATGTCTCTCCATCCTTGGAGATGTTCATGAGATATCTGGACGTGGTCCTGGGCAACCAGCTCTGCATAGCCCTGCTTGAGCACAGGGTTGGACCAGATGACTTCCAGAGGTCTCTTGCAGCCTCAACCCTTTTGTGGTTTTCTTGCACTCAGAGAAGTGTTAAAATGCCCAGAACAGAAGATCTGATCAAGCGTGTTGGACTATTCTTTTTACCCCAGAGACTGCAAAAAGAACAGTTCCTTCAATTGTTTTAACCTTCCTCCCCATATCGTGTGGCAGAGCACCGAGCCTGGAAATGAGCAGCAGCTCCTTTGTCTTTACCAGTGATTACTGCTCATGGATCCCACCCAAGCCCAGGTGTCAACAGTTTAGTCTCTGTAATCAGTATGAGTTTAGACTAAGCCAGTGCCATGTCCACAACCAGGCACATTTCCCTCAAAAGCAGCATTTTCTTACTGCTGACACACACAACAGCAATCCTCTTGCTACACAGAAATCATCTTCCACTTTGCTCATAACAGAACTACTGAACTGAAACCAGCTACTTTCTGTGAGCATATTTGTGGTGAGGATGAAAAGAACTCGCACACAATGAACACAAGCATTTGTCCCATGTTAACTCTCTCACCCCTTCACCACTTGAAAACAATGTGCTTTTTAACATCACTGCTGCTCTTCTACCACACACTAATCTCAGACAGCAATAAGCCATATTACTGACATATATATATGTGTGTGTGTATACATATATATACACACACTATAGCTATACTAGGGATAGCTATACTGATGTGTATATATATACACTATAGCTATACTAAGGGATAGCTTCTCTTATGTCTCTCAAATTTAGCATGTCTGATTTTGTGGGTGTTTTTCAAGTGGACTTACACACAGAAAAGATAGAGTAAAACTCTTTGGAAAATCAATACATTGCATTATGCTATGCACTAAAAAAAAACCCATTGCAACAGCAAAACACATGCACTATCCCCCTCTTAATAATCAGCATTCAGAGTAGACACTATTGTAGTGTTACAGCATGAGGAGTAATGAGTTAAAAATATGAAAACAAAGATTTAACTTCCCTGAAGAAATGTGGCTGAACTCTCATCTTAATGGAAAATCAAGTTTCACTAGGGTAGAACTCTTGGAGTTTTGCAACATCCCCTATGAGACACTGCACATTCACCAATGGAAAATGGTCGCTTTGGAAATTAGTAGAATTAACTACTACTAAAAACCCTCTCAAATCAATTTTAAAGTGATCTCCAAAGGATTCAAGGCAAGGGCAGGGAAATCAAGGCAGCCTTGCTAAGCAATATTCCACAGAGGAAGCCTGTGTCAAAACATGAAATAAGAATTTAAGAGTCTATGTATCGCATAGAATTTAAATCAAATTCTCCATCTTGCTTTTAAGCAACAATGGGCTAAAGGGCTTACAGAAATACCACCAATATTAATCAATTACTGCAAAATGCCTATCATTTTATTTTTAATAACATAGCCTAACACTTTTAGTTAATTCAGCAATGAAAGCACAAAACTCAGAATAAAACAGAAATAAAACAGAAAAGTAACATACTCTAATAAAATACATCTTGGCCATTTAATTAGTCCTAATTTGCAATTTGTTTTTCTGTGTGCTTCATGTAAATAATTACACCTTAAAATTAGATCACTCCATCAGCAATACCTACACCTAACCAGCTGGAATCTGCAGTTGGAACGCTCATGTCATCACCTCACTACTGAGCCTTATGAAAGTTCCCACAAGGGTTACAAAGTGGAGTGACAAGATCTGGCAGGGTTCTACTGTAATTCCATTTCACAAAGTGTTGTGTGCAGTCGTGAGCCAGAAGATAATTAATTTGCTGAAGGTTAACATAATCAGTTGCAAAGCCAGAAGAAACCATAATCGCCAATTTTCAACAAGCTATACTGAAAAAAGTAAGCCCAACTTTAAACAATGCTCCTTTCTTGAAAGAAAAAAGAGGACAAAACCAACGCACAACCCGCCCTCCTGCCCAGACCTCTGTCAACACAACCCGAATCATTTATGGCAGCTCTTAATAGACTTAAGTGTAAAAACTCAGGCTGGGTATAATTTGGGACTTGCCAGTATGCAAAGACTGGTCTGGCTTGTGCCACAACTAGCTCATGTCTTATGTCTAAGCTTAAGTCATCCTTTGTTCTTCTCTTCCCAAGGGTGTAGTTGGTATCTGGCCTTTTCATGACAATTTTTCTCTTTCCTCAGTGCCATGAAAGAGCAGCATTGTGGCCACAAAGAAGTGGTCACTCACCTACACGTTTGTCTTTCAGGAGATCAAACACTGCTGAGCCCAGCGCTCCAAGCAGCTGTTGCAGTGGCCATGGGAGCAGATCTGCATCCCGCTGTTCCAGGGGACACTGCGAGCCTTGTGTGTGGCACACCTTCTAACGCAGCAGCCATGGAACAACAGAGACACAGCCTTCATGGGAAAACACAGGAGGTCTTCTACTACTGCAAACCATTTTATGGTCTTCCACCAAGATATTACATTTCTTAGAACTCCTGCTGTGGCTAGAACTGACCCCACTGTAACACAGAATCTGTTTCATCTACAGCTCATGAGTATTACTCCCACACTCCCCCTGAAATCCATGACCTTTCCCAGCACTAGCCCTAGCCTTTACAATTATGTCTTAATAAAATATGCTGCAAATCATCTGCTGCATTATACGTTAAGATCAGACACTTGACCTCAGAAGCAGTATTGACAATGAAAAGCAGAAATATTTCAGGAATTTTACCCTCAATCTAATATAAGTCAATGGCTTTTCAGGTACTGGTTATGATTTTATAAGCAAATTTAGCTAAAAATGCCTTTTATTTTTTTATCCCTTGTACTTTAAAAGTATATTATGCCTGCAGTTCCCAGAGGATTTTGAGAACTAAAATATCCCTTCTGTACACTGACACTGCTCATACTCGTACTTCTTTTAACCAAGACAGGCTACTAAACACACAAGCAAAACCATCTTTCAGCAAGAGTGAACACAGCAGTTCTCTGCAATAAATTTCTTCTTTGCTTTCCCAATGCTATAAATCAGGATGACATATAAAATCTTTTTTTCCCCAGCAACATAAATCAAAATAACATTAAAAAATTCTCCAAAATGCTGACATTATTTCCGACATAATTTCAGATTTCCTGTTTTGAACATCATAATTAGTGGTAGAATATGAATGTTTTCACAGCACTATGATTTGCTGTATCAATTTAAAGAGTAAAATGGTTCTAATGTTTTCAATTCTGACACAAAGCAGAACATTTCATAACAAGAACTATGCTTCCCACGTTAACAGACTTATATTTAAGTAGTCAGTTGCCACACTGCACTAATTATGTTAAGTCTCCTGATTAATCATTTTTCTCTCTGCATTAGTCAAAATTAATGAAGGAAACAATAATTACATTTTAAAATTCAGCGTTAATGATGTGAAGTCTATTCCCAGTTTAAACCATCACCAAGACAACACTCATACAGACTCTGGATGAAGTTTTTTAAAAGAGGGCAGTTCTTAATTTTTGAGGAAGCTGGTTTATTTCTTCTGTAGGGCTAGAGAGGGTACAACAGGTCTCTAGTTAGAAAATTTCATTGATATTGATATCGCTTTATACTGGCTCAAATAAAGAGAATTGTTGTTCTACACAGACGAGCTGTGAATACACTGACATAGCCACAGTCCAGCTCATCATTTAATTACACAGCCGATTTAACTGATTACAACAGGAACAAAAGGAGGGTTTGTTTTTGTAATACATGCTATTCTGCCACTTAGCAAGACTGAAGAGGTCCCAGCCAGCTCAGAAAAACACGGGCTCTGACTGAAGGTGGCAGGAGCAGACCTTGAGCAGCCCCATGGGGACACAGCAGCAGCTCCCCAGACCTGCCCAGTGCCCACAGCCCCAGGGCTGGCACCGAGCTGCTGCTCAGCTCAACAGGCACTGCCCAAACCTCGCCGCCCCGCTTGAGACTTTGGAAGAGTTCACGAACAAGCGACAGATGAGCAGCTCCTGAAATCACCACATTTTACTCCCCAGCTGCACACAGACCACCAGCCTTTGACTTTTCTGCCTTCTCCTGGAGAGACAACGAGAAGCACACAGGGATGAGTCCTTGCCCAAAAGCGTGAGAAAACCTCCCTGCAGCCTCTGCTCACACCTGAACTTGAGTCCCCCAGGTGCTGAGCTCATGTTCTGCCTATGTGGGCACAGCCTCTGCATGGGGAGACCTCAGCATTCATTTTCAAGCTTTAAATTCAGTTTCAGCCAATACACAACAGGAAAATAAGAAAATATTGTGAAAGTTGTGGCAGGATGAAAAGCATTTCTTGCTTTATTCCAGCAACAGCATGTTAGACGAGTTACACCAGTTACTACAGGCTGCTAGACAGACTGCTGTGATCCACACCACGGAGTGTGGATCTCGGGCATCCCTCCGTCTACCACTGGGATACACTGAAGGAATCACCAAAAAGCACAGTAACAGTGAGGAGGAGCTGCAGGGCCCTTCTGTTCAACTTTAAATATAATCCTAACATACTTAAAGCATTTCACAAAGGAATAAAAATACTGAGTTACACACTACAGCTCAGTTCACCGTAGATGAACAGCTTTCTTCAATTACTGAGCTATTCATCTTTGAGCAGATAAACATTTTAACTGCAGTAATAATACCTTAAGTACAAATAGGATCCTGTAATGGAATCCTCCGAAAAGTATGAATGGCACCAAGAAGCTCATATGACACTAAACCTTCTCTTGGTGGCTCTGTGATAAGTTTGAATAAGTCCACAGAAAGACATCAAGGCAAATTTAGATACCTGCCCTCTTGTATCAGTCAAGTTTACACAGCATGGAGCTGAATAAGTGGCTACTTACAATATCTGTCATTCACTTAAAAACTCAAATGACATTTAAGAGAGTGGAAGAAATGCTGAAATCCCCTCTGAACATGTAAAATAATTTTAAGTGTCAGGCAGCAGCAGATCCATGGTTTTTATGTTTCTAAAGTGGTTATAGGAAAGGCTGGAGGAGTAAGAGACAACCAGATGAAAGGTTAACAAGTTTGTCAAATGGCAGCAGAAACAGGGGAAGTTTCTTCATCTTTGCTATGAGAAAAGGAAGTTCGTGGTAGACAAGAAGGTTCTGTTGTTTTCAGTTTCAGTGATTGAGGACTGGTAAACAAAACAAAGTAAACAGCCATGGCATTTCCCATGAAAAACAGGAATTAGGGCTTCCAAGGCTGTCCTGTGTGCCTGGTCCCAGCCCCAAGCTGAGGGAAAACCCAGGGAAACAGCTGCAATAAATCCCAGCGAATCACATACCCACCGAATCACAATCAGGTTCATTAGCATTCATACTGCTAATTAGCAATACCAGTATGAATTTGTTTGCCTCCACCTAGTTTGCATCAGTTAAAACCTTTGTCAATATAGAACAACTTCAGAGCTTGGATAAAGCAACCCAAAGGTGGGGAGAAAGGGGGAAGCAAAAAGATCACAAACTTCCTGGCTGTGTATCTACATCACACTGTACCTGTAAGAAAAATCTTCTGCCTACATTAGATCCATCACCTTTATTTTTTTTTTTTTTTTTTTGCTATGGGAAGTACCAAATTAGATTTCAGATGTAATCTATCCCTAAAGCTTAGCAGAGTGTGCCAAAAAAGGTCTTGGTCTTTTTCCCCAACTTTTGACTCCAGTTAAGTACAGACAACACTGAAATGTCAGCACCACTGAGAGGCAGGCACAAAGCTGTAGCAGAAAAAGCCCACAAAACGAAAATGAAAAGACTTTTGTTTGAATCTTTGATTTTAAAGGACAATACAGGGTCAGAACAGAATTTTCCAAAGAGCTTATAAATCTCCTTCAAGTAAGAGATCACAGCAAGAGGCAGCATTTGGCTCATTCTTTGGATATTCTGAAAACATTTACAAGTATCCAGTGTTGACATAAGATGGCAATTATTAATTTACACTGCTGTTGCACAGAAACAATAACTTTAATAAGCAGTGCATTAGCAGGCATATCAGTAACACTTTCTTTTTATTGGCTTAGACTAAGATAAGCACTGAGGTACTACAGTAACACAAACCCAGCATCAAGTTTTCAGTGCTACTTCCCCCACAATCAGTACTTTTATTTCAGTACCGATGCAAAATGAACTACAAACACATGCTGTGAAGATCTTACTGCAAAACAAACATGATGTTAATTCTAGTCTAAGCCTTATACACAGCCATCAAGAAAAAAAATCCATTTGTTTACGCTGAAGTCAATAATGCATTGAACCTACTAATGATGATCTGCTTTAAAACCACTACACTCTGTTAAAGAAAAAAGGCAAAGCAAAGAAAACCACACATAACCCAGAAAAATCTATTTGTCACAGATTTTCATATCTCAGAAGAAAATCACCTGAAATTTTAAAAAGCAGTTTTAAACTCACTGAACTGAGAAAGCCTACTTCATCTGATACAAACACTGATGCAGTACTTTGGAAATCCCTATTCCAGTTTATCAGCATTAACTCTAGGACAATACACAAATAAAGCCTTTTCTGGATTCCAGTCCAGCCCATATAACCTATTTCATTCCCAGTAGATCTCTCTCAACCTCTCTGAATTTCATATCCCCCACAGAATCAAAATCCACGGGAAGAGTCACAGCTTGGTTGAGCCTGTGGAGCTGCACCTGGCAAACAGGATCCTGTTCCCTGGGAAAAGCAGACCCACTGCAGAACCCTCCCCTAGGGCGGACATGAGCTGCTCTCTCCAGCAGAGAGAAGGAGGAACACACCAGCTGGGATTTAAACACACATCCACCCACTGTCTGCTGTGCCTGTAGACATGCAATTAAGATATTCAGCACTTTGGGGAGGGTTCAAGTTCTCATTTGTGCAACTCAGATGGACCAGGAGCAACAGGGCTGACTGGTTAACCAGGCATGAAGCAAACAACCCAACCTCCACCAGACAAGAGCTTTGAGCTCTAACTAAAACCAGCTGCAGAAAGAAAACTTAGAGGTCAAACCTCTACATGAGACTATATGGCCTTTAAATCCCTTTTTTGTCTAGGAGAGGTAGACAGAGTAGTCAGGCAGGAAACCTTCCCATGAGGAAGGGGCAACACTCACTCTGAAATCCATCCATGGAAATTCTGCAAACTCATCTGTGAAATTTTCATCAGTGAAGTTAAACCCAAAATTACTTGAAAGGGAAAAAACATATTTTGGTCATGAATTGTGGTTCCCTCTTACCACTGAAAACATTTCTTCAGTACATGTTAAAATGACAGCTTTGCATTTCTGATGTTACTACAGCCAAAGCCTTTTCTTGAAGCAAGGAACTGTAATGCAGCAAACCAAAACCATCTCTGCACACATATTCCTGAAAGGTCTAGCAATAGGATGGGAAACAAAAAGGATTAACATAATGAACGTTCCTTCAATTACAACATTTTGGAAGGATAAGGAACTCTCACTCCATTGCCTTCAAACTGGATGAAAATCCAACAGCCTTTCATCAACTCTTCCTCTTCAGCAGATGTACAGTTGTCATCTATCATACAAGTCTGAAAGTGAATGAAAACTACCAAATATTTCTCCTGTTTTTAGAGTTTTCTGAAACCATTCAATTTAACAACAAACTTCTTGTTATGACAGCAGTTCTTGAAAGAATTTACAAACAACTCAGTCTCTCTTCAGGCGGGGGGAAAAAGAAGAAATATAATTTTTGACTTCAATTTGTTTTGCTATAATCCACACTATAGACAACAGCTTTTAGGATGCATTAGTCATCAGTATAAATCTTACTCTACTTAAATAACAAGTAGAATTTCTACACTTTCTCCTTCTCTAGCTCACCTTATTCCTTGGCAGAGAAAAATCCAGGTGTGTAACTATTAAACACGATAAAATTACTCACACATACTCTATTTGCCACCACCCACTGTTTTGGAAGAGCACACAAAACCTAAGCACTGACAACAGGAACCAGTGGTTTACATTATTGTGATAACGTGCTATAAATGTAGAAAAACAAAAGCATCAGAGAGTACTTTGTACCTGAGGTACAAGAGGCTGCTTAATCCCAGGGTAACAGTCAGGCCACCTCAGACACACTGATGACAAGTTTCTCTGAAAAATGAGTCAGCTGCACACCCTGGGGAAGTTCTCTCTCAATTAAAACAGTATCACAAACAGCCATTATTCTTCAGGTGCTATTGAGCCCAGGTGGTGTTTCACTGAATCACCAGCTCCAACAAAGACTCACTCACTTTTTCTCAGATAAACAGACAGGAATTTAAGCAAAAGCACAAGACAAATACATGGATTTGAAACTCAGCTAATCAGGCTTTACTGAATAAAAAAACCTTTGGTGGGAATGCAGGGAGAGGCTCTCCTCCTCTCTGAGAGGTCTGAATCTACTGCAGTGCTGTGGATGCAGGTGAAGGCTGCAGAGCCCAGAGCTCCAGGGCTGATGGAAGTGCAGCCCAAGCACTGCTGCTCAGCTTGGACACTGCAACCTTCACCCTGACACAGCCCCACAGCCAGGCAGTGACCTGTGCCTCTGCTTCCTGGTCATGTAGCACCTTCTGAGACTTGAGAAGCAGAGTGCTGAGAATTTAGAAGTCACACCTAATGACAGTACAAATGCAAACAGTAAGAAAAGAGGATAAAGAAAGCGGGGGGGAGGAAGTGTGATGTTTTAGCTAAGGAACGACATTTTAAGAGGATGATGTACCAAATTGCTAGACTAGAATTAGCTGTCAAGTTAAAGCATGTAGAAGTCATCATCAGTAAGGGGTATGGGATTACAACATTCCATCAAATCTGAATACCAGTCTTCCCCCCACCTTGCACTTGTTTTCCTCCTTCACACCTGTATATTATATCAGCACTATTTGGTATCTCGCTGCTTACACAAGCAATGCTGAAATGAAAGAAAAAAAAAAAAAAGTAAAAAAATCAAAAGCCTAAAGGAAAACTCATGGAGGCAAAATATGGATGCAAAACAACTGCACATTCTTAATAAGATGAAGAAAAAATAGAAAAAGAATTGGAGAAGAATAGGCTATGGCACAAGTTAGTGTGAAGGGTCTATGAACAGTAAATAACTGAAAAGCACAGTTTTCTCCAACACAGAATTGAGACTTACCAGCACAAAAAGAATACAAACAAGGTATAAATCAGCTTATTTTTTAAAACTTTATAGCCTCCTGTCAGGTAACTCCAAGTTTTAGGGATATAAGGGTATGACACAGGGAACTGCTGTATTTATAAGCCACTGTAATGATGTGACTATCAGATATATCTGCTTTGTGGCCACTTCAGGGCAAGCAAGGCAAATTTCTTATTCTTACACCTCAGAGGTAACTATTCCTCAGTGAAAGTGGTGTGCCATTACTGGTCCAATATCAAAAACTTCCCTGATACATCATTCAGCCATCAGTATTTTAAGTTCAAGCTTCTTAGCTCATATAAATAGAATACCAAATATTTACAGCCTTTCACTGCAAAAAAATAAAAATAAAAAAAAAAAAACAAAACACAAAAAAACCCAAAAAAAAAAAAATGGGACTGTAAGATTTAGCCCAGATTTTAATTGAAGGACTTTTCACATTTGGCTCAGAATAAAAAAGAATGCTTGGGAAATAAGCTCATCTAAAGTTTTTTTTTTTAACTGTGGAGAAAAAAAATAATTAAAAAATACAAAAGAGCTGCAATAGTTTTCATGTTGGAGCCATTTTTGTAATGTCTATGTATTAAAATAAATTATTCCCAAAAAAGAAGCCCTAAATTGTTTTTTCTTTATTTAGTTTTTAATTGGAAACAAAGGTTTTTCCACTAATCAGAAATCTATGAACTCAGCTGATGAAAGCTGCATGACAGATAAAAGGCAGGTAAAAATAGGTTTGAGAGGAAAAAATAAAAAATACCACAGAAAAGTTGTTTGAAATTAAAAAGGAATCACAAATTGCCAAGGCAGCTGAGTCAAATAAAGTCCAGATCAAACTACTAAACAGCAATTCGACAGCAGCCAGAATGATTCAGGTATGTCAAATAAGTTTTGTGTCCCCTTGTCCACCTGCAACCACCTCACATTCAAGTGCATTCTCATTAGCCCTAATTTGATTATCTCTTCTCCAAGCTCCTTACATCACGAAATGGTATCACAGCTAGAATGCAAGGGATAAATTGTTGACATTTCCTAATGGTAGCAATGACTTTAGAATTTCTAACACTTACCAGCCAAAATTGCTCAAAAATATCCCCTGGCATACCAGTTAATACTGTTTCAAAACCAATTACTACACACCAATAACTGGAAATGTTACAAAGCTTATGAACTTTTAACACAGAGAGATTTTACCTAGGAGTACATAAAAAGAGCAGAAAGGAAAAGACAGGAGGACATCATTTAGACATCCAGTCCTGGATTTACAGTGCTTGTTGACTACATCACTGCTCTTTGTCTCCTGCTCTGCTGGAAGTTACTGCTCTGGGCAGAGCTGGTAAACAGGATCATGTGAGTGCACTGCAACCCATGACAGAAAAGCCCAGCTGCTGAATTTGCTCATGCTGCCATCACTGGCAGCTTCAGGGAACGTGGACTGGGGAGAACTCACAGGAACAGAGGCCTGCAAAGTTTAAGTTTGCCCACATCCTCAGCATTGCTGCAGTGGGTTGACCCTTGGCTGGTTGCCAGGTGCCCACTGACCTGCTCTCATTCCTCCTACTTGACTGGGGGAGAAGAAAAGAAGAAAAAGCTCAAGGATCAAGATAAACAGGGAGGTCACTCACACGCATGAGAAAAACCTATTTGGCTAGGGAAAACTAATTTATTGGCAATTAAAAATAGCATAGGTCAGCCCATAACACTTGTGTTTTGCTGCTCCTTTATTGTGACGCTCTTCCCATGCTCCAGCATGGGGTCCCTCCAAAGGGATACAGTCCTTCACAAACTGTTCCAGCAGGGGCCTTTCCCACAAGCTGCTGTTCCTGCCAGAAAACCTGTTCCTGGTGTGGGCTTCTCTACCAGGACCATAGTTTCTGCCAGGAGCCTGCTTCAGCATGGGCTCTCCAGGGGCTGCAGGTGGATCTCTGCTCCCTCCATGGACCTCCATGGGCTGCAGGGGCACAGCTGCCTCACCATGGTCTTTCCAGAGCTGCCAATGACTCTCTGCTCTGGTGCTTAAACACCTCCTCCTGCTCCTCCACTGACCTTGGGGTCTGCAGAGTTGATTCCCACATATTTTTATCTCTCTCCTCTCTCACAACTGCTGCACTGTGCATTTTAGCATTTCTTAACTATCTTATCTCAGAGGTGTCACCAGCTTCACTGATGAGCTCAGCTTTGGCCAAGGATGGGCCGGTTTTGGAGCAAGCTGTGTCTGGCTGTGTCTAACCCAGGGGCAGGTCCTAGCCTCTTCTCACACTGGCCACCTCTGCAGCCCCAGTCACCAAAACCCTGCCACGTAAGCGCAGTGGCCAAACAGAAACTGCCATTAAGTTAACAATCTCAAGATGTAGAACATATAAAAACCCAAGTTATAAATGTAAGTCTTCAATGCTTTAGTGCATAATCTCTCGATCCCCCTTCTGCCCCTGAAACATCAAGCCTACCAGAAATTCCATTTATTTCCAAGAAAAACCTCGTTAGACTATTCTATCACTATTCTATCCAATGCCAAGATCATAAATCTGGGATAAAAGACTATTGAGGTTCCACACCATTCTATAAATAACATTTGAGTCTAAACTGGAAGAGCGCATTGAGAAAAGCTCCAGATCATCTCTATTTACTGCTCTCCACTTTGTGCTGGGAAGAGACTTGGAAGTATGCAAAGTTGGATTCCTTCCAGGTTCAACTATCTGGGAGATGCACTCCTAACCTCCAAGTTATGTTCTACCCAAGGTTTGATCTAGTCTGGAAAAAACTGCTGAAATACAGAGAAATGTTGAGCTCCCAGCTTTCCTCTCTCCATCTCTCCCTCCAGTGCCTCACTCCCTGCCAGCATGGACACAGTTCATGAGCCACTGTTATGTTAAACACCCAGCCCAGGCCTTGCACAGCTGTCTTTTGATTTGCCTAAGTATATTTGCTCATTCCTCCTTTTAGAGCTTATCTGCACTATTTATAGAATGGCTTTACATTCCTATTAGTTTCCAGACAATGATTTTTAATACATGTTCCATCACTACAAATACTCCTCTGCAAAGCTTTACACCTTATGTAAAACAGGCAATTATCACTGCACAGATTAGAAGGTCATTCCAATGCCTATAAACTAAATAGTAGTGGGAATTGGAGCCTGTGTAGCTTATTTTCTTTTTCATCTATAGATTTGGCAAGCTCCAGACTAGCATTCATCCCACGTTTTTCAAAACCTAGCCAGAGTACTAATTCACGGCACAGAATTGACAAAAACGTATCTTTGATTTGTGCAATGTGTGATCCACACTACAGTCTGTGAACACAACATTTTCTTTTACCCAGTGATGTGACATGGTGGCTTCAAGACTTGATGCAGCTGCTGCATAGATGGGGAAATTTTTCAAAACATTTTAAAAGTCTTTTCAATGTACAGCTGTCATCAGAAAAAGGAAAGGATTAGTCAGGTTTTTTCTTTATAGAAGGAGAAAAATTAGGACATAGAGCAATGGTGCAGCCATTTATACATCACACAGCAAAGTGCAACGCCTGAAATCAGCAGTATATTGCACACTGGGGAGCCCTGGAAACATCCCAGGAACACCCAACACTTGAAAGTGATGAAAAATTGTTCCACCAATCCAAACAATGTGACTTTAAATGAAACAGAAAATATTTCTCTAGGAGAGATCACAGCATATTCAAGTTACCAAAGTCCCTTCATTAGCACAAATAGTATTTCCTCTTCTATCAGCAAGAGGAAGTCTCAGATCAAGGCAACATCTCACATTCCATTTGAGACCTGTGAACTGCATTATAACCATGTCCTTCAGACTCCTGCTATTTCCCACCCAAAAATGAGGTTTAGCAACAAAAGCTTCACTTCCATTCTAACTGTGACAGGGATCAGTAAACCAGAAATATTAATTAAAACGTTGAAGTATTTACTTCTAAAAAAGAAGCCTTAAACTCAGCCTTAACTTCTGTAAGATACTTCTGACTAAGTGGAGACAAAAAAGGGCTTGAAGAGTGACCTGTAGTCAAAATACTTTGGGGGAGAAAATTAGCACATAGTGATATGGTGAAACTTGCCTGTTCACACTCATGTTCCTCTCCAAATGCTTACATATTAATCTTGCTTGGTATATTAGGTACATCTCAAAAGAAAAATGTCTCATCTAAAACAAGGAAAAGAAAAAACAACCAATTTCCCCTTCAGTTTCCAGGGAATAAAAATATTTTCCAGTCAATAAATGCAGAAAGTTTTGTGTGATCTCATTTGCCCACAAAATTTACAGGACTTTGCTATTTGCTTTTGGAAAAATAATAGGCAGAAAGGTGGCATTTGACCACTCCATGTTCAGATATAACTAAAGCCTGCAGAGGTGCAAGGAAGGGAAGGTGCAGCCATCACTTAGACCAGTATAACATGAGTGCTAAGAAAAAGACGTTTGATTTTTAGATCCTTTAATAGAAACCTATTTTTCAATGATGAATTAAGCCACACGGAAATAAAGAGACTGTTTTTCCTAGTATTCCACCTGAATTTCATTAATGTCTGCATTAGACTATAACAGTCCTGTGGCTAATGTGCCACAGGAATGGAGCATCCAGATTGTGATAATGTTCGGAAAGCACAACAGTGACAGACAAAAAATTACTGTTAAACAAAGAAAAAACAACACACCAAATAAACAACAACTACCACACACACAGTGGGAAGGGAGGAAAAAATCCCAACTGCAGCACACAACTTTCACTCCCCAAGGACGTACAGTTTCGACTGTGTGAATCAGAGTGATACCTGGCTTAAAAGCTACAAAACCCCCGAGGTCTTCAGAACACCCTGAGACTACAGGAACAGGTCAATCCTCTTGTAGAGTTATTGCTCTGACCACTAATTCCATGTGCAGTGTGCACTCGAGCTGTTCCCAGTGGCAGCAGAGAACACCTCAACCCAGCAGCGGTACTGGCCAAAAAAGAATATCCATAGTCCACAAGCTGAATGTCCACGAGCTTCTCCATGAGCACAGAATCTGCTCATGGGAGCTGTGGCCTGCCAGCCCAGACTCATTTTACACCAAAGGCCACTTGCACACATGGAGCCCTTGTGATAGGTCCCAAGATTTATACCCTGGCTTAGCATGCAGAGTTAAGGGACCGTGACACCCAACACAGGGGTCGTGCCGTTCTCCTGGAGAGAAGACTGAGTAATCATGTGCCTGCACATCTATTTCTTTTTCTTCGTTTGTGGTGACATGTAATAATGCTACAGAAAATAACAGTAAGGGAAAAAAACCTGCATCACCTGGAACATGAAGCAGAAGGGAGTAGAATCTGTTCCTTGAGGAAATTATTTTCACCAAGGACCTGTCCCCTCCAGGTACTGCTAAAAATGCTTCATTAGGTGCTTTATTAGCAAGGAGACAACAGCAGTCTTGGGCATCTGTGCACTTATTTTCTCATTTCCAGCAAGAATTTAATTAGCTGACATTAATTACATTTTCTGTTTGATCTGGAAATTCAGTTCGAATTAACATTTTTATGGATAGTTTAATACTAATGCTGACAGATAATTTCCTTTAAAAGAAACTGCTTGGACTTGCAAACAGAAGGACAAAATAGTGGAAGCTAATCCACTGAAAAAACAGTATTTTTATTTGCTGATAGACAGGATTAACTACAAAAAAAATTTAAAATTGTTTTGATAGCTGATTGGAGAAGTCTGGATGTTTTCCTTACAGGCTATACCAAAAGATCTAGAAGTTCAACAGGACAAAAATACTTTGAAGAAGCCAGATAAGATGTCCAGAGAAGTTGTGAATGTCAGTATACACCAAAGTACTGTCTAAGCCACCCAACTGCTATAATTACCCGTTGTAGAAAATGTCCAGCTGGGGCCCTGTCACTTTGAAATATTCACCACATTCTAAGCTATTGAATACAAACAAGCAAACATATTAGCATTTGTCTCTGCACCATTGCTTAATCGTATCCACTGCAATTTAATAAAAAAACCTGTCACCTTTTCAAGATTTTAAAATAAATTCTGTACCAGCTTCCTAATAACAAACATGGACATCAACATATTTAACACTGAATTCCAAATTCCATAAGTATGAGGATAAAATACTGAAAACTTAAGAACTTAACACATTAAAACAAACAGATGATCCCTCATTGCTTGAAGTGTACACATGGCAACAGCACCAGTTTTTCTTCAAGGAAAGAAATATACTTGCTTATGTAAAATAACATCAGCATTACCCTTTGACAGTCAACAAGAAAAGAAGTTCTACATGCTTGAAAACAGCATATGCACAACTGCCGTCCCACCAAAATCAAGATCAGAAAAATATGTTCACTTGAGCCATGAAAATACAAGACTGAGAATGAGGCTTGTTTTTCTAGATCCTTCAGGCAGAACTTCCCGGCCTTTTCTCAAAGTCTCCAAACCTAAACTGTCTAAGTTGTAAAATTCACACAGTGACAGAAGCACAAGAGCCAGTAGAGAAGGCAAGGCACAGGATACAAACAGCTTACGGCCATGTTCAGAGATCCAGGCTTGAGATCTTGGCTCTACTGCAAACAGAGTGGACAAATGCCTCAGGCAACACAGAATCTTTGTCTCAGCTGGAGCATCACTGAAACCAGAGAGCCAAATATACCCATCCTACCAGCTCGAGCTCAAAACCCCGTAACTCATTAATCTTCCCAAATGTTAACCAAAAACTTGAATGAATCATTAATTGTCCTCTTCTTTCAAGGAACCCAACAAATCCACCTTGTTTTCAGTTGTCTTTTCACCCAGCTGCAAGGTGCCTCCTGCTGCAGTGAAACCAGGACAGAGTTTGCAGATCCCCAAACAGAGCAAGTCAGATCAGCTTCAGTGATGCCAAAACAGCTGTGCTGATGTACACAGAACTGAATTTCTGTCCCATCTAGCAAAAACATGACTGCAAAACTGCTGTGCTCCTCCCTATTACACTACAGCACCATTCCCTACTCTTCCTTCTTGTTCAAGCCCACTTGTATAGGAATATTTTATCTTAAGCCCCCACATTTCCCACATGCTACAAATAAGAACCCTAAAATTGTATTTCAGGATTACTGAGAATATTACAGTTGAAAGTTCACAGGTCTAGGGTCACATCTTCCCAAAAATAACCCCAAGACATACTAGAATAACAAATCACAGTAGGAAGCTGGGGATCAGCTGCCTTTGCTGTGCTTACCTGCTTGTAAATTAGCTCATTTCAGGTAACTATCATTACTGCAGAAGGAGAGAACAAGTAGTGAGTGTTTCTTTTTTCTGTAGTTCCTCCACAGCTAAATGAATTCTAGCTGTCTGTAATAATTCTGTTATGCCACAGACCAATTCCTAAGACACAACATCTACAGACTGTTTAATGATGCTACCTACCTAGTAACCAAATACACAGACACTAAAGTAAGCCACTAACAGCTACATATGGTGAAGCACCACCAGGACCTTTCCTAATCACTGCAGCTGGCATCACACAAAGGACAAGAATAAAATTTCAAATGAAGTAAAAAGGTAATAAAATGTTAGGATAAGAAATTCAATAGAAAAGCCATGGTGTATATGTAACCCATGAAAGTTACTATTATTTAAGGTGAGACATAGCAATATGTCTCACAACATAGAGAGAGACATATAGACAACACAGAAATAGAGTGTATTAGGTAAAACCACTCTGGATAAGGCACTGTGTGTCCAGCTGTGCAGTGACACAACTGAAATATTACTTGCTTGTGTCTGTATCATCCTGAGGTGAATTCCTCACACTCCAGCAGAAGGAAATCCCACCAGCATTTCCCATTAGGCTCAGCCAGTGGTACCACTGAAGGAAGGTTGTCCCTATGGATTCACTCACATCCCACTGCTGGCTCCTCCCTGGAGCTCACAAGCACCTCTGTGGAACTGCAGCAGCAATGGATTAGTTAAATTAGTTAAATAAACTGAGCAAGGTTACAGTAGCTCAACAAGAATGAGAAGTACAGTGTACCACTCCAAACCACTGCATGGCTACACACACACAGGTGAAGCTCTGTAGGGATCTGAACTGGGATGGAAAGGCCAAGTGAGCAGCAGAGGCAAGGCAGGAGGAGTCATTTTTGCCAGCATTAATTATTTGTGAAACCACAGCTGAAACTTCAGCACAAATAATGTCAGAAGAACTGCTGAAATAAAGTTAAATTCTGTCACACTGCTAGAAACTCTGCCACAGTAAATTGTAAATAGAAGCTGTATACCTGTACTGAAGAGCTGCAGACTACAATATATTATCTTGGCTCCTGTGGGCAGAATTTCATATTTAATGACCCAAAAAAAAAAAAAAAAAAAGGTTTAACTGCCTGCTTGCAGCTCACTGAAGAGCTCATTTTTATTAATCTGGCTCTTCTGGACAGTCTCCTTTAAAAAATAAAGTAATTCAAGAATAGGTATATGAGTCTAGAGAAACCTTTACTTCAAAACCAGCATTTATCAGTTAACATATTCAACATGGATTATAACAGTATTATATGAAAAAATAAAATAAGAAATTCAGGTAACCCCGGAACTTCCCATAAGAGGCAAAATTCTCAGCCTTCCTTGCAAAGATGCTACAACAAACAGAAAAATCAAGGGACTGAAGAAAGTTTGTCATATTTTAGTAGATGCCTCAATGGAATGCATTTGATTCGAGTACACTTTTCCTCCACTATCAACAAAGGTAAAGAGAGAACACCATTACTACTTGATGTGGGACTTTTATTTTCTCCATCTTGCAACTAATCAACTTAGTCCATGCCCGCAGAAACAAACCAAACGAACACTGCTTATTTCTTGTCACGTCTTAAGTGTGCAACACAAGGTATCACCACAGTACTGTCTGCACTGAATCCAGGCAATAACTTCCCAATTTATTGCTGGAAAATTTAAACACAGTTATCCTTGGCTGGCCCAACATTTACACACCTCATAGGCCCAAACAGTGCAATGACCAAACATATGCCTCCTCTTGTGTCCCATGAAAAAAAATTGTATCAAACTCAAGTTTTCTCTCAGGTTTCTCTCTCTCACACTGAAATACTGCATCCCTTTTTAATTCTGTGATTTCAATTTAGTTGTCCCATCTGCTAGAAGTGTTTTAATACAACATCTCTTTTTATATCCTAACATCAAGGTGATGATCCTAATTAAGTTCTGCTGTAGCCATCTGTAAGAGGAAGGAGGGAGGAAAGAAATAAACATGAGTATTTCTTCAGTAATTTTGTACAACCTGGATTTCAACCAAGATTTTAGTGATGGCAAAGAAGAAAATAATTAGTAGATTTATACCCTACGTGGATTTCTCTAGGACAAGTAATATCTGAAATATTTTTTAAAATTCAGAAAGGTTTCAGATCTCATAAAATGTTTGGCTTCAAATCGGAACACTTGTCAAGAGAATTTTATACTGCCATGATTTATCATTTTATTCAAAGCAGACTTTCAATTTCATAAATAAAATAATGGCAACCTCTTAAATTTCTTTACAATTTCATGTTCACCTTCAGACTTACAGGGCATGTAAAGTGTTACTCCTCTGACAATAAATGACTAGTGGCAATTTTTTTCCTCTAATGAATCTGATATTATCTAAACATGGTACGGGTCTGGAGTTTCCCAAAAACTAAACCCATAAAAACCAAACCAAACAACAAACTCTACACTCTCAGTTTCACTGCAGTTGGAAGACTATGGAAAACAATTATGGGACTTTTTTTTTCCCCTAAAAATATTGAATAATTCAATTTTTAAACAGCACAAAATTATAAAAAGTATGGAAACGTGAGACCTTATAAATCAAAACCTACTGTTTATCTCACTTCATGTATTCACTAAGCAACACTCCCAGGCCCACTGAAGGATTTTCTGATGTCAGCCCCAGCAGCCAAAGACTGAAGACAAAACCAGAACCATAGGTCTTGCACTGGGAGACAAGGTGGACACTCCTGCTCACACTGCGTGACTCTTTGTGGGATTTAGTCTTGTAAACCACCTATTTATCAACCTCTTATGATACAGAAAATTAAATTTAATTTAACCTGTGGCACAGGTCATGGCCACAATGAAAACAGACTTGCCCATAAAAACTCAAATTAGACTCCACAACTCCGTCAGGCTCTTCAGCTACCCCATTAAATCCACATTTCAACTCATGAAGCATTAGTAATGGGCTTCTTTTAAATGGCATTCTGCAGGAATTTCTTCTGCAGGGATTGAATTTTCATCTCCACAGTAGCTGTGCTTACTGCAGACCTTATAACAAGCTTCTGATGTTGAATGATGGATGCAAAAAGACACTCTCTTGGCTATTAACTGTGCTTCTAAGCCTCAGTCTGGAAATAAATCCTGGGAAAACTGGAAGGCAGAGGAATCCTTTCCCCCTCAATCTTATGTACTATTTATAAAAACAGTTACTTGGTTAGGAACTTCAGTCCTAACAAAGTTTTTAACTTGATACTACATATGAAATATGCAATTAATACACTGTGCTCCTTTGGAACATTCACCTCACAAGAAATTACATTCTAATGAAAACACTTTTTAAAGGGAAAGAGAAGGATGGACCTGAGGAGTAGGATTTAAAATCTTTACAGTTTAGTAACACCAATTTGAAAGCACTTTGGTAAACACTTCACACATCATCCCCCATGTCTCAATACATTCACCTCACATTCACAGTGAGCTTCCTAGCAACTCTTTCTTTACAAGCCCATTTTTCATTTACTGAGAACAATACTGAGAATGAGTCATTTCTGCAGAATATAGCTCTTCATGTACACCAGATGCCTAATGTTGCATGCCGTGAAGAAAAAAAACCTAACGTCTACTCAAATTACTGTATCAATCACTAAAACCTGTCAGCATTTTGCATCTTTTGTAAATGTTTTCTTTGAAATACTTGAATGTTTTTTTAATGTTAAGATCTTAATACTGATCATCAAAATGCACCACCAGGTTCTGTAAGAGCTAACACCTAATTAGCTCAGTTAGTAGCAGCTTGAGAATACCTCCCAAACAATGACCAAAATTAATGTCTTTCGCTAAGGGAGTAAAACAAACAGGAAAAAAAAAACCTGAAAGCTTTAGAACTGAGAAAGAGCATTCCTTCATGCTTTTCAAAGCTTTCCCTTTCAATTGCATTGAATCTGTTCCTATAAATAAGTATTTTTATGGGTTTTGGTGTTACATCTTTTTAAGCAGTTCTTACAGTAGTTCTCTAAAATTCCTGCCTGACTAGTGAGGCACATGCAGAAACAGACAAGTAGAACTTCTGCCCTGTCCTTCTCTGGAAGCAGCAGAAACCAAAAACGAACAGTGAACAGTGCTGAAGCCGAGTAATTCACTGGGATGAAATTATACAACTCTTGGGGGGATGTTCACCCAATCACTGCAAAGTCTAAGGAAATAATTAGGAAGCTTCCCTTTTTTCTTTCAGAGGTAAGAGGGTAACAGCTGAGCCCAGTTCGACCTTCATTCCTTTTGTTTACTTACAGAGGTGTTTCATTACCTGACTTGTTACTATTAGAGCAGCCTGATGTTATTTGGTTTGAAATAAAGGTACTTGCCTACAGCCACATTTTACACATAAGGGCAGAACAGAAAAATGACACAGTAACAGGCAGATGCTGTAAATCCTAAATTATTCACAACCTATGCAATACAAAATAAACCACTCCTAGCAAATTAATTCTAGTAGGAATGACATTTTTAAGTTATCCCTACAAATTATTTAGCTCCTCTACAAACAAAATATTTAGCAGTTGCAAATAATTAAGATGTAAAAGATAAAAGAGTGTTTAATCAGTTCCTCATTAGATGTGTGCCCCATACTACAAAAGATAGCATTACTTTAGTAAAGAAAAAACAAATGTTCAACACACTGAAGTAAACAAGAACAACATTTAAGATCAATTGAGTTCAAAGAATCATTGATTGTTTCAAGTAGATTTTCATACACTTGCAAGAGGCACTTTGGATTTTGAAGTTAGTTGTAATCTAGAAATAATCTAATTGTAAAACCTAGTCAGCAGTGCAGCTGTGTACTTCCAGTCTCTCATTTCCATAAGCACTAAAGAAGCCTGGTTTTGCTCTTATTCTCATTTAGAGCATTAAGACTCTAAAAACTATTTTGATGGGATTACACAGAATACAACTGCTATTTTCACATCCTGAACTCTCCTGACAATGAAAATGTTTTTACCACAAAAACAAAGGAAAATCTTGAGTACAACAGTAACAGTTACAGATGCTGACAAACTCAATTTTCAGCATAATAAACATCACTGGGATTCTCTCTGAGAAAGCGGCAGTTGCAAAAATGATAATAATTATGCTTAATATAGATCTAAGCTAAATTATGGCAGCTGTACATGCCATAACAAAGAGCATTTTTAAGTATCAAGTATGCAATTTAACTACAACCAAACTCCCAAAATATTCTGATTCACAGCAAGTTACTGAGAACACTGAGTATATCCCAGAGCTGCTCTTACCTTTCCTGGCAGTGTCTGTTCTCCGTCTTGCTGGCGACACCAGATCCTTGACAATCTGTAGCACTTGAATCATTGCTCCTTAGCAAGATCAAAGGAACAAGGTGCTCCTCTAAAATTCCAACAGGTTTCATTACTACACCTTATTACATGGCTGTCTTCAGTATGCTCAAGCAAAACTGCTGCAGGAAGAACTCATCTACCTTCCCAGGAAGATTTCTGCCTGATGACTCTACAGGCTGGGGTGATGGATTTAAAGTGACTTCAGCACCAGGAAACAAAAAAAGGCAAGCAGTCCTAAATGTATTTCTACAGAACATTTTAGAATTCTTTACTGCAGAGAACACATACTGATTTCCCTAAATAAAGTTTAAAGGAAACGTTCACAAAGTGGCTAGAAAAATAAAACCCCTTGAAGCGACTGCCGACAGATGCAGCACGCTCCCCTGGCTCAGTAACTAACAAGTGTGGCTGCATCCTCTTTTCAAGTCAGTCTCAGTTCATGAAATTTCACGTAATGCTTAAAGACTCCGGTGCAGTGCAGAGCCAGTGTCAGACCCGCCAAGAGAACTAAAATTAAACCCAGCCTGCAAAAACTCCATCAGGCACAAGCAAACTCCTGCTAAAGACATTCATCGGGCTCCTTTTCTGCCCCCTGGAACAGAAACCTCTGTCACCCTTGTACGTGACAGGAATTCTCACACACCGGGAGGCACGCTGGAAATCCTGGGAGCATTTCAGGCGTTCTCTCACCCACCACCAGAAGCCCAAAGAACTCTTTCAGCAAAGGTATTGTCATTTCTTTCATTACCTCTGTCAGGTAATTTTAGGCAGGCAGATTGCTGTATGCGCCCGGCAACATTTCTAATGACGTTTGAAAAATGTACAAAGGCCCTTCAGAAGTGCTTTTTGCCAAAACCTCTGCAGAGCTAACCAAAAAAAAAAAGTAAAAAAATCCTGAGGAATCATGTTTTATGTGATCACTTTAAATAACTGTCAGGCCGGAAGAGGCTCTGTGAACACTTCTGAAAACTGAATTTCTACACAGCACAGCGATGCCTTGCACACACAGAGATCAATTTAGGAAGCCAACTACATGTTCTGAAAATCATAACATGAAAACAAACCACAGGCCACATTCTCTGCCCTTTAGACCTTCTGTTCCCATTGCTTAAGTGTTGGGGGGGAGAAGAGGTCATCTCTTTCCATTTTTCCATTTCCAGCTGCTCACATCACAAGCATTTCAGATTTTAAGATTTACTGGCGTATTTATCCACATCCATGTCAGTCTCTTGAATCATACAGAGCACAGGAACAACAAACTATGGCTATTATATGTCAGTCTCATTCACAGACAAGTAAAACCCTTCTCCCTGCCAGGCTGTCTGATTTATTCTCCCACTCTGTAAACATTCAAGTGTCCATTCAAGAGGAAGCTTGAAGAAACATTCTTCAAAATGTTACAGACAGAATCCTCAACTTTTCTATATTAAGAATCATTTCTAACTCCTGGACCTGAAGTTAAATTCCAGGTTCAATACCAATGACTTTATACCTAGAGAAGTTTGGAGAAGATCACTACAAGCAGACCCTTCCAGAACAAGTATAATTTCAGAACATTTAAATAAGATGTAAAATGTAGGGTTGTGCAGTAAGGTTTACCTGGAAGTCTGTTATTTAATAATCCAGTGGTCAAAACTGCCATTGGAAGATTTTTTTCCACAATTATCTCACCATAAGGCATTTGTTCTGTATTTAGCTGGGTAATCAAACAACTTCTCTCCAAGTCAAATATATAAAACCAAAGGAATATCATTACTTGCAACTATATTACATTGCAAATTTTCTCTAAAAAACTGACTTCTAAGTTCATGGTGCACAAAACACAACTACTACAGAACTACTAAACTTCTGATGGTCCTTATAGGAACATACTATGGATAGGAGGAGAAAGGAAGAAAAAAGAGATAAAGTTGAATAAAATACTCAGTAATAATATCCACTTAGTCTTCCAAAGCAAGAATACACCTTGCAGATCCTACAGTTGATTTTTAAACGAACTTGATTATCTCATTGCTACAGCAACATTCTCAAGTGCTGAACAAGGAGAGGACAGTGGACTGACAAAGGCTAACAGCTGGGAAAGGGGAGCAGAGGAAGAAAGAAGGATGACTTGTACCTACTTTTCTGAAAAATTATTTCAAAAGGAAGAAATTAAGCACTTCAGTACCTACTCCCAACTGCAAAAAGGAAGTAGTTCCTAACTGTAGTTCCTAACAGTAGTTCCAAACTGTCCCTTACCTTGATGGTACAGGTCCGTGTCCTCCCTTTTCAAGAGAGACACACAAAAACTTCAGGACTGGAAGTCATTTTCACATCACACCTGCCTTCCTCAATGTGAAACAGTTTCCAAAGTTGGTATGCACAGCAGTTTCTCCCTCTTCTTTATTGTGACAATTGGCACATAGAAAAAAACTGACAAAACTTGCAAAGCCTTAAAATAGTTTAGGAAAATGAAAACAACATTCCAATATGCAATGTAAAGAAAATGGTGCAAGTCTGAAGCGAGCATTATAAATAAGAAATTTCAACAAATCACTGAAACTTTGAAGAATTACACAGTAATCTTGGTGGCTGCTATTTATCTTTCCTCAAATCAATGTATACACAAAGACAGCAACATTAAAACTGCTATAGTATAGAGGCAATACCAAAAAGACTTGTAGAAATAAAACACACTAAATTGTATAATTTCATCTGTTACTTGTGAGTCAGAACTTGGTTACAGTTCACTCTTATCTTTGACTGGTACTGAACCAACAATCTGTCACTACAACTGCCACCTCTCAGGCCATACATCCTGATAAAACACCCACTGTGGACAAGGACATACCAGATCACAGGAATTCTGACAGAGATACACAAGGTGAACCACTAAGAAACCCATCATAAATTTAGTGTGACAATTTGAGTAGATTTTGTTTGAGAAAAAAAGTAGTGCTACATATTCAGTCACAGACCACTGATCTCTGCCAAGCATTTTTCCTCTCTGACAGAGAGCTTGCTAAGCAATATGTGCTTGATGATGTTCTTGGATTTTGCTTTTCTTCCTTGACTTCAAAATTGTAGGGAATACAGAAATCATGCACATGTTAACAACATGATGGAGTACACTGGTATTGAAAGGAACAGTTAACCACGATGGGATTTTATGGACCACTGTGTACAGCCCCTGATCTCTCCCAAGCATAATAATAACAATGACCTGCATCCTGATTAGTCAGCTATCATAATTCAGAATAAAAATGCTTCCATTAACGTAATTATAATTAACTGATCTTTGGAAGCAGTTCTTTTTCATGAAGCATATTGCCAGGAGGTAACACATTTAGAGCACAAATGATGCTGCAGAAGGATAGCTCAGTGGGTATTTGTCAAAGGTATTTGACAGGGGGTGGGGAAGATCAGAATTCGATTCTGAGGAAGACTTAATATTTTCTCTTTCTCTCTTCTTCTAATCTGTAATGTTTATATATTCACAGCATTCTGTCTAGGCTATTAAAAAACCATCAAGAACCCTCAGGGTTTTCCCAGGCAGCATTGCAGCTACCCAAAAAGTGCCTGCTTGTTGTGTCCTCGTTTACAGAAAGATGTACAAGCTACTAACAGAGAAAAACCCAACCCACTGCAATGGCTCGAGGGCTTTCCCTCATAGGAACAACAGCCCTGCAGTTGAGATGCAAAGTTACTGTCACTGTTCTTTTTCTATCTCTTATCAACCTGAACTGTCCAGAATTCAGATATTCTGCATATTGATTACTCCCAACATCTCTGCAGAAACCTGTGCAGCTCTGACTTCTTCATCCTCCCCTGTGTTCCCCACAGACAGAACTGTGTCCTGTTCCCTACCTGTCAGACTCCACACACGGTTAAGATGCCAAGCTTTCAGGCCTGACACCCCAGGGAATGGAGAGCCCATAACAAAATGGCCAGGAAATTCCTAGCCCAGGGCAGTCCTGTCACTAATGTTTCAATGGAAGCAGGATCAAGCCTTAAGTCTTCTAGAAAGCAAATAAATACACAAAACACTTCTGGTGACGCTTGTTCTGCAATAGAGCAAAGTCTGACGTTAGAGGCAGGAGACGAGGATTTACAAGGGAGCAGGGTGCATTTGCTCTTTGGACCCTCCTCTCTAAGCTGTAACACCCAGAAGCTATTGCAGCACCCTACGAGTCAGCAGGGCTGTGGGCAGGACTGTCCCAGCAGGGCTGTCTGGAACAGGGGCTGTAAAAACTCCAGTGCCATCAAAAGTGAGGGCACCTGCTCTTAATGACCCATTGGAATGCTTGCTTTAAAAGCTGCAGTTTCAGGAACCACACACGGCACAACTGCTTCATCGTCCCTCCCATCTCAGCAAGGAGGCTCAGAAAATGAAGATTATTTTCCCATCAAGAACCACTCTCTCATATGCAGGATAAAAGTTTTCAAGAATAGATTAAAGAATTAAAGAAATACAAGTCAAGCATCAGGAAAAAGATTCTTTAAATGTCAAATAAAAGGAAGAGTATATTATAACATTTGCATAGTCCCTTCACAAAAAAAAAACCTGTTTATTTATTGCAAAAATAATGAATTCAGATAAAGTCTATCCAGCAGCTAAGGCAAATACTTTAACTATCCCCACTATCCTCAGAAACATTTTGTTTTATGATACTCCCATCTTTTCCTGTCTTCAAATTATTATCTCAAAACAATTAGGCACTGAGCTCTAAAACAATATACCATAATACAAATTACTACTACAGCTGCTATGAAGTAGGTTATCTACTGTTTCTCACTAATATTTTTTATTAATTTTCCAATCTCTGAACTGAAGCCTACAGTTTTTTTCTAAGTTTTCAGTAATCTATCATAGCTGGACAAGAATTCTAGAGTTCCAAATCAATAACTAACTGTCCCCATAAATCTCTGAAACTTTAAATTCTTAATCGTCATTATTTTCTACAGATCATTCTCTGAAGCATGTAAGAGGCAAAAAGGAGAAAACCTCATGCTCTCAGGAATTCCTATGTGAAATTCTGATAGCCTTTCTTGAAAAAAATGTTTGCACCAGTGACACAATTCCATTTATTATTCAGGAGGTAATTTTTCAAAAGTGACTGCTTTTGGCTATGCATTTTTCAAAGCATTCAAAAAAATAAATAAATATCCTCACAGTCTTCTCAATGGTCCTTCAGAGTCAGTAACTGCTTAATCCAACAGAATTTGCATCCACTCAGGAGTATTTTTTTCTTCATTTTTAGCAGGTTTGCTACCACTTTTAAAGCATAAAACTATGGCTGCAGATCTAGGAGCCTTATTTAGAAGGCATCTTCTTGGGAAGAGAAAGTAGCTTGATCTAAAGGCTTTAAAAGTAATAATTTCAAGAGACAGCTATTTTTTTAAAGTCTGTTTTTCTTTGCACTTTAAGAAGCTGTTCATTAAATTCGGATGATGGAAAACGTCAATAAATGGTCAATGAAAGTAATTCTACCTGTTCCAGGAAAAAACCTTATAAACCCAAAACAGAAAAAGAAATGCTGTAACTGGGAATAAAGGGAAGACAGAAAAACACAGAGCCATATTCTGCACAGTACACAGTGAAGAAAACAGCTTACAGCACACAGTGAAGAAAAACTACACATTGCACAATGCCATCCCTGCTCAGTGCTCTCACTGTCACCCTTCTTGCACAGTTTTCACTCCCCCAGCTCTTGCTACAGCACATTCTGCACCTGGCTCTAGACTATAACACGACAGACAGCGAGTCTCCCAGAGAACCACGATGAAGCCAAGGGAACTGCCTGTGTAGATCACTTTTATCACTCTGATAACAAACACCAGACATTAATGGAGATCACTAGCAGAAGTTTGTGCTCATGTAAATCTTGATGCACTCTTCCAAAAAAAAATAGAAAAACTATTTACAAAAAGGAAAAAAGCATTTATAGATGTACAATTTATTTTTTCTTCCCAATAAATGTGTTTTATACCTGTCACCTCCATAACCAAAGGGTACTGCTGCTTCTTTTCTCCTGTATTTTCTGTAGAAAGTTTAGACATACAAGTGCATCTAAACTGCACCATTCAGCAACAGTTCAAAGGGTCCCAAAAGCTCTTAGATATTTAACCCATAAAGACCTGGCAAACGGAGTAGCTCAGGCTGCAGTGCAGAATTCCTTAGATACAGAGGTACTCATGTCTTTTGGGTCTGTGTGATTAGGATTGTGTTAAGCAGGCTACAAAGCATTACAGAAATGAGTAAGAACAGAATCACAGATTCTTATTGTGAATCATCAAATTAATTCAATTTCTTTCTCCTCACACACATCATGCCCTTCAAAGGCCAAATGATCACTTTATAAGGCCCAAGAAATTATCAAGAAAACAATAACAAAGCAAATGGAATTCCACCACCACTCTCCACCCCACCCACCCCCCCAAAAAAAAGGTTGTCTCTAATCAGTCCATTTTAAATTATTGATAAAATAATGTTTGGTGGGGTTTTTTTAAACAGGAGGAAGAAAGAGGATGGTAGTACAAGATCTCATCTCAGTGAATGCACACACCCCACAGGATTTCTCAGTCTTCCTCATATTAGATGGCAAGTTTTCATGTAGCTTTAGCTGCAAATGAAGATTTTTCTGAGAAGAAAAAAATTCCATACTAGAAGTCTCAAAAAGAAATCAGACATTAATGAAGCTGCAATTACAATAACAAAAACTATTTAAAATATATTCCCCAATAATATGCAGCATTTCAAACAGAATATGTTGCAATTTTACACTGCCTGGATTTGGGTCATGGCTGTAGTGCTAATCAACGAATTTATCTTAAGCTAAAGGATATCATTAAATGTTCTGTCAAACCTAAGCACACAGAAAGAAGCCACACTAGTCATTAAATACTTCTTTTGGTTTTGCTATATTAAACAAAAATCAAAACTATTACTATCTTACATGTGCAAATACTGAAGTCAAAGTACATTCATTAGTTTAATCAGGCATAGACTGATAAAAGTGAATGTGTGTTCAACTCAAAGAAAGAAGAAAAATAAAAACTTTGCTTTTAATTTAAACCCTTACTTGGTTTTCTTTTGAAGAGGACATGAATGAGACTAATAATCTTGTACCTCCCTGAGGCAAAGAAAAACTAGAAAATTCTATGCACTGCTATTTGTTAGCATGATTAAATCCTTCACTGCATGTACATTTCTAGGATGATATTTAATCCAAGTAATAAAATGCAGCTGTAGAGAGGCACCAGGAAGAACATCAAATCTTGTTAGTCCACTGCAAAATACACACTACTTTTATTAAGCCCATGTATTTGCAGCCATAGTTTGTGCAGCAAATACAGTGTGGCTTTCTGCCTCTGCAAGAAAAATCAAAACTTTCAAAATACTCTGTAACAGATTAATCTAACGCTTAAGGGTGGCATCTAATCCCACAAATGCAACCTACCTTAGTAAAGAGAAAAACTGTTAGAGACACATTCAAAGGAAGAACAAATTCAACATCTCAAAAGTAGCCAATGGAAATTAACCCAAAGGCCACACAGAGCAGAAGGAACTACCCTCCTATAAAGGGAAGTGTACCTGGGTCTGTTTGCTTCCTGCACTTGTGTTGTAATGGGACACACCATTACCTGTCACTTTCAGATTTCTGCCTCCTGCTCTCCTTCTGTGTTCACTCAGCATGCAGTCTTTCAAAGCAGATTTTAACTAAAGTGTTTTAAAAATCCAAACTTGGCACTTGAATGTGACAATCATGTTAACTGTGACTACTTACATGCTCCCACTGTTGAACAGTGCTCCTATTCCCTCATCAGTGAAAAAATGGTGGAAACACTTGGGCATCTGAGACTTCTTTAGTCAGCTTCACCTTCAGACAGTCAATTTATCCAAATGAAAAATGTCTTACCTACTTATTCCATGAACAAGAACACAGGGACCTACTAACACGGCCCCAGTTTTGGCAGATGGGCAACCTTAGTGTATTTACTGTTCTCTGTGCTCTCTGCAGCTGTACAGAATTTAATATCATGCCAAGTTTCAGCCAGCAACTGCCATGGTCCAGACAAGAAGGGTCATCACTCCACCCAGTATTACATTCAGGCACTGCAACCTAGCATTTTAACTCCCAAAGGCACTACACCAGTGCTAAAGGAACAGAAGTGCCATCATCCCCCCCTGCAGTGGATTTATCCTTGTTAAATTTCACTGAATAACATCCAGGTAACCTGGCCTTGTTACATCATCCTGTAAGTCCACTGAATATACAGTGTTAAACAAAACACAAACTGTGTTAGTTCTTCTAAATGGATGTTCCATTTAATGACTGACTGCATTAAGAAGAGGGAAGAAAACACTCAAGAGCCTTACAGTGAGTTTCACATAAATATTATTTCTTTTAGTTTGTTTTAATGCACAAGGAATAAATAAATACTGAAATGTCACCAAAAGTGACTCATTAGCCCTCGCTCTAAAAAGAAAACTTTCCTACCACATACTTAGAGCAAAACATACAAATATTTTGTCATTGCTTCTGATATAGAAAAGGGAGGTGGGGGACAGGGAAGGAAGTGAGGAGGAAATAAAAAGCAAAATTGACACTTTTCAATTTGTACCTCCTTTTTACAGCAAGCAAAAGACCAATTTTTTTCTCTCCTGTTCTCCAAGACCGTGACATCCTTCAAACACTCTTACAGTAATTTGATGCAACTGGGGAAGAGAGGAAGCTAAAAGCTTGTCTAGTTTTTGCAGCCAGATATAAAATAATATGAGCTGTAACTGCACTGAAGCTCCCACAGCAAAGAGGGTCTGCAGAGCAGCCTGACCACAAGCATGGCTGTAGCACAGCATCTCTCCAAAAACTTGGAGTTGCGGCCCACAAGTGTCACCTCAAAGCTAAATTTGGGGGAGAGCAGGAAATTAAGGTTATGCCATTGTACTGTTTGTACAACTCGGTCACAGTAGCACCACAAAATAAAACTCCTTGCATAATGCTGTATAAAATTCTACTATTAAAAAATAAAAGAGAAGGAAAAAGCTTTCTATTGAATGCAGCAGAACATTCTGGTGAGAGACTTACTTCCCTATGTCCCTAAAACTTCTGGCAAGTCAGTCTGACTGGTGCTCTAAAGAGCTCTGAGTAAGGCTTTCAGCACTCCACCACAGAATTAGGCAGGTTTTCAAAGAGCTTTTCAAGGCTAAAACAGAAAGACTGCATTCAAGAATCCTCTCCTATGGCAAACCAAACTGCTTTATTAATACAAAGTGCCCTTATACATCAGTGATCTGTTAGATTAATGATTGCCCTGGCCAAAAGCACTGAGGTTCTACAGCGTGTTGGTATGCCTTCTATTCTGGATACCATTAAGTAACACAAAATAAAACTGAGGAAAAAAAGGAAGAGAAGAAAGAAAACAACACCTCATACCAGCTTCTCAAACCAGAAGAACTTGGGAGTTCTACACAGATTTGTGCTTGCTTCAGAAATTTTGAGCAGGATAGGAACAGGTTTACCAATAGTCTTGAAAAAATTCCAGTGTTATCTTGCCAGTCTCTGACATAATTTTAGGTATTAAAATACTTTAATTATAGGGGAGAGGATCCTTAGTAATGAGAGCTTAAACAAGCCTTATAATCAGCTGCTTGATAGGATATCACCTTAGTGCAGCTACTTTGTTACCACAAACATCTGCAACCATCCTTGTAAATACTGAAGGGATAACAGGCTGGAGAGTTTAAGAAAAGATCTTAAATTTAAACAAATACAGAGCCAATAATCCCACTGATATTACTTACATAACCCCACTTCTGGCAACAACCCCAAATATTTTCCAACTGTGTTACAAATCAAAGAAGTCGTTTACTATCAGTAGCTGAGTAAAGCAAGTCAAAATAATTTTTCTTGAAACACAGTAATTTATCTTAAAAAAAACCACATCTTTTAAATCAGGTGCTTTATTTCTTGAATATGAACATGAATAACAACACAAAATAAGACTGCAACTCAATTATTTTTCATGTCTGTGATAAAGCTACACCACTGAGTAGCAGTACTTCACTTTTCCTACACAGTGCTGCATATTATTCAATCATTTGCAAGGAAAGTGAGAATCAACATGACTCACGACAGGCAAGGAAAGTTCTGTGAACACCTCATTTACACTGCTGTTGGGAAAGTTCTTCTTTAGTCCATTTCTGATCCTTCATCCCATTCAGCTGTTTTGTGAATTCTTTGAATCAACAGGAAATAACACCACCAATAGGGAGCTTAAAACTGCAGCCTCAAAGTCCTCCTGCAGAAACTGCAACATTGTTCTGTGACTACGCAGTGCCTGATGCAGAGAAGGGGGTGCCCACCCAAACATCTACATTTATACCTGTTGCTTTTCATCTGTATTTTAGTTGGGAATTTCTGCATCCTGCCCCCTTTGGAATGTACTTGAATACCACCCTCAACTTATCACAGGATGAATAGGATCCCAGAAATATGAATTGCTTACATAGTGGCAGATACTTGATACTCACTCCAGAGAACAAGGTTGCAGTGTTTTTGTGCTACTCACTCCTTCTGCTGCAGGAGCACCAAAGAGCCACGATAAAGGCATCATTGTGCCATGTTCTATATAAAGGAGCACAGAGAGAGGCCCAAAGACTAAGATTTCAATTAAAAAACTATGTAATGGGAGAATATTATCATGCCAAAGGCATGTACTCCTGTGTATGCCAATTAGTCATAATAAATCGGCACTCCTTACTGGCCATCAGTCAAAACAGAGGCAGACAAATGTTACAAGAGTATTCTCCTTTATTTATAAACACATAAATAGAAGAATTCTACTATCTCTAATGTAGGTATATAATTTTACATTGTAAAGAAAAAATAATTACATAAAATAGATATCATAGATAAAACATGTAATGAATGTTTAAATATACATAAATTATGATCACAGTCATCTTTTTATCATCCTTGTTGTTTCAGAGACACACACAACTAGAGTATCATGAAGTAAATAATTTCTAAATAATCCAATCTTCATTTCCAGTACAGACATGGCAGAATAAATGTGAAGTGCAAGTGCCTAAAAAGAACACATTTGGGGAACAGTGTGTGTATAAGAAAATACTGAACACCAACAACATAAATGATGGTAATTTTCCTGCCACAGCTCTCCTGTCAGCTCAAACCTAACAATAGTTTCCTGCCAGTGCCAACATTTTGGTTTACAAACAGAAATTATACCTCTTTAAAAGTAGGTGTCATGTTGCACTAATTTATTTAGAGAAGCCCCATCAACCAGCCAGGAAAAAGCCCACATGAAAGAAGATAGATTTGAAGTTCCCTTTATAGAAAAATAAATTTAAAAATAAATGCAACACCTTTTTAAAAATGTTCAGTCAATGTAGCTGAAATGTATGCAAAGAGATTTATAAATTTAACTTTACTATGCATTAATTAATTTAAATTAAACAGTAAATATTTTACAATACCATTTTGTTAGCAAAGCCCTACAAATGTGACATTACTGAACTTGAACCTACCACCTGCAAACACAGCTTCTGGATGTGATTAATGCATTTTTAACTGCAACCTCCTGCAAAGATGCAGCTTCATTTCACACTATGGAGATTGAAGACTTACTTTGTTCAAGTAAATACAAGACAAAATAAAAGTCAAAAACTGTTTATCTGCCTCTTTGACCTAAAAATAAATTTTAAGTGCAAGGGAAGCAATGACTTACCAGCTGTAAATATCCTAAAATGTGACCAAAAATAAAGGAAAGATTATGAAAACAAATTTTTAAATAGTTTTAAATCTGTTTAAATATAGACAAATTTCAAAAAGCTTTCATTTGTACTCTGATTTTTTTCAATAGCTGTACTATGAGAAAAAAAAATCCACAAGGTCTGAGAAGCTGCATTATTACATCAACTGAATAAATAAAAATCCAATATAATAAAATGCAAATATTAAAACAAGAAGTTAGTTTCTACTAACATGCCTGCATTTCCCCCATGTGATACGTCAGTTTTGTGTGCAGTATTTGGGTTCATATTTTATGGCTGCTCATGCACCCTGTGTATTTAGAGGAGCAGTTTAATTACAGTATTGGTGAGAAACTGGGTCATCCAAGATCTGATTAGCCCTCTGGAGATGCCTCTCCTTGCTTAGCATAGAGGAAGCCCAAGATTACCACATTCCTGAACAACTTAAGCTACAGTTCCATGCACACTTCCAGCAATGCAAACCAGCATTTACCAGAATCTCACCCACAGATCATTGATCCCCACCCCTGCACTGCTCTCCCTGCAGGGCAGCAGTGCATCCATGGATGCAGCTACCTCAGCAAGAGCTTAGGGAGCCCCCTCAATTCCAGTCAGCCCCATGAATGCTCCTGTAACAAGGAAGAATGCAGGAATTCAGGCAGGCAAAGGACACTGACCCATTTCTGGCATGGGCAACATTTTAAAGCGGCCATGAAATTTTAAGACCCCGAGTTCAGCCTTGGCTCCTGAAGCCCCTGCCTTTCGAATGAAACTTCATTCAAAACTTCCTCGTTGAGACCACACAGGTTTCTGCAACTCATTAATTCTGATCTCTGAATCTGTATTTTGAGTCAGAAAATTATCTCCAGCCCAGTTGCTCACAGTCTCACCAGGTACAAGCTGCACTATGAAGAAGAGATAGAGAGCAAGTAGCAGTACCCCAAAAAAAAAGAGATCTGAAAAGTTAAGACAACACAGAAGAGCAACAGTGAAGCAAGACCGAGTGACAAGTTCTCTTACTACAAGATTCCAGAGCCAAACATGTCTTTTTCATGCTTCAGCACCTCACTACAAAAAGGTTAATAGTGTACTACTACTGATGCAAATTCTCATGTGTCTCTACAGCTACAGTGGAGAATTCCATTGACAGCTTCAATAAAAGAGGAGGAAAAATTAAATAAACACTGATATTATCAATGAAGTAATTTTTAGGGGGTCGCTAATATACAGTAGTATACTCTTTGAAGAGTCTTGTGGGTTTCCTTCTTTTTCACACAGCTGAGTTGCAGGGGGGTTACAATTATTTAATTTTTAAAATTTTTTACAAACATTTCACAAATCTTCAAAGCCATCTTTTGCAAATCTGTATTATGGCTCTTTACAGTCCCCTGTATCCAACAACTCTTTATTACTCAGAGCTTCAGTTTTTCATAGAGAATTACTATTTCAAGTTTCAGGAAATATAACCCAAGAGACAGAATAGCTTCTTCTCAATTTCTCAAGTCACAGTTATTTATGAAGACTGGAAGATAATTGTGCTGTGAAATCACAACAATTGTGAAAGCACTAACTGCAGTTTCAAATTTGCATTTTATGACTAGGCTTTCAGGGTTCATAGTTCAAAACTGAAACAAAAACCTAGCATGTAACAATAATCTGACATCCTTTAACTATTCATTATTATATATTGTTAAAGTATTTTAGTTTATTTGTAAGTTTTCCTTCCCCAGCATGCAGTCGTCTCAGTGAATCAGAGCCTAGACTTCTTCCTTTCTTTCATTCAATCTCAGCTCATTGCAAAGAAGTGATGACTACAAAGCCTCTTCCACCAAATTCAGTTTTTAAATTATTTGCAACACTTTACCCACACTACATAAAATGCACAGCCACCTACACTTCAGGTAAAACAGACAAAAAGCCCCAGTATTTCATTTATGAACAGTTTGACTTGGTCCTCAGTTCACTACAGATTCATTCTGACACACCAGGAGGGGAGACTGGGGGGTTGAGGGGGGAAAATGAGCCAGCCTTCACTCACAGACTTTCCTTAGGACAGGGAGCTCTAGAGATGCCCAGAACACTTTCTTCAGCTACAAGCACAGAAATAATAACGTGTAGAATGGTTTGGGTTGGAAGTGACCTTAAGATCATCCAGTTCCTATGCCCTGCCATGGACAGGGACACCTTCCACTTGACCAGGCTGCTCCAAGGCCCATCCAACCTGGCCTAGAGGGACTCACTACAGCACTGCATCTTGATCTGGCTGACCTAAAATGTTAAGGCTGACCTTAACATTTGCTTTAGTTCCTAAGTTCATTGTTCATGAACAGGGAAATTGACAGCCAAAACTATTTCTTTACATACACTATGAGAACACAGAAGAAAAGAAACAAAATCTATGTTTTCAGAAATCCCAAAACCACTAGGTTCCTCTGTGAACACAGACTAGAAAGCCAGAGCTGTAATGAGAGGTCAGGTATGTAACCAACCATCAAACAGAAGCAGCCTTTAATCACACCACCATTGTGAGCTTGATTTGAACTAGTGAGGCAAAAACTGCCCCCATCATTACCAGGCCACACCAACCATCTGCAGAATGCAAGATTACACTGCACAGCAGCTCTCAAAATGTGTTCTCTCACACAAAATGTGTTCCTACCCTCAGTCAAACAGAAAGAAAACCTGAATTGATGGGAGTGAAGCACAAAGAAACAGGTGACCGTCCGAAACGCATGCAGCATTAAGTATTTAGTGTGTTAGAAATAAAACTAGAAGCAGAAAGACAAAGTCAGGAAAGAAATATTCTGTATTATAAAATTGGCACTGCATCTTATACATTTAAGGGGAAAAAACTGAAGATGTCAGCAGCTTGTTACAATAGCATGCACTAACCTTAAGTTTCACTGCAGCAGCTCAAATAATTTCATTGTACTGACCCTTCCTCAAGGGAGAAAAGAAGAGGAAAATCCCCAAAAATAAAGAGCAGAGTTTCTAACACTAAGAATTTATCATGACACTACACATTTTCTGGCCACTAAATATCTGGAGAAAATGAAGATTAAATCAGCTCTTTCTGTGGTGGGACATTCTAGGCAGTTCGCATTCACCAGGATTTCTCTGACAAGTTATCTTTAAATATAAAACAAATCAATAATCAACTTCACTTAGCTACACTTGGTACTATTACAAACCCTTTAAGGATCTGACCTCAGTGTCCTATAAGGCATACAATGGAAAAGCACAATTTCAAATACAAATGTTTCTTACCCTTATTATGACAACAGACATTTACAAAGCTATTCCACAGAAATAAAAGCCTTAACAGGGACTGCCTCATTTTTAACAGATTTTTTGTATTGTGCAACAAAAAACTACCACCATGAATGGTGAACTCTGCAGTTCTGTCAGTGCTCTACCCCAGTACAGGGAAAGATCTAGTACAACAGGATCCAAAGCGGGCACTTACACACCTGGTAACTATCAAAAAAGTTAAACAAAAAAGCAGTTCTCTCATTCACTTTCAAAACTCATCATTGGCTTAAAAATAAGGATGTGTGTGCTTCATAAGTACCAGGACATTAACAGATTTACTTCTGCAAGGCATTTAAATAAAATAATAAGCTTTGTGTGACAAATTTTATATGGTAAACAAGAAATCTGATACAGTAAAAATTACTTAAGCTAGTGAATGAAGTTGGCAAAAAACCCAAATAGTTATGATCTGCCTGAAAAGAAATTTAGGACAGGTATTAGAAAAATGATTTAATCATTTTAGGACTTAGCATCCACCACAGCCCTTCACAAAGATGAAGCGCCACAAAATGGTAATATATACTGAATCAAGTACAACACAAGAAAATAAGCAGGCTTTAATCATGTAGCCTGCACATAATAACATTCTGGAGTTTTTAGTGGCCTTCTGAAGGCTGAGATTACCTCATTTTAGATAGATTTTTTGTTTGAATGACACTAGGTGATGCACAATTTAGGAATACTACAGACTCCCACCATTTGTAATACATCTAGCTATTCTAGATGCCCACAGATTTTGTGAATAAGCACGCATATACAGAACTATGCAAATAAATGCAGCTTCATAAGATATGGTGCTTACCTTATTGACTGAGATATTTAGGAAAGAGGAGCATAAAACTAAGGACTGTGCTTATAGTTCAAGTTTCTCTCAAGCAAACCATAAACTCAGAAATTCAACATCAGCCAAATATAAAATATCTGATCATCTCTAAACCATATTTTTAGAGTGTGGCACTTTGTGTTGTGCCCTTGAAGCCCATCACAGCCCAGGCTTCAGCCCATTCTACCACAAGAATGTGGCATCCTGCACTGAAGAACACCATTACTGATGTACCACAAAAAGTACTGCCAAATTGTTGTCTTGCAATTGAATAAGGGTCTTCATTCTTCCTAATGAACAGCTGAACCCTCCAGCCTGGAATCAGCTCAAAATCTGACCAAAACCAAGGGTGTTTTGCTCTAGCACTGTCTGCGTGTGCTGTACGCAAACCAACATCACCACAGCAGCAGCCTGGAAGTCACACTTAGCACAGCAGCTGTAAGTCAGTTATTTGTTATGTGTAAGACTGCACAAAAATCAATGAAAAGCATGAAAAGCTCTATAAATGAAGAGTCACATACAGTGTTTGACAAATCAGGATGTCTGAACAACTGCCTGGAAAATTGTCCTCTATGCAGTACAGCAAATATTTTAAACATCAGAAAGTAAACAAGTGTGAATAGCAATATGAAAGAAAATCGAAATAAATCTGTATAAAAACTCTATAGCTCAGGAACTCCTTCAAGCCTTTTTTGGTGTAATTTTTCCTCTGCTGCATTTAGCAAGCATTTCCTTCATCATTTTTTTTTTTAATTTCCAGATGTCAAGAACAATCATTTTTCATTTAGTTTGACAAGAAATTTAACCAACAATTTTCTTTACTCATTTCCTCCCAGAAACTCAAATGGTCTTATTTTACTAACAAAAGATATAATTACCCTATGAACAAGATGCTTTTCCTACAGCATGTTCAGTACAGTTGTGTTGAAGCTGAGCTACATTACAAATATAGCTCCTGTGCAAATAAAGTTTTATCCTTATTTCTACATGAGACAAGGCCAAGTAACATTGCTGACAAAAGCTGCGTGAAGAAGTCTCACATCTGCAAAACTTATGAGACCCTCAAATACTCAAAGGAGTTCACTAAAAAGAGGTTATCTTACCCATCAGATATGACCTAAAGCAAAATTTCCGGTGTCTTTCATCTGTTTTTTTCCACCGTTACAGACATTAAGTTGCAGTTTTCTGTGGCTCAGATCATTCCAATACGTGCCAGAATTCCTCTGGGATCAAACCTCTATACTGGAATTTGACTAACGTATTTATTTTTTTCCTATAAAATGAAGTCCATTGATTTTATTTTGGATTTTTATCAGTTATTTTAATTTACTAGGCAGTCACAAATTCTGGAATTCTTAGCAAACCCAAGGCATTTTTCCCTCATAGTCATATGTTTTATTTATATTGAATAAAACAAACATCATCTTGTTACGGAGCTCAACTTCTTGAAAATGAGACCAGACTACAGAAAAGTCTTACAGAGCACACATTGATTGAAAATTTGCAGATTAAATTGGCATCTGGCAAATCTCAAGTTTATTTGGTTATTTTTACAGGACCAAAGACACAAAACTCAGTATGCATATACTTTCAAGGAATAAACACCTCCCGAAACCTACTACAGAAATACAGCTCTTCTAAACTACAACCTAAGGGTTTCTTTTTTTCTTAAAGAAAGAAATCTACTTACTCATGACTGGAAACTTCTTTGTATATAATCCAAGACAGGTCTTGAAGCAAGGTATTTTGTTGGAGAAGGTTTCTCAGAGGTATACATGTCCTGAAAGTGGGAGGAAAGTAAAAAACAAGTAATTTTTTTAACTTCAAATCACTAGAATATATGTTTACATATAAACTATCTTTCCTACTCTCTTTTCATCCTGTTTGTTTAAAAAAAAAAAAAAGGAAAACATATGTTGGTTATGACTGGGGAGCTTTACTGCTTATGTATGTATTTGGCTGTTTACCAACTCAAAATGTGCACCTTCCTCTAACAATCACATTATTAACTTGTGTATGTACTTTGAAAAAAAAGTGCTGTAAAATATAATGTTTAGTATCTCTTGGGAGCAGTTAAAAAATTAAGTATCTCTTGGGAGCAGTTAAAAAGTTAAAAGTACAAGACTACAATATGGATATAGTAACTGAAAATTCCTAAGTAATATTTTTATTCAGCAACCTCAGCTGAGTAGGAAAAACAATGCAAAAAACCCCCACTTTTTAAAACACAAGAAATGCAATTAAGGTTATTAAACAAGCACAGGTTGGCATTGACATCAAACATTTCCTTCTCAGAAACAAAACCTGAAAAAGTTACCATTTCCAGCAACTATAAACCTACAGTTCCATCAGTTCCTCATCGATTTCAGAAAAAGATACCCAAGTAGGGCAGATATGGATTCACTAACAGTAAGCCTGGCCCTCCCTGAAGCCAAATATAGAGGACTTAATCTCTGACAATGACAGCACAGCAAGTACATTTTGAAAAATTTATTATATAATCTCCCTCCTGCTGCTAAAAGCAAGTTTATCCAAGTCTGATAGAACAGTTAAATGGAAAAAACTTCACTCACAGCTGAGATGAAAAGAAGAAATCCAACATATCTACTAAGCTATACAGAGTTTTCTTTTACTAGCCGCACACATGGAAACTATCTGTAAATTAATTAATATTATGTGATATAGTTCTTCTTTTCAAAACAAATTAGAACCTGCTGAACCTCACCACCTGTGCTAATCCAGGCAGGTATCTTGTGCTGACTCAGATTTCAAGTCTCAACTCTCCTGAACTCTTCATGCTCAAAAAACCCTAAAGTAAAACGCAAAAAGACATAAGAAGAGACTTAAGTTTTCCTAAATTATGACTTCACGTAACGTTTACAAATCTACAGCACACAGCAAAGTAGTACAGGAACTACCACAGGACATCTCAAGAAGGTTTTTTTATCAACTGCTAAAACAATAAAAAAAATTAGATAAACATCAAAGCCACACACACCACGAAAAAAAGAAATCCAGCTGCCAAAAGGAAGCCTTTGGTAAAGCTGCAGATTGAAAATTACAACCAACTTTTTTTTTACTGAAAAAGTGACACAGGGAAGAGACTCACTAGGGAAAGAAAGCAGCTGAAAAAATCCACACACAAACATTCTAAATAAGCAGAGATAAACAAAAAGCCACGAGATGCTACATCAGTGAAGAGCAGTTTGAACTGCAGGCCCTGTCAACTTTCCTGCTAAATTAAATATTTAAGCACAGACAGCCAAATCAAAAATGTTAAAATGTCTGTTAAAACATATCATTAGAACTGCAGCCTTGTCAGCTTCCTCTTGATTACTGGTTTCAAAATTAGCAAATGTAACTTCCACGACATTTAATTATTTACTGGGCTAATAACACCTGTTATGTTAAGAACATCAAATGGATCAGATATCCCTCAAACCAGGTCCAAAGCATTTTTGACCAGTTTCACACTACCTTGGAGCTCAAGTTCTTCTTGAATCTTATGCATAATCAACTGGAAGACCAGAGTCTCCCATTCAACTCGATTTTCCAACGGCATTATCTCACCTTAGTTTTGTAAATATGAGCTAACAATCCTTTGCCTCTGAGACATCGTGTTACATGACATTTTACTGTGTGTATGTACAGGAAAAGGCTGTTCATTAGGAAAAAAACAAAACAGCAGCTCTGAAAACCACTTAAGGCTAATAATAGCTTAATTATGCAGCCTCATCGCTTATAAAAATCTTGTCACGTAACATTGAGGAAATGAGATGGGGATGATACAGAAGCTCTGTTCTACCTAAACGTGTGAAAAGTGAATGCTCCAGTGCACCAGAGCAACCTGACCTCCGACTCCCAGCCACAAAGTGCTGCTCCTGGATTGCCTTCAGTGTCTAAATATTTCGTTTAGCTATTGCTAGCATCTGTTTAGCACACAATGCAGACTTCTGGTAAATTCAGCTGTTGTTTTCTGAAATAACACTACGTGTGTATTTTATATAATTTCCCTTGTAAATAATTTTTATAAAAAAAGGAAAATTTTGTCTTTCATCTGTAATTTTGAGTACAGCAATAGCAAGCATTATTGAAAGTCAACACTACCAAATAGCAGACAGTCTCTGTTTTCCATTGCATTGCAACAGCAACACCTTTACCTTGGGATGTGTGTCAGAAACTAAACAGTTTTCACTTTGCTTTCTCAGCCAACCTGATTTATTTCAATGCCTGCAGGGTTCTCTCCTGTACAGAAATACTACCAACTACTACAAAACAGAAATAAAGACTATTACTTGTTCAGTGTCTTTCTGGAAGACACCATCTTGGAAAAACTTTTAATTCAAAACAGTGCCTGACACTCTTTCCCTTGCAATCAACAAGGCTATAATAAAAATAAAAAATAAAACAAACCACCAACCCACCCACACATACCCTTGATCTTTGTCTTTTCCTCAAGAGCTAACCCTTGTATTCCACCTCATGTTTCCTCTAGTGACACACATCTACTCACTCACTCTTGGGAGTATCACCTCCAGTAGCTGTGAAACTATTGGCATTTTAGCTGAGATTTGTCAGGAATACCTGCAGCGAGCTAAGCTCTTTGCAACTTCAAATTCACACACACTCATAATACATTCAATTACCTGTTTCCATAGCTGGTTGCCAGGTCTCTTTTTTACCCAATACTCTGTTTCAGGATAATTAGCAGGAGCCAGATTGCAAGCAAATTACAGCATATTGTACTTCTTTGCAGTATGACTCTACCCAGAGAAGAGATTTTCCTTTAAGCTGGCAATTAAAGATTCTGGTCTAGCCTGTGTGTGTGTGTGTTACTGTAGTATCTGTTTAAGTTAGAGACTAAGGAGTTAACATTAAGAATTTATACCCCTAGTTCCCAAGAACCAGGAATCACAGAAGCAGCATGCAACTGCCCTGCATAAACACACAAAGACAAAACAGTCTAAAGAGAGCCTGCCTTGCACAAATCAGTATTTTAGTGTCATTTACCGTCTTCTTTAAACCAAACATTATGGCCACTCACAGAAAACAGATTTCAGAAGCACTGTCTTTTAGATTTGCACACATAGCTGGCTGGCAAAACATTAAGTCTGAAATTGGTGGCTTCTGTGCTGTATAATCAGAGGGCAGAAGAACAGCTGGTTAAAAGGCAGTTCTACTAAATACTTATTTAAGCTGAATTAACTTATAAGTTATAATCAGAAACAACAAAAGTTTAAAAGGAGTAAAACTAAGTCACTTCAGAGCACAGTTATTAAAAAGAACATAACAAAAATGCCTAATACAGCACCAAGCCTCTGAGCTCAGTAAAACGCCCAAGACAGCACAAATGCACAATTCACGACAAAGTGCAACTGCGACTGTTTCAGAACCTACACAGAACCACGGACTGGCCACAGACGAGGAAGCACATGGAAGTACAAATGAAACAAGCCCAACGACACACCCTCCTTTGTTCATAGCAGGAATATTTACACTATAAAGCGTTGAGGCAAATCGCCTTTAGTTTCAGGCACTGCTGATTGGCCGCTGCGTTTAATACACACACGCCTGGTAGAGTTGGAGTTTCGACTGTCACACAGCAGCTCTAGATTGCAGGGCACGCAGCAAGCTAAAAAACCATAGAAAACAATTATTTAATTTAGTTATCCTAACCGAAATGATCGTCCACAAGATACATCTGTTGTGAACAGGGCAGATGTGGATTTGTTTTCACTCCGCTGTAATTCAGTGAAAGCTGAAAACCAGCTTCCCTCACAGCCAGTTTTGAGTGCAGCTGCCTCCTCCAAGCAGCAAATAGCACAAAGAAAGTTATTCTCGAGCATATGCGGGTGCACAACTGGTACAGGAGTTTGGACACAGTGACTTTTAAGTCACCACTTGACTCTCGTTCAGCTGGCAGCTCAGTGGCTTCGATGGTTTTCTACAGGCAGCCATCCACGCCACAGCAAGAACCTGAAACACCTGATAATAACTGGCTCTTTGCTGGCAGTCCCAGCGGAGGCTCAGGGCTAGGAGGGGGCCATGGAGACCCAGGGCTGAGCACAGCCTGAGGGACGCCCTCTCTCCCAGCCTGGCACTTTCCACCACATACCTGAAGTATTACAAAAAGCAGAGGAGGGAGCAGGTACAGAGAGAGCAACGGTGCCAGAAAGTCACATTAAAGGGTTCAGCCATCGAAATCCTCCCTAGTCCTGACTAGGGCGGCACTGTCGCCTGCCACATGGTCAGAAGAGGAGGCCCCAAGTGTCGGACCTCCAGCCGCGACTCCCTCAAGCACAAACCCACACACACAGGCCCCCCAGCCCCGCTCTGACTGCGGCCCCTCACGCCGCCACACCTCACTCCAACCTTACAACGGGACCAGGGGCATCTCCACAGGGCTTCCCCCGGGCTCCCCCAGCACCCCCGGCTCCGTCGCGTCCCACCGCCCCCTCCCCAGCAGAAAAGAGCAGGGAGCCTCCAAACACACACACACACACACACACACCCCTCCGCTGGGAATGGAACAGTCCGAACACCCCAGTACCCTGCGGGAACCGGCTCCCGCCACTTCCACCTCTCCGGCCTCGCAGGGGGTGCGCCCCCCCCCGGGGGAGGATGGTAGCGCCCGCCTCCCCTCAGCCGGGAGGAGCCCGCCCGCTTCAATGGAGGGTCCGCCGCGACACCTCCACACACACACACACACACACACACACACACACACACACACACACACACACACACACACACACACACGCGGCCCCCCCGCACCCCCGCCGTGGACGGCTCCAGCCGGCCATCCCGGGGCCGCACAATGGCCGCAGCAAAGTCCCAGCTTGTCCCTACCTTTGCTCGGCTTCCTCCTCTTCCCGGGGCCTCCCTCCGCCGCCTTCCCCAGCGGCGCGTCCGTGCTCGCTGCCCCGGGACCGGCAGCCTCCGACCAGGAAGTGCCCCGGTGTGCCACCGCCGCTATGGAAACCCTCCCCGCCCCCGCCCCGCCCCTCCCACAGGGCTGACCCGCCGCGGCCGCCATCTTGGGCTCGGGACGAGGCGCCTGCCCGGGGCCGCCCGCTGCTGTGGGGAGAGCGGTGGGACAAACACGGAGCGGGGCCTGGTGCCCTCAGAACCTCCTTGGCCGTGCCAAGGCTCTCAGTATGGACACCCATTCTCCTGTGTGCAGTTCTGGGCTTCTTAGTATGACACCAAAAACATCGGCATAAATCAAACTCCCGCACTCTTTTATTTCCTAGCGTTGGGGAGTAGGCATTACTTTATTCCCAGCTGGAGTGCATAGCAGGTAACTCCGGCCGTATGCACTCCGTTTCTGTTATAAACGCCAATCAATCACTTGGTTTTTAAAATTTTAAAAGTTTAATAATAATAAAATAGTTATAAAAATAGTAATACAATTAGAGTAATGAAAATTTAGAGTTAGGACAATTACAAGACAATAAAAAGCAAAGAAATACGGGCGTCCGGATGCTCTCGGGCACTTAAGCCCGATAAGCATGCCTTGTGAACAAAGGAATAATCTTTAAAAGCAGTAGCCTGTTGCATATTCATACATCTCATACATGATGCATAAATTCCTTGCAAATTAAGAACTTTTCTGGTTTTTGTCAACTTCTTCCCCTTAATCCTGGTGGTTCCATAAAGACGGAGAGAAGGTGGAAGAATGTTTGTCTTTTCCGATAAGGAGGCAGTAATTCTTTATGGGCCCCCAGCATTGTCATCTCTGTGTGAAGAGTTTCTTCATTATCTCATCTCTTGCTTGAATTAGTAAAGAACCCCCACATACATAGGTTCTATTTTAACTACAAAACTACATTTACCATACTATTAAAATGTTAATACAGCACTTCTAATCAATATAACATAATACATAATAGTATTCAATTTAATATTTGCAAAAAGCCAATCATAAAATATGCATTTTTCACAGTTTCCAAAACTTTTCATTCTCACATTTTCAGCAAACAAATTATTGTTCATTGGTTCTAAATTGCATAATTCTCTTCATTAATTACTGTTTTATTAGTTATTGGTTTCTTGCTTCTAGTGCTAATTAGTTCAGCCTTTTTATCAATTTTTCCCTGACACAGTCTACAGTGCTTAGGCTGTAATGTTTTTGTTAGTCTCTTCTGGTTACTCCAGTATGTCCTTGGAGGGCCATAAATTTTGGATCCTTGGAGCCCAGCTTTCCTCTGTTCATTGAAGCTTATCAGGGTTAGTCTAGCAAAACTGAAAGTTTCAGTGATCTAACAATAAGTCTGTCAAAACAAACTTAGCAGCATGCTAGCTAAAGTGGAAAATTACACTGCTTGAGACTAATACACTGCTTTTGATTAATTAAAACAATTCCTTTAAAAAATAATTAGGAAAGTGATATAATTTCCAACAATTTCTCCACTTGGAAGTGATTTTAATTATTTTTTTAAGATTATTTCCACTTAAATCACTGAATATTTGGCAAGACTTATTGATACCAACAGCACAGCGCTGGATGGCAATGAAGCCAAGCAACTGGGATCCCTGTCCTGGGATGTGGGCATTGGCCAGAGGATCAGGAAAAGACCAGGAACTCCCAGCCTCTGAAGGCAACTCTTGTTAAGTGTGAGGGAGAAATACCTTTGCAAGGAAGACTTTTCAGTGTGCCAAGACGAGTGGAACACTCGAAAAGTACCTGGTGCCTGAGAGAATTAGCTGTGCTGGAAATAGTCTTTTCAGATAACAAGCAATTCCCTAACAATCCAGACAGCGTCCAGTGTACACAAAACATGTCATGTGCCAAGTCATGGGGAGTGTTGGCATGGAAGGAGGGAGAAGAAGAAGTGGGCATTCTGGTTTGGCAGACTCCAGACACATGAAGAAACTATCTCCGCCCCATTATGGGCCTACATCTCATCCATGGAAAGACTGATGGAGGATTTCTGGAATTTAAGAGAGGAAATTAAAGAGGGCCACCAAAAACTTTTAGAGGAGTTTAGAGAGGAAATTTTCTATGTCCTACCAGGAGAGACCAGAGTCTGTGCTATTAGGAGCAGGCATCCCCCTGCTCAAGAGAAGAGGGGACAGTCTACCAGGTAACCTGTGGTTTTACCTGCATGGAGAAGACATGAGGAGCTGGGAGGGAAAACCCACCTCTGCCCTAGCAGCATGGGTATGTGAGTTGAGAAGAGGAATGAGTACCACAAGAAGCTCTTAGAGGATAAATGCTGCTCCGGTTTCCCGTGGGCAAGCCCCTAGGCACAACAGAAGGGATGATGTTATGTCCAAACCTCTCCAGGCCAGGAGGGACAGGGGTCACTCACATAGCTGGCAGATCGGGTACAGCTCCCACCCGTCAATGTGTAAGAAGATCAGGAACCTGGAAAACGAGCAGGATTTATAAATGGAGATGGATAGAACACAGCTTCACATCATAGAATGGAAGTGGAGAACCTCTCCCGTTCCTCCTGGAGCAGGGGACATCCCAGTCCTGGATGAGGACAGAGGATGACCCCAAACTCTCTCTGTTCTCCCCAAGGCTAGAGAGAGGCTTCCCAAATGCTTCCCAGCAGCAATTGCCAGCCCGGCCCTTTCCCTCTGCTTTGACTTCCCTCCATGCCCTAGCCAAGGGAAGTAAAGGAAGAGAAAATATTTAATTGTTCCTTCTCTCTGCAAGAGAAGTTATTTTTGGAGTCTTTGGGACAACGCAGCAGGGAAACATCATGATTTTAACATGAAGGAGCAGGGCACAACTCCAGCCTGGGCTACACCTGCAGCCAAGTGAGAGGAGAAGAGTCCTTGGTGCCTGTGGGGAACAGAGTTCTGAAGGGTACCAGGAGCTCTGAGATGGCATCCCACAGGCTGGATAAGGCACTCACTTAGTGTGACATGCCTCTGAGTAACAACTCCAGGCCCTGGAGCTGTACAAAAGGTGCAGAATGAGGGATCGACATTACAACCAGGAGTAAATTTGCAATATGAGTAATAAATTCATCTCATCTTCATTTATTAAACACAGATCAGATGGAACTCAGCACAATTCACAGCAGATCCAGAGTGATTAAATCCTCTATCAATCTCTTCAGGAAGACCACAAGCCTTTTTTTTAAATAAATGAGAGTGGCCCTGCTCCTTCTTTATTCCCAAAAAAAGCTGCTCCAAAACTTCAGTATTTTATAAGCTTAAATGTACTCAGCTGCTATACCACCTGCTGGGTTTGCTTTTGTTTATTTTCCCCAAAATGAAAGTGGTGGGTTTCAGGTGTTATTTCCAGCCCATCCCTTGCCTGATCTTGCCAGTGGCATTTCCAGGAGCTCTGCAGAACTGATGATTTAGGCAGAGGTTTGCCTGTACACACACGGGAGCATCAGCCCACATGGAGACTGCATTACATAGGAAGGGCTGTGTTAAAAGCAGGAGTCAGGTGGGATTTGGAGTAGGAGGGTTTGCCCTTTGCTTCACTATTTCTGGCTGCCTAAAGGAGTGTTTTCCTTTGGGTTGGGATTGTTCACTTTGCCCTCAGCCAGTCCTATTGTCCACAGCCTCTGCTCATTTGTTGAGGTTCAGGTTTCACCCATTCAGGCCTCTCTTCCTGCTTTTGGTAGCTCCTGCCATGGGAATCAGACTTGAATGCTTGCTGCCTGATGAAAGGGGCTATTTCTGTCCCCTCTGTCTGTCAAGACAGATTTTCTTAATTCTCCTTCCTTTTTTACCCAAATTTTCTGTCTCCTCTAGCATTTTCTTGCCTTTTCCCATTCACCTCTTTCTGTCTTATTCTGTTACTTCAATATTCTCTCATGTCTTTACCTCTTTCTCCTTTTATGGTGATTTAAGTTTCAAGATTCTTTCTCTATGAAAACTACACAAAGAACAACATTTAATACATTTACACAGTACAAAATCCCTTTTTAAAGGTCTCCTTAATACCAAGTAGTTTTTCAGTGCACTGAGAAGCATCACAACACCAAAAATGTGTCACTTACCTGTATCTGCTATGTTATAGAACTTCCCAGAGATCCTTTTCTACATTGAGTGCATAGACAGTGCACAATTAGCTGTGCAAAACTCAGAAAGCCTGGCTGAAGAAAACGTGTGGCTGTATCTAAACTGAAGCACAGGATGGGCGTTAAAACATGAATTGGGATATTTGCCTGAACCTGAGTTTTAGATTCTTGTTAACAGGAGTTCATCCTGCTCCCACAGCAGAAGGCAAAGGCATTTGGTGAAAAAGAGGGAAAAGCTATAATCAAATCATACAGCTTTCAAATCAAGGAAAAGTAGAACATAAAAAAGAGGAAGAAAAAGAAGAAAGAAGACAGAAGATTAGGTCTTATTGGCAATGATGCACAACAAAACAAAATGTCAGCTTTAACTTTTGTGTGCCTTATTGTGATTTTCCAGGAGAGTCACTGCAAGATACATTCTTGTAAAGTGCAGATCTGATGTAGAGTTACAGTAAGGCAAGGAACCGGGAATCTCATGACAGTATTTATAGAGTCAGCATTCAGAGCACAGTCACTATTAAAGTTTATTATCACTCACTCATAACCACCAGAATGTCAAGAGAACGCAAAGTTAACAGAAATAGAATCATTTCTGAGACACCAACAAATCTAAAAGCCTCAAAGGGAATCATTTTCATGAAGTTACAAGCAAATGAAAACAAGAGCCTGTAATAAAATGTTTCAATACTCTGTGCTGTGCTAGTGTATCCTGAAAAAGGTGTAATTACTTGTCTAATGTTGTGCAAAAGTTACATCTTTATGACCTTTCCATTTGCTGCTGGAACCAGCAGAAAGACAAATGTGAATGACTGATGGAGCAGAAATATATTCAGTTCATTCAGGTAAAGCTCCTTGTGAAAGATCAAAATAATTTTTTTCCAGCAATGTGGTATTTAGAGTCTTTTCCCAGCTCCGCTTCATATAGAATTTATGTAGCACAACGTGAAGTGGGGGATGCGAGTTGGGCTTTGCATTTAAACACATTCTTCCCCCTCTGCCTTGAGCCATCTGTGTTCGGTCAGCCTCCTGTTCGGGGTAAAGCAGCGTGAAGGTTTCCTACGAAGCCCTAACTGCAGAAATAGCTTGCCAGGGAAGTGGAAGTCCTGTCACACTTATCTTTTCCCTAACTAAGCCCATATGGCAACCCTAGAGTGAAACAAGCCAACGAGAGGGTGGGCATGCTCTCTCAAGCTGTTTCACACCCATAAGGAACAGAGTTCATTTCCCAGGGAAGGGCCACTACTGCATTTCCCAGGCTCAGGCTGCTCAAACACAGGGACATGAGGTGACTCAGGTTCCTGGCTGGTGAAGAAGGTGTGCTCACGGATCTTACTGAGGCTGATGTTTACATCAGGTACCCCATTTCATCCTGTAGGGAAGCCAAGGTTCCCTGCATACAGCCACCATCGTTAATAAAGGCACCCCTCACCTTTGGCAAACAAAGCCAGCTGGAGGCTGTAAAGCAGGATGAAGCTTCCCAAACTTTCAGCAAATACCTCTGAAGTGTAAACATGCTTTATCCTTTTTATGCAAGGAAGAGCCTTCTGAAAGGTGAGGCATCAACTACCAAATAACAGGCTGTTTTCCTCAAAGTTTCCTTACAATGCAGTAATTTACTGTCACATCCGGAGATATTTCTCCTTTGGTAACCTCAAGATAATAAGTAGGATTCAATCTGTCCACACTTCATATCTATCAACATCATGAAAGGTGGATTTTCTTAAATACTGGGTTGAGGGGAAAGTGAATTTGTGCAAGGACACACATACCTTGAGATATATGAGCCAATCGGCTTAAAATGTTGTTTTGCCCTGACCTGACAAGACTTGCTGTCTGGCAATGCATAATCCCTTTTAATGTACTCCTGGGAAGGTGATGGCTCTTTGAAAACCCTTCTGAACTGCAGTTTATCGCAGTGGCTGACACCTGAATAGGAACCACACAGTTCTGTGGAAGCCCTGGGACAAGCAGGTATTAATAGGAGTCCATGTTGATTCAGGAGACAAATGGATAAGGAAAGACTCTGAATCAACTTGCTATAGGTTTTGTGCAGAAGTTTTAAAAATTGTGTGTCGAGGATTTTGAAGCGGACATTGCCCATTGAGACACCTATTTCACTGAATAAAGCCATGAGGCTTTGTCCTGCACATCAGGATGTTTTCCTAAGAGCATGCTGCTCTCATTCATCTCCGTCAGAGTGATTTCAAGTTGTGCATTTAAGACTCAAGTAAGCTCCTTTGCAAACACTCTTGAGAATAGGATCAAAATGGGAAGAGATTACATGTAATCTAATTATGTTAGGTTCCATTTGAAATCCTTCAGTGTAAAAATTAAAAGAATACAACACAGCTTTGCAATATGCTGAGTTCACATGGAAGTGACATGAGCATGTGGAACTGAGGCAACATGGGAGAAAATACCATGTGTTGGGTATATAGCAATGTTTGCTTTAAATAATCTAAACCTCAGGACTAGAATGGTTTGGTGAACTAAAAATAAATTCTAAGAACTTTACGCCCTCTGTCATCACTGACCTCTGCCTTTTATTGTCTGGCCACGGCTTATTTGAAAAAGCTGATGATCAAAAGATCTATATCAAACAATCAACACCAAGCATGACACTTGTCAGCAAGGTTGTGTGGAGCAGCATTGACCTGAGGATCGGCACCTGCTCATGGGACAGACAGTGAATTCCTGCTGCTGAGTGCTCTGTACCTTTACACCATAACATTCACCTTCTGGTAGGGGCTGTAAGAACATTCATCGTCTCTAGAGATTGTTTTGAGTAATTTTTCATTTTCACACTCTTTCAAAATCACACAAGTGAATTAAATTAACAGCTGTAGGATAAGAAGCAGTTGTGTCACTAAAATTGCACCACCTTGTGATCCACACTGAATCAGGCCTCAAATTATGTATTGATACTCATGAGGGTTCCAAATGTGTTTGGAGGGAAGAACTAAAAACCCTGAGGTCTCATTCCCCTCATGCACTGAGTGCTGCAGGCGATCTGGGGGGAGGCTCAGATGTGGTACTTCCCCTCTGTATCATCACTAATGCTCCCAATCCACATGTGATCAAATTTAGAGCTGGAATATGTTTAGTTTGTTGGTTAGGTTTTGTGATGGAGGCTGTCCTTCCTAGACTTGAGCTTGAGCACTACTCAACTTCATTAACTGTTCTGTGAGATTCCTCAAAATTGGGATTGTAAAAAGTTCTTCAAAATGTCTTTTCCAGTTCTATTTCCATTATTCAGAATTATGTCAAAACTGGATTCAAAAAATCTGGTTCCTTTCTCCTTTCAATTCAGTCTATGAGCTTAAGAAGTTTCTACAAAATCCCCCTAAGAAAGAGAAAGTCAGATTGCTCTTCAGATTTTCGTCTGATTTTAGAAAACAGATCAACCTGGAAAATTCAGGCATGCATTTTGCCCTCCATCACAGCACTCATGTTCTAATTCCATCTAAGTCTACAGATCATTTGCCAGGGCTATTTCTAGCCCAGTTCGAGACATCTGGGCACATCTTGATCTCATGTTGTACTCTGGGTCTGATCACAGAAGAGCAGCAGGAGAATCCTCATGTTATGGGCTCTACGACCAAAAGAAACAAATACAGTTAAAACAATGAAACAAGTTCTGTACCACTTGCTGGTCAGATGGTATTGTGAATTGTTATAATTCATCAGCAAAACAGAGGAAGGAAGTGTTTTAAAGCAAGATTATATTATTTTCCTTGAGTTTTTGTTATGAAATCTTCCTGAGGTGAACTTTCAAAACTTGAAAACCCTTCCACAGGGAATGAATGGAACAGGGCAAACTGGAGACTTGCTGAGGAGTAGTTAAATACAAGGGAAAAGAATAGTATGCCAGTGAAATAAAAGAAGAATTCATTACCAAGCTTTCAGTTTGGGAAGACAAGTGAAGAAAAATGCTAGTGATAAAAAAAGAAGAAAAAAAGTACATAAAAATATATGGTGTTTCTGTCCTCTTAATAATTCTAGATTGGAAAGCACCCAGGTCTTCCCTCCCACTGGAGGGAAATAAGCCTGAAAGCTGAGAAAGCAGATAAGGCCAGTAGTGACATATTCACTATATAGGGAGGCTGCAATATTCAGCAAATTACTGCCAGCAAAGTGCCTTGAAATCCTTAAGAAAAAATGCTGAGAAAAACACATTTTATTCTTGCCGTCGTTTAAGAAACAAAATACATTTGAAAACCATGAGAAAAAAAAGTGTCTTAAATGAAAACGACCCATGACCATTAAGTTCACTCTAGTCAAATAAAATACATCCTGTTTTTGTAACTTTTTTATACAAAGGAGATCTTGGACTGTATAGGCTCTTTCCAGCCAAGGATTTGACCCATAGTTGAATTTTTATTAGAAGCAGGGGAGGAGGTAATGGAAAATACACAGGGCTGCTGCTGCTTCAGTTAAGATAAAGGGTGAAATCTGAATTTGGGAAAATGCACAAAATGGAGTAAGTTCATTGTACTTTCTCTCAACTAAAATTAGTTGGTACAAAAAGTTTAGAAATCCTCTGGCAGGGCAAACATAGCTACAGTATCAGTTAATTAAATGACACAAAATGTGTCACCTAAAATACATCCTGGACTTTCCACACAGTCAGGAAAATCTGTCACACAAGCTGCATCAGCCTTTTCTTGATAATTTTGTTCTGAAACAGCTGCATTGAGATAGAAAAGGACAATCATGTTGTGCCCTGCATCAGTCACCCCCAGGTCTTTTCCATGCGAAGAAGGAATTGTTGGTCCCACCCCCACACCCTTATTGTCCATAAAGAAATCTTTTTTTCTTCTTGCATAGACTTTGTGGGAGAGCTGGGAAGAGCCTGGTATGTGCAGAGGCTCCAGGCAAGCCATAGACAAATGGGGCCACAGGTGTAATCTAACCACTGCTTTTGTGAGACTGCTTATCCTGAGTTCTGAACTCTGTTCTACAGCCTGGTTCCTGCATGAAGTCCACTGAGAGGATCCCTTCCTCTGGTACCCCCTTTGGGTGGGATGGATCTCACTTAACCTTAAGTTAAGGTCCTTATGTCCACAGTGTATGTGCCTGTGTGTAGACCAGGTGTCAGGGCTCCCATTCTGGGGGCTGGAGGGCACTCAAAGGGCTTGAGGGCATGAGGCAGCTCATGATACAACCCTTACAGGTGACTGGACTGATGCCACCCTAAGCCCCACTCTCCAGACTTTCATTGATTACACTGGGAAATTGCTCCATCAGTACTTGCTGAGATCTGATCAGCAGTGAGTGAGTCTGGAGCCCTCTCAAGCTAACGAGCCCCAGTGCCTCCTGGCCACGCCGGAGCTTCCACAGCCACCTCACAGGTCAGCAGCTACGTGCAGACACCTAAATTTAGGTGTCTTAATCTGTGTGCTGAGTCTAACCTTTACATTAGGTAAATGAATCTGATTCCAGACAACTTGGTAGAGACACAGGTTTAAAATTCAGATTCGAATGACTTTGATGAAGTAAATGGAGAGCAGTAAAGTGTTTGGAAAATATAATCTGAAGTGCTGTGAACTGAGTATAAACCAGCACAAGAACCAAACAGGAATCTGCTCTGTGTGGTATCTAGTCTTTAAATATACTCTTACCTCCTACTCAGCTGTTCAGGTGCCAGAACAGGATCTGCATTTGTAGAAAAAGATCAGTCTCATTAGTCCTAAGGTCGTTATCTATTTTTGAAAAGAAAAAACACCCTTTGTTGTTGTTCATCCATACCAAAAGTGTTTACGTTAAAGATTCTTAAAAGAATCTTAAAACTGAAAGATTCTTGGTATTTCTGTTGCAAATAAGAATCAAGGGTTTATAGGTTTTAGTGTTTTCAGCTGGTAGCATTGCGTGTCCATGTGTTAGACATTTGGCATTTATACAGAGCACAAAACATCACACAGTGTATTTTTGCCAGAGATGGTCCATGTAATGGAATATTTTCAATGCTTAGTAAAGCATTCTCATGCAATGACAATGAGTGTCAGACAAATACCTTGCAATCAGGCAGCACTCCAAATCTGCTCCTGTGTTCACACTGGATATTGCTGATAATTATCCTTTTCCCAATCAAATAATCATATAAAACAGAACTGGAAGGAACACTGAGATGGGCTCATCCACTGCATTCTCCTACTCCCAGCTGAATCGACTACACCTAGAGTTTTAAAGTAAGTATACTTCAAAAAAATGCATTAAAATTTAAAATAATCCTTTGTTCCTTGTGGTTTTTATTGCAGGATTGGATTGCTTGATTTCCTTTTGGGGGATGGGAATTGGATCAAAGAAATAGGTCAAAAAAACCTCCACATTTTTTGGTATATTTGTAATCTTGGACAGAATTCAGCTACGAATTACCTGCACATACAAAGAAAGGAGACTGGCTTTTTTGTTACAGCTGTCATGTTTGGACATAACTGGAAAGGGAAGAGTAGAACTTGATATGGAGAATTATTCTTCATCTAAAGCCTGCCTCTTCCTACAAAGAGTAGTAAAGACCTCTAATGATAATAACAGGCGTCCAAAAGCCAGAAACTATTTCTGAGTAATATCAAGTCATGCAGGTCTAATAACAGGAACAGAACCAAATTACCCTCTTGCATGCATGTCAGTCTTTTTTTACAAATGAGTGGAAGCTGTAGGTGTGCAGCTGAGCAGGATGTAGTTTGGAGCCTGCAACATTCCTCATAACTGACCCCTTCCCATAGTGAATCAGTGTGAAGCTATAAAAAGAAAATGGGGATTCCTCGAGACAAATTCTAATCCCTGCTTGAGCAGATGGAAGAAACTGACAGAGAGCTCAGTGTGTTACAGAACTCCTTCAGCACAGGTCAAATCCTGAGGTAGCCTAGAGCTGATATAGTGAAGAAACAAGGGGCTATCAAAACATCTCATCAATGAAGCTGTTGAGCAGCCAGATCTCATTTCAAACCAGCATTAGTTTCTCAAGTTTAGCATGTGGATGCCCACCTTTAGTTCCTAAACTTGAGATCTGGAGCAGTATTTTCAACATAATATTGCAAATGTCCCTCTGTGTAGTCTGTGTGTTCCACTCCTTAAATCTGCTTAAAAAGGAAGTCTGGGGGAAAAAAAGAAATTAAATATAGATGCTCTGGCATATACCTATACTGAGAACAATCCCCATTTCTGGAGAAACCAGCTCTCAGATGGGGAAGAAGCAAGCCATGAGAGCAGCTGTCAAGGCAGGAGTGACAGCCACCCCCAGAGCCACTCTGTAGTGCTGGCTCAACATTCACCCACGTTCACTGGTTGTTTGTTCTAGCCCCTGCCTGTGCTCAAAATCTCTTACATCAGCTTCATTCCACTCCTGGGACTGTTACTCCAACAATCCTCTTTCCAGTGTCTCTTCTCCTTTCTCTCCTCTTTCTCTTTGTATTCTCAAACTGACTCTTACATCACCAAGGTACTACGTGCTTGCTCTCAAATTACAACCTTCACTTTACAAACATATTCAGCTACTTTTCTCCAGCTCTGAGCTTTTTTGGAGCAGGGAGTACAGTGTCTTCTGGGGAGAGCTTTGTACTTTCTCAGCCTTAGGCACTGGTGTAATAAACATGATTTACTACCTCCCTAATGTCCCTGTAATTTCACTTCTATGGATTGATCCAGATCTAGACAACTGATTAGTGCTAATGTGAACTGAAGAAAAGTAGTTGGTCTTCCAGTTCCAAAAAGCTGTGCCAGTATGTACCTCTGTAATTTTGGGAGCACTGGGGATTCAAGGTGCTGTCTAAATTCCTTTTTGTACTGTTGTGACTCCAAGACTGCACAGATGATATTATCACAGAATCACAGAATGTGTTGGTTGGAAAGGACCTTAAAGATCATCTAGATCCAGTCCAGTTTGATGGCACTGCACATCCCAAAGTTGACAGTAGGTTTTACATGAACTGTCATGAGTTGCCATGAGCGTCAATGCTTGAAAATTGCTGTGCCAGGTCCAGCAATGGAAACATGATGACAGAGAAATCTGTAAGAATCCAGCCACCAGCTTCAAACTGAACTGGGATTCAGCTGCCTTGCAAAGTCAGAAACTCTTCCATCCTCAGCAATTCAAATGAAACCTTGTGCCACTGTCAACAGCCAAATCTGTATGCTCATGAAAAACGTGAAGAACTTGAAAAACTTCACAGCTGCAATTAATTCATATAATCCTATTTCATTTGTCTCAGATGTCCAAACATGTGCTGTTCATCTCCCTGAAGGTTTCCTTCTGGGAATAGTAGTGTCAGCTAAGGCACCCAAGTTGCCAGAGCTGAAAGCCAAGCACAAAAGGTACTCCTGAAACAAGAAGAAATTAAAAAAAAAATCATAGAATATCCTGAGTTCAAAGGGACCCACAAGGATCACTGAAGTCCAAATTTAAATAAATTTACTACTTAGGAATGGTCTTCTTTTGCCTCCTCCAGAACTATGCATATAAACACTGATAAAGGAGAAAAGCAGGTGGCCATGTTTAAAAATAAGTGATAAATTAAACTACATTATTTCAAAAAGACCTAGCCAAACCCTCATATTTTGCATACTGTACAGGTCTAATTGAACAAATCACGTACCCAGATTTAGGTAAATTAATGTCAGTGGGATTAAGCAGGATGTAAATTGAGGAAGCATTTGATTTCCTTGCCTCTGATGAGAGGGAGAAATCAGCATGTATGTCTCTCCTGCTGTCTTGTGAAGCCCAAGCCCAAATTTCTCATAGAAGTGGAATGAAAAAGTGAAAATAAAAACAATTATAAACTAGTCAGTCAGCTGTTTAAAATAAATGAAATTCTAAAAAATCTCTAATGGGATTAGTTCATTAAAATGTTCATTGATAATTGATAAGTCCATTGCCATATTAAGAGTCTTTCCAGTACTAATTGGTTCAGCTCTCAATAAAACAGATGGATAATGATGAAAATCTCTAGTTCACTGTGGTGTTGCTGTTGTGCAGGAGGCTGTTCATAAAAACAACAGCGTCATTTTAAATGTAGGAGTTTAACAAGATTGTGAAGGTTATTTTAGCCTGGTTTCCTGTGGAAATAGGATCAGACTGTCTGTCTCCTGCTACATTTAACAGCAGGCTGGGGTTCTCAGTGATCTTAAGTATCCTCCTCTCCTAAGAACACCAAAGGCCAGACAGAGACTGGAGACCCAAATTACCACCCAAATTAGAAAGAAGTCATAGACTTCCCTGGGCTTCACTGCTGTGTTTGACCTGCCAAAAGCCTGCACTCTTCCCACCACAGCACATTTGCTCAGGTAATGGTCAGGAGGACTGAAGGATGGGGGGGAAGCAGGAAGGCAAGTGACACGGAGTGTTAGGGATTTTTATCCAATCAACTCGGGTTCTTTCTTCAACTACCAGACTAGTAAACACGGTTTGCAGCTAATTTTTATTCTGTCATGCACTGTTAAAATAACCTGAATTTCCCCATGTATGTAAATCTTTCTCCAGTGTGTCTGTGTGGCACAAACACAAACACCCCAAGTCTCAGCTCCCTTGCACAGCCTGTAGCTCCTAGCTGGGTGAGAGCAGGGCTGGTTCTGAGAGCTGTGTATCGACTGGCACACCCATGGACTGGTCAGGAGGTCACACCAGAGAGAGCACCACTGAGCCTGGGCTGTAGCCTTTTTCTCAGGGCAAGCACTCATTTCTGTCTGTTTCTTCAGCAATAATTTTCCGGCAACTTTTAGCATCTCTTCCAATCTCCTTGACAGATCCAGAGGACTGGCAGACATGATTTCCTGAAGCTTTTTCTTTTTTTTTTTCAAAACTAAAATAATTCTTAATTATAAAAAATGCCCCTTTTAATTTGTGGGTTAGTATTTCCTAAACAGAATAATTTTCTTTGCTCATTATGTATTACTGCTTCCTCTGCTTGGAAACAGGAACCACAAGCACTTTGACACAGAGAGTTACAGGATGTTTCTCCACAATATCAGACAGCTGTGTTGGATCAGGCCATCGCCCCTTCTTTTGTGCCAACACACTGTGAATTTAACATGTGTGGCCTTGATAAGATGGAAGTGTGTGGTGAGAGTATCAGGGCCAGCTGGATGGTCTGAGTCCAACCTGCAGCCCGGCATTTCCTTCCACATAAAGAAAATGCACACGAGCAGTTGGCAGCTTCCCTGGTGGCTCGTTATCCTGCCTCCTGGCTGTCAGGTCTGACACAACACCGGGGAGATAAGATGTACGATAAGGTAAAATACACACCATTGAGATATGTAAGTCACCACTAACCCAGTAATGAGCAGCGTTCTGTGTCAAGCCTCTTGCAAGAAATGTTACAAGGACACATAAAAACTTTCCCCTTCTCCTCCTCCTGCCCCAGTGTGGTATGGACATGACTGACTTCAGCTCCTGACTGAATTAATGTTTTCTGAGACTTCATAAACTTTTCTACTCAAGATGGATGTAGTCTGTGTTATCCCTGTGCAGCTTCTGATGTTGGTGGTGCCAAGGAACCATTAACTATTAGGATTCTGTCATTCTTGTGTTCATTTGTAAGAGTCTGGTATTCTTATTGGATAAAAATCCAATTTAATTGAAAAAAATATTTTATCTAGTTCTTATATAATGGTTGTAATGAGGTGAAAAGGATTGAAAGAAAATGAAACTAGCTGAAAATTGCCCAAGGAGCAGGAAACAGGTGAACCAGAAGAGTCCAGTAAATTCAATGTATTTTGCTACAGTAAAGTAATTACTAGCAGAGGCAGGGATAAGCTGGGTAGAGGATGCAATTTTGTGGTGAGAACTGTCATTTGCAGAAGGGGTTTGGAACAAAACCAGGCCACAATAGAGGGTGTTCCCAAGTATGGACAACTTCAGGCAAACTTTTGCTCTTGGCCCCAAACAGTAGCTACAATTTATCTCTTCTTTCACAGCAATGTTTTTGTCTGTAACCACAGCAAAGAGGCACTGACATCTGGAAGTGAATCCCGAGATACAGTTAGAGAGCCATCGGGCTGAGAGGATTCTGGTACCTCCTTCTTCCCTTGAGGTCCCTGGGCTTAGGTCAGTATATGTACCTTTCATGTGTATGAGGAGAAAGTTCACATGCCCTGCAAGAGGCATCAGGCCAGTCTGCCTCAGTTCCCTACTGATGATTTAGGCTGGGACAGAGCTGGTTTTCTTCAGAGTACCCTGTATGGGGCTGGTTGGGATTTGTGTTGGAATCAGTTGATAGATCATGGATATTTTTGTTATTGTTGGGCAAGGCTTACACAAGGTCAAAGCCTTCTGTGCTCCTCGCCCCACCACACCAGTGAGGAGGCCAGGGGTGCAAGGGGACACAGCCAGCACAGTTGACCCCAACCGACCCAAGGGATATCCCAGACCATATGGGGTCATGACTGGCATGTAAAATGGGGGAAGGACAGGGGGACATGTTGAGTGATGGTGTTTGTCTTCCCAAGTCACTGTTACATTGGCAGAGCCTGCTGTCCTGGGGATGGCTGAACACCCGACTGCCCATGGGAAGTGGGGAATGAATTCCTTGGTTTTTGTGCACAATTTTTGCTTTACCAATTGAACTGTCTTTATGTCAACCCACGACTTTCCTCAGTTTTACTCTTCTGACTCTCTCCCTGATCCTGTTGGGGGAAGTGAGTGAGCGGCTGCACGGGCTGAGTCCCCAGCTGGGGTTAAACCCAGACACTGGTGCAATGATGAATGGAGAGCAGGAGGAGCCTGGAGAGGCACTGGGAGCTCGTTTAGACACTGCTCAGCCCTGTAGGGGACAGAACGTCTCTACTGGTTGTGTAGGAAGCCTTGCAGGATTAAGTATCTAAATTGGGAACCTAAGGTTAGATCCTCTGAGGGAAGGAATGAATATCATCTTTTTTCCAAGCCTGTTATAGCCTCACATATTTTATAATTCTGGTCATTGTTCACATCTTAAGAATCTCACATACAAAAAAAAAAAATCTAACGTTAACGCCAGGAAAATATAAATCACTTTAACAGTGAGGACAATGCAGGATAAAAGATGAGTGCGGGGAGGATAAGAGAAAGACAGCAAATAAAGACTAGCAGGAATGGGTGTAGTGACAAAAGGGCTTTTGGTCGATCACTTGGTTCACAAGCAGAAGGGAAAATAAGAAGCAGCCATTACGTGGAGCAGTGCTGCCACACAGTGTCTGGGAAACAGCTCTGAGCAGTAACTGCATGACATTGCAGCAGAAGTGACTCTGGGAGCTTTATGTTTCATGTCAAGAGCAAAGAGGACACTGGATTGTTTGCTGAAGGAATGCTAAATGTAAAGGCAGGAGGCAGTAGTACTGCCAGGGAAGGATCTGATCTGAGCCTGACTGGCAGCCTTACTTATTAGCCTGGTTCACAGGCTGCTGCAAATTCTCAATGGCAGTCATGAAATTAAAACTGGATTAAAAGCCTTTCTTTTAGCAGAATAATCACATTTTTTAAAATATAACTTTCTCTTAAAGTACATGGTAAGAATTCTGATAGTCTCCTATACATTAATCCTGTAAATGATTTTTAATTACTACTTCATAATTAGTAATTAGAGCCTCTATAAAGAGAAGGCTGATATACAAATTACCTTTCCCAGACTTTTCAAAGAAAAAAAGCTAGGGCTAGGACTCAAAGGAGGTTTGGTAGCAGGGTCATGGGAATTTGAGGTGTGGACAGAATAAAAGGGTTTCATGCCCTTAGAAAATCCCAGCACAATTATTTTCCTGAAGTTTCTGTGCTATTTCTATCCTAATAGCAATATAGAAAACACAAATTGTCTAAGGACACAATACATATGTTACACAGACAGCACCCATCCTGTGGTGCTGGGACTCAGCTCAGAATCCTTGCTAAGTGGAAATAAAAATGCAAAATCTTTTTTCATCTTTTCTTTAGTCAGACCTGGAGGGTTCCACATCAGAGAAGCCATGGTGCACTAGTCTATCTCTTTGCTAGCAGAATCTACAAAGCAGAGAAATAAATTATTTTCCTTGGCCTGGGTGCAAGAACAGGACCTTGCTCTCCCTGTTATCCTGGAACTACTACACACCTGAGCAGAATTAAGCAGTCTTTGAGTTCTTAAGGTGCCAAACCCCTCTGGCTCCCAGTGGGATTTGAATGCCTTCAGCAGTGCTGAAAATCAGGTCACAAGATCCTCTGGGAATGCCAGCGTTTGACAAGAGATAATTTGCATGAAACTCTGCTAAGAATATGTCTGCCTCATGTTCCATAAAATAGTCCCAAGTTTTCATCATAGCATTCCAATTAATAGAAATTTCCTTATGGATAAATTTACTAATTTACGTATGTGGATGCATTTTACATTTCAGCTGCATCCCAACAAGGTCTGCCTTTGCCCTGGGTGGACCTGCTATTTATAGCAGCAGGTGCTCCTGCAAGATTCATATCCCATCTGGGCTCACTGAAAGCTAAGAAAATAAAGACCCAAATAAATACCTGTGCTTCATGAAGGAAGGCATCCTGTATCTTTATTGTCCATGCATGCTATCTAGAGACATGACAGTGGAGAGCACAGAGGGCTTTAGAGCAGGAAAGCACACCTGAATCTCAAAACATCTTTTCCTGCACAGTGTGATACTCTGATAGTTTCTGGAATGGAGGCCACGTCATGAAGCATGAAGTCACGTCATGTCCTTTGTAATCTCCCTTTTTATGTTTTATGAGGATCAATACAGCTAAAGGTTAGAAAAGCCCCGTCTGGTACTTGCAATCCTGGCTTCTGGCTGTCTCCAGTTGAAACTGTGAGCTCAGCCATAACCACAATGCTGCTGGCAAATGCTATGAAAAGGAAATCTGCCTGAAATCATAAAGTTTTTTCAGTACTTTCTCAGAGAAGGCAGCAGCAGGTCCCTTAAATGCATTGGGGAAACTGCAGCCAAAAAACAATCTGTAATGGGGGTGGGTGTGAAAGGAAACATGAGGTTGTCAATCAAAGTTAAGAACTGAATTTCCAGAGAGCTGGAAACACTATATAAAAAATAAGCTTTTTGGAGAAGACTGCAAAAATACTCTTTCCTTGGAAATGGACAGAAAAGGGACAAGCAGATGGAGAAAGAGAAGGAACTGGAAGAAACAAAAATCAGGTGGTATTCACTAGTTTGAAAGAGGTCAGTGGTCAGAGTTTCAGGGGATTGGGAACTCCTCCCAGAGCAGCACACGTTGTGTTCTCAGTGTGCTGGCCTTTGCCAAACCAAGCAGGGACTTTGAAACTGCTGAGATCTATATAAGATGATCTCATTTGCTTCTAAATGGGGTTTTTTTCCCTACAAATTCCTACTGCATATTGAAAGTAAATTTTGGAAGAACTTTTCAGTGAATGACCATGAGGTACAAACAACCCTGAGAAAAAGAAAATTGTCACATTAGGAAAGCCCAGAGCAGAATTAGCTCTCAGGTCTGACAGTGAACTTCAACACTGAAAAACATACATAAAAATTTATAAACCTACTATGCCTCTTACTGTAGAGACACAAAGCCCAGGAATCTAAGGGGTCATTGTGTTAGGCAACATAAAATCAGTACACAGAAAGTGCATCTCCATACTATGCTGTTAATATCTGTGTAAGTAAATATATTACTAAACACAAAATTCAAACGGTTCTTTTCTGAGGCTGATGTTCACAACTGAGAAGCCTCAATTGCCACTACAGTCGAAAAAGCTGCAGGAGTTCAACAGACACTGACAAAAACTGGAGAGACATCTGTGAACCTAAAAGTACTTTGCAACAACTCACAAGAACAGGGAGATCAGGAAGCAGGAGCACAGATTTACATTTACAAGGAGCATATGCTGGACATAAATCTATTCCATTTTAGGGTACGTGTATCGTGCGGAAAAAGGCTGCTTGGTCTTTTGGCCTGTCAGCATCTCCTGGCAGATGAGATTGTTCCCCAGCTGCCTGAGCCACATGACTGCCTCTCTTTTAGCTTGACTTCTAGAACACAGGTGACCAGAAGCATAAACAATATTCAAGAGAAGCTGTGAATGTACCTGTAAATCCCTAAAATACTCTGAATTTTAAAATTACATTTGAAGTTTAAAGTCGCCAAACCACCTCTTAAAATCACATTTGCCATTTTTTTTCTTTTTGAATGCATCATATGGACTACAGACTGACTCTGTAGAACCAAATAGAATGCACAAGGCCTTTCCCATGACAATTTCTAGATGATGAGTTCCCAGTGAATAAATGATGATTTTCTTAGCTCCCAAGTAGCCCTGCAGAACTGAATTTCATCTCATGCCAGTTACTCTGGGCCTCAAAGCAATGTCATTTTCTCTGTATGACACTGCTGTCCTCTCTGTCATGACAGATTCCACCCCAGTGCCACTGACAAGTTTGCTCAGCACAGTCCTAATCTCCATCCCATGGTGACAAATGCAAGTGCTCAGTGGAATCTGAAGTAATTGTCACATTTCTGAGTGCTCTCCAACACCCCAGCTACTCATTAGTGACACCACTGCCCACCCATGCCTTCCAGTGCAGGAGTCAGGCCTGAGAGCAGGACGGAGGGAGGCTCTGTGTGGATGGACTGTTCCAGGAATGATGTGTCCAGCAGCACCAGCAGCACCTCCAGTGCTGTGCCCAGTTCTGGCCCCTCAGCTCAGGAAGGGCACTGAGGTGCGGGAGAGTGTCCAGAGAAGGGCAGTGGAGCTGGGGAAGGGGCTGGAGCACAAGTCTGAAGAGGAGCGGCTGAGGGAGCTGGGGCGGCTCAGCCTGGAGCAAAGGGGCTTCAGGGGGACCTTTCCACTCTCTGCAGCGGCCTGACAGAAGGGTGTAGCCAGGTGGGGGTCGGGCTCCTCTCCCGGGCAACCAGCGACAGGACGAGAGGACATGGCCTCAAGCTGTGACAGGAGAGGCTTGGGTCACACATTGGGAAGAATTTCTTCATAGAAGAACACTGGGACATTGGGGCTGCCCAGGGAGGTGGGGGAGCCACTGTCCCTGGAGCTGTTGAAGGAAACCTGGCCGTGGCACTCAGTGCCATGGTCTGGTTGACAAGGTGCTGTTTGGTCATAGGTCGGACTCGATGGTCTCAGCGGTCTTTTCCAGCCTAATCGATTCTGCCATCCTGCGCCCCGGCAGCAGCACCAGGCCGGGGCCGGCCTTGGGCCGCGCTGCCGACCCCGGTGCCGCGGAGCTCCTCCCGCCCGGCCCGCTCCGCTCCGCCCCTGCCCTGCCCGGCCCGGCCGGGCCCGACCCCGCAGCGATGGCGGCCCGGCTGAGCCGGCTGCGGAGGCGCCTCACGGCCACTTTCAGCAGCGCCGCGGCCGCGGGAGCCGGGCAGGCCCCGCCGGCGGAGCCGCTGACGGAGCGGCGGCAGGCGGGGGGCGTGCGGTGAGCGGGGGCGCCGGGGGCTCCGGGACGCGGCCGCCTTGGGAGCTCGGTGACCGTAACTCCGCTGTGTTTCACGGCTTTTGCAGCACCATCGTCCTGAACAACCCGCGGCGGCGGAACGCGCTGTCGCTGCCCATGCTGCAGAGCCTGCGGCGGGACCTGCTGCACGACGTCAAGAGCCGGGAGCTCCGCGTCATCGTCATCGCGGGTACCGCGGCACCCGGCCGGGCGGGCAGGGGCACACACCCGCGGACGCGGAGCCCAAACCCGAACCTCGCTGGGAGTTAGGGGAAACGGGCCGGGAAGGGACCTGTGTGCTTCCCTAATGCTCCCGGGGCCTCCCGCGGCTGTCAGCACCCGGCAGGCCTCCCTGTCACGCTCTTGCTCTATACTCACCCCAGCTTCGCCTCTCCTGTACTTAATTCCTCATTCCTAACTCAGCACTAACGACTGACTGGCGTTTTGTTACGCTTTTGGTTTTGGCCAACGTGTCTAAGCATTAACACGTCTCAAAATGTCACTATTTTGGTGGGGGTATGAGGGTGTTTACACTCGGCAGTTTAGGGTCAGGGTTAATTGGTTTTAAGATTGTACGTAAGGAATGCTTTAAGCAGAACAAAAGCCAAACAAATAAAAAGTTCTAAGAGTTAGCACAGTAAAGCATTAACATCCCCACATAGGGGTTTTGTGCAGGAACAGGCAAAGGGAGGATGGCACTTGTTGCCCTGTTGACAGGTACAGACTGTGGTAAAAAACAGGGTTTCTGCAAATGAAGTGCTCTGCTTCCCTGGTCTGAGCCAGGATCAGCCTCATCATTGCCAATGGTTTGTCAGAACTATTTTTAAAAACACTCCAGTGAAAAAGAGACTGCAGTATCAATACTACAGACACCCATGACCCACAGATGTAAAACAGCCTCTCCCAGAGCCTGTTACAGTTTCCTGCCATTTACATATAAAGCTGTAGAGTTCGTAAAGATAATGAAACTTGAGCCGTACTTAAGCCATCTGTTTTTTCTCAGCTATTTTAACGTAACCTTCCTCTGCCCCCCTTCCAAACATCTCAGATAAATTGGTTTATTAATTTAGGATCGTGCTGTTTCCTATACATAGGAGAAAGCTCTGTGTGTTAGGGCACACACACAAGAGTAGAAGAGAGCTGATTTCACGGGGGTGAGTTTAAATATACAAATTCCTCATTTCAAACAGCAGTTAGAAATTTTGCAAAACACTGAAGACTCTTCTTTGGGAGTACAGTGTTCTGGGAGTTTGTGAGCACAATTGCATTTGGTTTTTTAGAAATTGCATGTTCCTATTTATTTCTAATTCCCCTGCTGAATAAAACACAAGAGAAGAAATTTCAAGAAAATAAAAGATTCCTCAGAGAATGCTTTGGGCCTTTAACGCAGACTTTGCATGGATTCTTCAATGAGGTTCAAAGGCAGATACAATTAATCTCCAAATATATTTTGCCAACTCCATGAGTTGACTGACAAGTGTCTGGTTATTTCTGGATATGTTGTGTCTCGATAATCTGATTCATAAGAAACAAACTGATAGGTAAGGTTTGATCTGCATAGGTGTAGCTGGAAATGTCACATCCATACAAATACCTGAGAAGTTCTGAAGGACTGGAAAGCATCACATTGGTTCCTTCTAGTGGCAGGTAGTCACATGACAGAGGAAAACTATTGTGAAGATTGTCTACCTTTATCGAGTGTTTTGATTTTAGCAAATCCAAAGTTTAGTTCCACGGATGCCTCCTCTTTTGCTGCCCAAACCCTGAACATGCTTTTGGTGCTTCTCTAGATGGCAGTTCAGTAGTGGAGAAAACACGCCAACAACCCTTCTGGCTCTCCTATAGCAGAATAACCTTTTTTCTTTCTTTTTCCATTGTGACCTTCAACACCATGACAGAAAAAATACTGATGCTTATTTAGCAAAAGTTAATAATTAATTCTGGGTACAATAAATAGGGACGAAGTATATTTATCAGTCTGAGAGCAGAGAACTCCAGCCTTGCTCCAGCTGATAAGTTTGTGTTGTACTAAGGAGCTGTTTTGAACATCCTTACACAAAACTGGGCCCAGAGGTGAAGTGCATTCTTTATAACTGACTTAAGTGTAATGGAAGTAAAATGAGACCTTGAAAAGTGGTAATGGGTGTTACTGTGCTTAAATGTTGCATTGCAGCAATTTAAAGTTACCACAAAACCCAGAAGGCAGTATTTGGGAATTCTGTTCAAAACTCCCTCCCCAAACTCCTTTTTGAACATTGACATGTCATTAACATCCCTTTACCTGGGACACTGATATGCTGCGACCCCTGATTTCTTTATTACTTCAGACTGACTTTTCCTGAAATTCTTTGCAGCTGAAGGACCTGTATTTTGTTCTGGCCATGATTTAAAGGAACTGTCAAGTGAAGATGATGTGAAGCATCATTCCCAAGTATTTGAATTATGTGCAGAGGTAAGCAATTCTTCTTGAGTGCCTCTGCCATTGCCTGGTGTTAAAAGCAAGCATTGGTTTAAGGAGGGACAGCATTGGTCATCTGCTTGCTAAAGTACAGATTATTCCTTCAGATTCCTTCCGATTCCTTGATTTTTGCTGCTCTGCTATTTTAATGCCTGATCCTGATGAAATTATGTTTGCCCTGGATTTCTCTACATGTAAATAGAAGGGCTAGAATGTCAATGTGCATGTCTCCAGCAATGGGCACAGTCAAGGTGTATTCCTTAGTTTAGCCAGTGTTCCTTTCAGCTAAGTATTCGGGCAATGTCTTTTCTAGAAGTCTAGGGATAACCACTTTCAAATCACTTGTGATCAAATGTTCTTTCCCAGCATTTATTTAGTTAAAATTTCAGGATCAGCCTTAACAACAAGTAGACAATGTGAAAGTAAGATCTGACTCACTGGTTGTCCAAGTTCTTGTTAAAGACACAGGTCAGGGAGGTGGGGAAGTTAAAGTGAATCCTGGAGCCTTTGGAGAGAATGGCAAAATCCCCTTTGATAGTGGTGGAGCTAGAATTTGACCCCTAATCCTCCACAGTGTGACAACAGTGAGTACTTTGAAACCTTTTGCTCTAGATCCTCCAGTACTAATGATCTCTAAGACATTGCTGAGCCCATATTTAAAGAATGCTGTAAAAGCCATGTGTGAAAGCCACAGGCCCTTCATCATCCTTTCATCAGAAAGGAGCCAAGATCCAACAGTTTGGGGATTTTTTGGTAAATAGAGAGGAAGGTACTTTTGATGGCTTCCGAAACAGGATTGTGTCGCCCTGACTTTCCATACTGACCCCTCTTTTGTACATGCAGGTTATGACTTTAATCCAGAAACTTCCAGTGCCAGTGATTGCCAAAGTAAACGGCTTGGCTACAGCAGCTGGCTGCCAGCTCGTGGCAAGCTGTGACATCGCAGTGGCAAGTGAGAAATCTCAGTTTGCTACTCCTGGAGTAAACATTGGGCTGTTCTGCTCCACACCAGCTGTGGCCTTGGGCAGATCTCTTCCAAGAAAGGTAAACTTCCTTTCCAGATATTCTTCATAATTCTGCAAAAAGTTGGTTCACATGTCAGGAGTTTTAGTTCCATTGCCTGAACTTTATTTTCCTGCAGTGCAACATTCAAAATACTTTATTTCAAAAGGCATCTCCATAACTCTTTGGACTGGGAAAAATAATAAAGGGTTAACTCTTGTTTAGGAAAGGCATCTTTCTACTGATGTGACTCCAGCCAGCACGAGCTCGCCCCAGCAGCCCACCAGCTCAGCAATCCCTTTCCTTTCCAACAGACAGCTCAGGGCTTTAGCCAATGATGTTCTCCCCTGAGGAGGAAACCCCTGCAAGTTTAGGATAACAATCCCACCAAGGCATCAATTCTTGCCAGGCAATGACATTTCACTGCCAGCAGGATCTGCCTGGCTGTAGATCAAGATGCTTTAAATAGCACCTAAAATCCTCCTATAGTGTCTTCCTGTTTTACGTCCTACTGATTGTGGCTGCACATCTCTCACTGCATAAAAAATAGTACAACCTGTAAAGCCAATTGGATTCATGCAGGCAGACGGTCCAAGCGCAGCAGGGCTCTGCTGAGATGCAGTGACTGAACTGCGCACATCCCATTGCTGGATAAAAGCTTCAGCTTGAAATTTCCCATCTGCAGGGACATCCTGTTCAAATAGAGTCCATGGGGGATTTTTCCAAGTCTGCTCTTGTGTGCAGTTGCAGCTGTTTCTGAGTTAGTATTTCTGGGCTGTAGAATTACCTTTTTAAAATGTGTGGGAAATACTTTTCTCTATGGAACTTTTCAAAGCAATAAGAACATTCCCTACGGTTCCCAGAATTGGTGATGTTTACCTTTTAACAAAAGAAGTTGCCATTGTTTGTAGCTACCAGAACAAATGTGCTAATGAGACTGATCAGCTCTTATGATTCAGGCATTGGTCAATTGCTCCAGGAGTCTTGGAAAACTTTATTGATACATAGCATTGAATAGTCACTGAGTATTTGGGGGATTTTTTTAATCTCAAACCTCAAGCACCAGATGCTGGAAGCAGCAGGAGACTGAAATAATGTGGCTATAAAAAGTCCATATTTAAAACCACTCATACTAAACTTAAAACTAGGACAGGTGTTTTCAAAAACTGTACTTAAAATACCAAGTTCAGTCATTTGACTTTGTAGATGATCCACTTCTCTTTTAATTCCTACAGCAAGCACTAGAGTTTGTGGGCTTTTGAAGAGAAACCCAGGGGTGTCAGCCTAGGACAGCTGGAATCAGCAGGCAGGTTTGAAGAGACCAGCTTTGGCCCCAGTCCTTCTCTTTGCTGAGACCTTTTAACAGGTCCTTGGCAGTTTAAAAGACCAAAAGACTTAAATCATTTGTGAAAAGAATAACTTGTACTTGAAGGAGGAGGCTGAAATTCCCCAAACAAAGCAAAGCACTGAGTTGGGTTGACTTAGTTCAATATTTTTCCTTGTTCAGGTGGCACTGGAGATGCTTTTCACAGGTGAACCTCTCTCTGCCCACGAAGCATTAATGCACGGGCTTGTCAGCAAGGTGGTACCAGAAGACAAGCTGGAAGAAGAAACCATGAAAATCTCTCAGAAGATATGTGAAAGCAGCAAATCCGTCCTGGCCTTGGGGAAAGCCACCTTTTACAGACAGATAACCCAGGACCTTGACACTGCTTACAAAATAACTACTAAGGTCATGGTAGATAATTTGACTTTGAGAGATGGGCAGGAAGGAATTGAAGCCTTTGTTCAGAAGCGTAAGCCTGTCTGGTCACACTCTCAGGAGGAGAAGAAATGAGTCCTGTCTCTAAACAAACCTTAGCTGTGCTTTATGATTCTTCACGCAGTTGCCTTTGGGAACTATATTTTTATTCTTACTGAAAGTTAAATTTCTCTTCTTACAAATGCCAGACACAATAAATTGACTCTAAGTATGTAATAAATGTTAAGAAAAATCAAAGAAGATGGGTTTTCTTTGATAGCAGTGAATTTAATCTGTGGTTTTGGAAGTAACTCTGTGCTGCAAAAAACAGTTTAACATGTCTCGGGTTACATAGGGAGTCACGGGGGCTGAGACGGAGGCTGAGATGGATCTCAGATCACCTTGTTCAGCATCTCCCCTCCATAGTTCTGGATGGGAATTATTACTTATTGTTAATAAAAGAGAACTGAAGGGCTTGGACACATTCCAGAGATGACGGTAGTACGTGTAATAATGGATTCCAGGACTGTTTGAGTGTTATAGACAGAAGCTTGTAACACAGTTGTCCATTGCTCCTCATATCTTCCTGTGAACTGTATGTGTCAGCAGTTTGTCTCGCACAAATCCTGATTTTCCACCATCACTTCAACTCCCAGCTCTAGGGAGTTTTGTTGACTGCAGAGAGGATGAGCATGGGTTGGGGTGAAAGGCAGTGTCTTGCCCCAGCTGTACTTTTCAGGCTTGTGTGTTAGTTGAGAAGTCCATCCTTGTGCTCAAAGCTGGGCTTTTACCAGCACTGGAGCAGTTCAGCCATGGATTTAAAGGCTTGACAACTTCCAAAAAAAGGGGTTCAGCTGCTCCCCTGGGTAATCAGTTGCAACCTTCCAGGTGAATTTTTTTATTAATATCCAGTCTGAGCCTCGAAGCAGCGTTTTCTGGCCATTCTCCCTTGTTTCATTATTTGGCATGATTGTGAAAGTTTAGCTCCATTGTCTGTGTAACTCTCTTGAAGCAGTCACAGGCTGCATGTAGACCACACTTAGATTGCTCTGTGCTAGACTGACAAGCCTTGCTTCCTCCACCCTCCCTGCAGGTCATGTTCTCTGGGTAACCAGTTTGGCATCCCTCCAGTAGACCAGTTCCAGTTTCTCCAGATCCTTTTGTACTGGTTATGCCAAAACTGGGCTGAATCCTAAATATGGCCTCACCGGATTTGAGCAGAGGAGCAAAATAGGCCTGCCATGTGCTGGCCTGTGAGTAGTGCTCAGTGTATGTTTCGTCTGCTCTGTGATGAAAGTGCACTGCTGGCTTGGATTCAGCCAGGCATGCCCTGGGAGCCCATTTCCAGCAGACTGTGCTCTGCCAGTCCACTCCTCACCTGTACTGGTATCCTGTACTGGTTATTCTTCCCAGGTGAAGAAACTTGCATTTCTCCTTGGATTGTGGTTGGTTTGGATTGAAGCCAGGGCATTTGGGGTGTCAGCCATTGCACCAATTTTGCAGAATCTGCAGATTTGCAGAGGATGTGTTGATGGCAGTACTGGATGAAAGGAGCCTTGGTATCAATCCATGGTGATCAACATGGGATGACCTCTCAGAAAACACATTTTTTCTGAAGTTCCACATAGCCAAATCATGAGGGCTCATCCATCTCATCCTTAAACAGATGTCTAAGCAAGACTATGTGAATCACAGTATGGATGGGCCTTTTTCTTTGTTGACAGTAGAAGCAGCCTAAAGGGTTTGGTGCAGACTTGGATGTCTTAAGTTAGATCAAATTATTCCTACCTATGGCTACTAAAACTTCAGATGTGGAAATATCAATTATACAGTTCCACAAAGCAAGTCCCTTTTCCATCTACAGGTTCAAAAGAAGAAAATTTTCATTTCTGCTACAAGTTTTAATTTTAAGAATGGAAACTTAAACTTTAATTGACCATTACACTGTTTCACACTGAATGTGAAAAACGTGCATCATTGGCACTAGCTGTTTTAAAAATACAAATTTTTATTGTTACTACCAGGAGAGAGATGGGTAAGTTTTTTACACACTCACCTAGTTTATACAGGTTAGAAACTGTTATGAGCAATTGTGAGATGGAAGAGTTAAATCTGGAGCCAAATAACTTTCATCATGTCCTTTCCAATGCAGCAAGATGCTGCACTTAAGACTCTGTTCCCACATGCTGCTCTAAAAGCATTAGGAAAGAGTAAATCGTTTTTTAAAATACTTATATTTAATGGCTATCTTGCAACTACTCAGCAAATCTCAACTGGCTCTTTTGTTCCAGGCTTTTAGAAATAAGTACATTATCTGATTTTTGCGGAACAGTGCCCTTTCCAGCTAACTGCAGTAATATAACGGTTTCGCTGGCCATCTTAAAGCATGAGCGACAGTTTAGATGAGCACACTCTTTCAGATGTTCAGAAATTCTTCTACAGTTGATTGCCATCTACAGAGTTTGGCATAATTATTAACTCCATTCAGATCTTGAAGAGAAAAAAAATTTGTTTTAACTCAGTTTTCACAGTATTTGTACTATTTCATGTAGTAAAATAATTACGTAATTATGTAATTATAGGATTATCCTAGAATGTTTTGGGTTGGAAGGCACCTTAAAAACCATCTAATTCCAACCCCAGAGACACCTTCCACTAGACCAGTTTGCTCCTGAACACTTCCAGGGATGGGGCATCCACAGCTTCTGTGGAAAACCTGTTCCAGTGCCTCACCACCCTCAAATTAAAGAATTTCTTCCTAATACCCAATCTGAACCTACCCTCTTTCAGTTTCAAACCACTCTGCCTTGTCCTGTCAGTAGTGCTTTTGTAATTAGCAATCATCAGTTCTAAAAATGTTGGTATCCACAGGAACATTTCCCTCTTGCTTGAACACTAGACAGAAAAGCTTCAGAAGGTTTTATAACATTCCTACACTGGTCCCTGAAGACTGACAAAACAACTTAATTTTTCATTTCTGACTTGCATGGGCTTTTTATTTTTGCCCACATCTGCCCTTATTGTTTAATTTAATGGATTTACAGGCTATTCCGGGGCAACAGAGCAGTTCCAGAATTGTTAATTAACTACTACAGCCAAGAAACAGCAAATCAAATGATAGATTGGGAGCCTTATCACCGTGTTTATCTGCTGCCTGAGGGAAGAGTTTGTCCCAAAATAGCAAGGATGCTATCCCGTGTCACCCTCTCCATTTTATTAAAGAATCTCTCTGCAGAGAAGTCTGCCAGGTAATTAGCCTAGTTTCAAGTCACCCTAACAGCATGTGGCTCTGGAAACGAAGTGCAACTCCATCTGCATACAGCCTCTAGGATGCAGCTTATCCTTGGAAATGACCAACAGGGACACATTTTCTATCCACATATACAGGAACAGCTGGAATGGAAACCAGTCATGATATGCAAGCAAGGAAATGCCAGCATGAATGGAACTAACTGCCTCAGAGTCAATGGAGGCCTTAAAGGAATGGCTTTGAGCTTTTACCTGGAAATTTTAGAAAAGATACAAAGGCAAAATCTAGAGGATGTGATTGTTTTACTTGGGATATAGCTTCAGGCTCCCCTCATGAACAAGGGAGATGAAAAGAAAAGCCAGGGAGCAGCGACAAGTAACACAAGGCACAAGATTATTCCTAATTCACGGAACAGGCAATGACTTGCCTCACCACATCACCTGGGGAATATGTACTGAAAGTAGAGTTAAACAGAAGACTTGGGTAATGGGCAAGGTATTTATACCCTGTGTTCCACAGAACCCAAGAACTGCTTATATAAGCTTTTATATAAACTTCATGGAGTTTCCTTAAGGCCACCAACCCAGAATTCAGCAGCCTGGATAAGAATTAGTTTGGGGTTGGTTTGAAGTAATCTCCTGTACTGTGGAGGAGAGAGCTTGAAAATACATCCTACAAAGGCCCAAAAAGCTGGATGTAGTTAACATTAAAAATACATGGCTACCTCATTGGCAGGAGTCAGCAGCAGACTTTTTACCACCTAGCTCATGATTTGTGAGCATTTGGATGGCAGGACCATGTCCTTCACAGAACTGCCTCTGGGTAATTCCTGTGTTGTCATCATTGCAGATGGGGAAATTGAGGCCAAATGTGCTGTGCTTGAGATCTCACGGTGAGCCCGTGGCACTGTAGCAGTGGCACTCGGAATGCTGACACCTGCTCCTTGTATTTCTTCAGCAACAAAGTTTTTGGTAAAATCAGCAGAAATGCAGGATGACTGCGTGCCCTGAAGTGACTGCAGAGACTTCTGAGCAGGAATTATGAGCTACTGCATCAAAGGCCTCTTGCTTGACATTTATTGGCTTTTTGATGAATGTTGGGGTAATTCTACTGTCAACAGTTTCTCATTAGAAGCCTGGCAATGGTACTTTCTGACCATTATCTTTCTCAATATCACACTGTGTTGCTACAAAGAGCAGAAATTTTATGTAAAACCCATCTATCTCTGTAGCTGCAAACTTTTCTAATAATTCTACATTTAAATAATCTCATGGAAATGCTGGCTGCTGTATCTGAGCAATAAGGAGACTAGACAAATGGTTAAATTTCCATGAAGACCTAAAGCTACAGGACAAATTTCATACTGCAACAAGCAAGATTCATTTGTCTTGATTCCACTGGCATTGCACCTCAATTATACTAATTCTGAATTTCACTGCTGAATAATGCATTCCCATCCTGCTTTACACTTGTAAAGGAAGGAAAAAACCATCAGAGCTGTACTTTTCTCTCTCTCCACAGTATGATGTACCACCTCCTGGCTGCTTATGGTCAATATTAAGAATCATTTTTGTCAAAACCATAGATTTTCTAAAAATAAAATAGTAGAAATAAACCCCTAATACCACTGTGTATTTGGAAAGGGGAAAACTTTGATGTGCCCAACTGTACTAGTTTTCATGCTATGAGTTTTAAAGCATTAACATTTATTTTAAATATTTGTATCCTGGAGTCATAATAGTGGGAACATCATAGAGCTGTTGTATATTTTATTGATTATGGTTGTTATAGACAAAGAAATTAAAACAGAACCAGATGATAAAATAATTAATGGAATTTCTACTACTGAAATGGGTTTGATTCATGACTAATATTCATAAGCTACTTAATATGAGAGCCTTTAATTTTCCCTCCTAGAGGCAGGAGGGTCTTTCCAGCCTGCCAAAACCAAGATTAGTAATGCTGTGGACTCTAACTAAAAATAAACTTTCCCACCAACTCTTTAACCTCACTTTGATGGCAGTGCAGATTAACCTGTTGGATTTAACACAGATTTAGGTCTCCATCTCATCCACCAGTCCTGCTGAGGCAACATCCCCTCCCAGAAAGGCAGCACAGGTATGGATGGCAGTGTCTGTGTCTGTCACTCAGCTGTCAGAGCCCTGTCAGGAGCTCTGATGTAAAGGGCCAGGTCTGAGGGAGCAGAAGCAGTCCTGCTTCCTGAAGGAGTTTTTAAGGACACATTCCCTGCAGCAAGGGAATGTTGACATTCAGGCTGCCTCAGCTGCTGATCACAGAGAAGGCATGAGGTCTCCCAAAGTGGCACTCAGGTTTTATTCCAGACCTGTCCTCCTATAAACAATTACAGTGGATGAAATCATGTTTGGAAAGATGAGTGATGATTTCCCTGTTCACTCTGCCCTGTCAGCATCAAGGAGAAAGTGAAATATATACCTGCTTTGGTCGTCTCCACTTCCTGGCCCAAAATCATTCTCAGTGTAGACAGTGAGTGATGCTTCTGGAAAGAAACAATAAAGAATTAGTAAACCATATATAGAACACAGGGGAAAGGAAAAAGGAAATGAACACATGAAGTCATTCTTCTAATGTGGTCTTCAGAATATTTTGTTTCTTGTACATGTTTAATGAACTACAACCTTCATGCCAATAAAACTTTATAATCTGTTGTTTAAGGGAGTTAATCCTATTTTTTAAAATCCCCATTCTGAAGGTCAGGATATTGTATAAATATAGACAGGGTGAATAATTCTAAGTTAATCTCCCTTCTCTTTTAGGACCTCACTAGCATGCTTTTTTTTTTGTTTGTTTGTTGGTTTGGTTCTGAGACCTCAGTGTGAAGTCAGAACTTTTCTGCTGTTTTTTTTCTCTCCCTCCTTAAGGGTTAATTTTGTTTTAATAAATGCTAAGATACTTACATGACTAAACTACTCATTCTTACATGGGTCCACAAATCTGAGACGTAACAGATGGAAGAGCAGGGTAATGAGAGAATTTGGCTCTCTGAAAGAAGGCCCAGCAAGAGAAACACTGAGGTGCTCTCCAGAGCACCCACGCAGAGGACAGAAAAACTGACGTAATTTACCCCTTTTTCATTGGGACCATGCAAAGATGACCAGCCCCTTATTCATTAGCCTGAAACTATTATTAATTATCAATACTATTACTTATTTTTACAGTTTCTATAATTTCTGCTATAATGTATTTAATAAAATGACAGCACTAAAGTTCAGGAATTTAGATGTTTATATCTCCTCCCCAATAATAGGCTTGGAAACTGATCTGAATCGCTGAAATCAGAAGCCTTTTCTACTTGAAATGGGGAATAAAATTTATCTAGCAGCAAGAGAGGACTTTGTCCTTTTATAGAACCTATGAAAAAAACACTTAGTCCCTTTTATGTAGTCATCACATTAAAATGGAAGTTGTCAAAGAGAGAAGTCCTTTTTCTTTGCTGTCTGTGGATGTTCCTGTAAGCTTTTAGTCTTTTTCCACATGAACGTTTATTCAGAGCAAGCAGCCCAAGTATATTTCCATTGACAACCTGAAATCTTTATGAGGCACTGGATGGTTGAAATGCAACACCAATTTATTCAGTGCTCATAACAAACACAAACAATAAATTTACCACAGGAAAAGTTGGTAAAGAGCTCAGTAGCAGTGCACAGGCTAAAACCCCACCTCTTAAATGTCGTAGACCTTTCTGACCCATTCACTATAATATTTAAATGCAATTCATTAGATAATTCTGAAACCTAAATAAAAGGAAAAAAAATTAAAGCTCTGGATAAAACAAACAATAACAACAGACAAAACAAAACCAAAACAAATAAAAAACACTGATTCACTTTCTGGCTTTCTCACAAAACTCCACTATGACCTTGGGCAAACTGACAGAGACAGAAATGTGACCGTCCAGTCCAACCTTCTTTTACCACAGATCATTGCTTCTGCCTACTTTACCCCCAAACAAGATTTGAATTGTAGCTTTGGGTGAGCTAAGGAGTTATCTAATTTCGTGATGAAAAAAATTTGAAAAGCAAAAAAAAAAAAGAAGATGCCAACAGTGTGATCCATTCTCCTTGCAGTCAGGACTTGTGGTTTACTTCTGCTTTGAATTAACCTGACTTCAGCAGGGAAACAGAGCTGCCTTTTTGTGGGTTCAGGTAGACCTTTCAGTATCTCCATGACTTACAGGTAAAATGGGCCTGATCACTGGGTTTTTCACTATGTTTTATTTGAGTTGTCCCTGTACACCACAACCTCTAGAGGGGAAATTTGGCTCCCATTCCCCATACACTCCATGCCTTGCACAACAACTCACACTGGACTTGGCTTTGATGGAGGATGACTGATACGTGATTGATTGATTGATTGATTGACTGACTGGTGTGTAGCATCTAAGTTACGACAGTGATAAAGGACTTTTAAAAATCAAGCAATAAACCCCAAAAATCTCTGTCTGAGGGAGGATGCTTCCGTTTTCTGCAAATCCCCAGAACTCCTTGTTTCCTGTAGAACAGAAAACACTCACCTTTCAGGGAGGGCACCGTACACCGAACTGTCGGCAGAGGGCAATGGCAGCTCACAGCTTGAAGCAGCTCCCGGAACCTGCGCCAGGCCGGCGCTGCCAGCCCTGTTTTCCTACTGGACTGCTCCCAGGGAATGAGCCCCGGTTTATTCCGAAGAGCACATGTGAAAAAGTACCCCCAGGAGCCTCGCAAGTCAGGGGTCTGAGCTTTCTTCTCCCACTTTTCCTGCCTTTGCATCCTCACCGATTACATTGGAGGACCAGTTGCAATCTGATTCAAGACAGACAGCTCGGTAAAAAATTCCAGGGAGCTCTTTGGAAGCAAGAGTTCTGCTTTAAGGAATACACCTGTGAGCCATACAGCTGCGTCTGGGCAGCTGGACCATTCAGCTGAGCACAGTTTGGGAAAGACTGTCTGTTCTGGCTTTCCTGGGGAGTCTGAATTTTAGATCCAAATGGGTCTGTGTAGTTTGGTAAGAGGTTCTGGATGGAACAAATGATTCAGAAAGATCTTCCAAGGAGGCTGTGTCAGCAAGCCAGGTAGAAGAGGCGAGTTAAGTGTGACAATCATGTCTTCATGCCTCAGGCTTTCAGGAATAGGATCCAGAGGATGGGCCTCCCAGCCAGAGCTCAGCCAGCCAGAATCTCAGTGCTGCCTCTTCCACCCACCTTAACTGGTGAGCTAAGTGGCACCATCTCTTCCCTCCATGACTCAGTTTCCCCAGCTGTAAAGGAAATTCTAAAGTTCTGTGTGACACACTAAAAGCAGTAAATGATAAGAATTAATCAGCTGTGCTACTCACAGCTTGGTGGTGAACTAATGTTCTTGTCATTGCTGGCCCAGAGTCTGCTAGGCAGAGAAAAAACCGCTGAAGGTGTTAGTCCAGATGGACTGTAAACGCCAAGGCACAGCAGGAGCTGTTGAAAAATAAAAATATTCTCTCAAGTCCTCTCCCAACAGGAACAATATTTCAATTGTAATGCAGATATCCTACTGAGTCATTCCGTCCCTCAGGCCAGGTGAGCGCGCTGCAAGTCTGTGAAGGTAATCATTACACTTTTGTAAATATGAACAAATTCAAACGCCAGGTGTGTCTCTATCTGAGCCTCAGTTTTACTCCTGGCTTCATAAAAAGTAAGAGAGCATGACCACCAATCATGATACTTTTAGTAATTGAAATTTCAGGGAACACTGGTTATCAGCCAATTCTCCCCAGATTTCCATACTGTAGAAGAAGGATGGGGGAGCACATTCACTGTTCAAAGCCATCACAGTGAGGGAAATCTACAACTTCAAACACCAAAAGATCCAGTACAGTGGGCTGTGCTGGAGCAGCAGAGGAATTCAAACAAACATCGAACGACCAGATCTGGAATGCAGTGAACCCAGCCAGGTCAACAAGAACACCGATAAGGTGGCAAGTGGGGTCTAGCCCAGGCCAAACCCGCAGGAGCCCATGGCAATGGGGTCCAGGTTATGCCAGCTTTGTGCCCAGCAGCTTCTGGACAACTCTCACCAGTGGACTGAGTGGAAGATGTAATTTAACTGCTTTGCCAGTTTTCACTACAGAGGCTCCACTCAGACCAGTCAGTTGTGACTCAACACCTTTTCCACCAGACAGCCTCAGCCCTGCTGTACAGGTGTGCTCCCACAGAGCCAGGACAGGGGTGACCTGTGCTCTTGGCTTTGTTTTCCTCCCTGCCACTTCTGAGCTTTCCCTGACTGGGAGAAGCTGGTTCAGGCAGGAGCCATTGCAGACTATGTCCATCTGTAGCCACAGATATTGAGCCACCACCAGTGACATCCCTAAAAGCAAACAACTGAAATTGCAAATGTTACCTCAGAGCGATAAGTAGCAATAAAAAAGACCTGGCAAGACAGTATTTTAAGCCAAAAATGTGCTAAATAAATACTTTTGCAGCCTGTTTTTAATCTTTTCTTCAGCAAAATTACAGTGTTGGTTTTAGGAAAAAACGTACAGAATATCAGTTTTAAGCAAAGGGTTTTTTTCTTCTTAAGTACAAACAAATTTTAAAAGGTTTAAATGAAAGTTTATGCAAGCATTTCCATATAAATTAAAAAAAAAAAAAAAAAAAAAAAACAAACAGAAAACAAAACCAAAACACTCTTTCATGTGGACAGAGAGTTCCTGCTAAGGCAGTGGTTGGTTGCATGGAGGATACAAAAATAGCTGGTAATATAAGTGTATGCGGGACGCCATTAAGAAATCAGGTGCTAATGAGACTGCTCGGGACTGAATCACAACTGCCTGTAGCTATTCCATGACAGCTCTTCCAGGAGGTGTCTCCAGCCACCATGAGTCAGATTCCTGCCTCTGCAGGAAACTCCCTATAGAGAAGCTGCCAGGTATGTCCTTAAAGGCAAAGGAACCACGGTGTTCTCAGGCTTTAGCACTTCAGACTACAAGAACAGGTCACAGAGGCAGCTTGGAGTGAGCGTGAATAACAGCAGCCTGAGAAGTCTCTGTGCACTGGCATAGGCAGGAACCAGCTGCACTATAAAGGTACAACAGATGGCTGTGAGCCAGGTGTGTTCCTGTTGGTCCTTTTATTGTTGGCTCCGCCACTCTTGTGATCTTGAACACAGGCCTAGAGGACAGACTCTTCACTGCCTGAATTAAAATCTTGCCCTCAGTTACCCTAGGCAAGGTTAATGACTATAATTTATTAAAAGGTCTATAATGACTTGTTAAATGATGTTGAAAATGGTAGTTGCATGAAAACAAGTTACAAAGTGCCCTGACAAACAAAATGTTTCCCCTGTACTTGCTTTCAAATGGAACACAGCAGCTAAAAGTAATCCATTTGTCACTTTTGGGGGCCAAGAACAATGTATTAACTATATACATTTGCATCTACCACACACATCCAGGTGCCCTATACTGTTCTGTTTGTTGGTACCTCAAATGCAACTGTGTGATGGCTTCCTTCCCATCATCTGCACTCCATGGACTTGACAAGAACAGCATCTACAGTGGAGTCTGCATGGAAAGCACCAAGTGAACCCACTGTGAACCACCTCTCTCATTGCTGTGCCCCTCTAGCAATGTGCTCCCAGTGAAGCAGCACCCTACCTTGTGAGAACAGGGAAAGAATCCATAGGCAGTACGTCCCAAGAGGCAGGACTGGCAGGAGAGGAAGATGCACAGGTGACCTCACCTCTTCTGTCTGTACTGCTGTTATTCATAAAACACTTTCATAGCTATTGAAGAAAAACTTGATATTACAGACTGGCAATGCTTCTTTGGTATTTAGCATTTGCAAGGGCCCCTGCATGGCTGGAACTCAAAAAAGCCTCCAACGTTCAAATTATTTTCTCCTGTTCCCAGGGTCATTCTCTCTCCCTACTCTGTTGCAAATCTCCTGATATCCTGTGTCTGAAGCTCATGTTGCCAGCCAAAAATGATATCCAAGCTCAGACCTAATTGTCTAAGCTCCTTCTATAGTTATAAAGAGGAAGAAAAGCTTCAAAAGATCAAAATCCCCGAAATGCTGGGAGGTACAGATCTGCCTACCTGCAGCTGGTAGGGAACGGATGTCTCGGAGCACTTGACCTTCATCAGGGAACTACTCAGGAGCTGGAGCCTGACACATTGTCCTGAGCATGGGAATATTTTCAAGAGTAGAACAGGGAAACTGTTGAAATCCATAGAAGTTCGTACAATTTTTTTTACATGTTATTTGCACTTGTATGTAGTGACTTTGCACTTACTTAAGGGCCTGAATATTGCTCTTATCTTGATATAAGACTTATTTGAATACTTCTTTTTTTCCTAATTTGGGAAGGCCTCTCCCATTCCAGCTTGAAAGGTGCACATGGTAGCAGTGTCCTGACCTCAGAACAGACCTTTCAGGGAAAGATCTGATACTGGTTGTCCCACTGCCTCTTCCATCTGTCTTTGCACAGCATCAAGGAAGAAAAGGGACAAAAACCCAGCAGTAAAAAATGTGCTTTCATTCCTCACTTTCAAGAGTGAGATTTCCTTTTTATGGAGACATCTTTCAAATTATTTACTATTGCAGCCTGATATTTTTAATGGTACCTTCTTCCATCAAAAGAACAAGTTATTCTGTAAAAAAGCCAGTTCTTTGCCTCTGCCAGCTGCATGCAAGTACAAAATTACAAAGCACTCACTTAGATGAAGTGAATACTTCATTAAACAATTAAGCAATAAGGCAGAACAAAGGCTGTGGTTTCCAGGCCTGGTTCTGTAATTGTATCCTGGAGCATTAGGAGAACCAGTACTCAAACACAGGGTTGCAATTTAGGTTAGGATTATCCTCTAATAGCCTTGTCCTGTGGGATTAGGATTTTGCCATGATGAGGGATTATTTTATCCATCAATGGCAATGTAAAATACATGATTTGTCCCTGAAGATCTGGAGGTGAGGGTTTCCATCCCTTTTTCCTCCTTTCACCTTCTTGTTATAGGACCTTGAGTAGAAGCTTTTATCTCTGCTTTTACTTTCTGAACCATGATGGGTATCCTCCAATCCAGTTTTAATGGAGGTACAATCACAGAACCCAAGTTCACAAGTAAATACCCGAGCGTCCCCAAACACACTGTGGACACTCTTGAGGGACACTGAGGATGGAAAATGTGAGCCACTCTGTTGGACAAGGTTAAGTTTGTGCTGAAGTCTGCTGTTCACCTCATATAGCACATGCAGCCACTGGACTGCCATGGAAAACTGAGAGGCTCGTGAAGAGATAAGGCAGAAGTGGGTTTCGATGGCTGATAAGCAGAGCCTGTTTGGATTGCAGATGACATTTAAATGTCTAAAGTCCATCTACATTCTGCTACAGAAGTCTAAACCCCTTTCCCGATCTAGTAAAGGCCTGATTCAGCTCCTAATGAAATTACTGGGATTTGTTCCACTGACTTGAAGTTGACCCTGGGCAGAGCCCACAACCCACCAGAATTCCTTTCCAGAATAACCTGAATGACAGTGGCAAGTCCTCCCCTGAAACATGATCTAAAGGGAATCCCTCCATCCTGCTCTCCTCCTCCATAAACCATTTGGTCCTGCTGAAACAGAAAATACAGTTTAAATGCAAAATACAGCTTGCTGTATCACAGAACACCCTGTCCTTGGGAACTGGAATTAAGATCATCCAGGAACATATCATGGGCCAATGGAATACCATTAGAAGAATTAACTTTCAATTCTAAAAGAAATCAAACCAGAAATTAAAAAAAAAAAAAAATTAAGAAAAAAGGAAAACAAAGGGTAAAGAAAAAGAAAAAGAAAAAAGCACAAAGCTCAAAACCCCGCAGCAATTTAAAAAGACAGTTTTATTTCCAAGTATATGCATTTTGTGCTCTCTCAAAATAATTTTCTATATTTCATTGATTCTAGATGCACCTCTCCCCTTTGGAAATAATACAATTAATATTTAATTCAATTCAGTGACATATGTCCCCGTTCCCCACAGGAAAATAAGTTGCATTAATTTCAAACTCACTGACACTGGAAAATAACCAGTTGTTTATAGTCGTTGGGACATATGGGAGAACAAACTTATCATTAAATGTCAGAAAACATATGTTTTAAATAGCAGAAGCCAAGAAACAGCTATTAAAATCAGGTCACTTTTAAACAGATACTGCAACACCAGTAGAAAGCTGTCCCACCCCCCTCTAAACAAAACACAGGAAAAGGGAAATATTTACTCTAAGAGTAGGATCTGCTGAAGGAAAATATGACAGATTCGATCTAATAGAGTATTTAGGAGCCAAAACTAGAATTTAAATGAAAGTGAGATACTAAGTGTCAAAAATACACCCCAGCTCCCCTTTCCCTCCCCCCAGGTGAACTGCAGACAAAGCCTGAAGGCAGCACAACTCATTCGGGAACTTCCTCTTCAGCCTTCTCCTCCTACCTGCAAATCTTGTCTCACCGGTGAGGTGCACTAACACCAGAAGTAAGGAGAGGAGAGAAATTAGGTCTGAGTTCCTAGACAACTTACTAGCATGCCTGTGAGATCAGGCAAGGAAGAGGGATGTGGCTTCATGGAGAAAGAAGCAGTAAGAAAATCACAGCGGCAATAGCAAGAGTTCTGGGGAACGAGGGTAGGTCCCAAGGCATGGGTGGGGTGGGGTGCTGGCAGAGGAGGCAGAGGGGATTTGGGACAGTGAGCGGGCCACTGCAGTGCAGGGAGGAGATAAGGCAATGAAGAGGGAAGGGACAGCAGGGAAACTGCATATCCAGAGGGCAGAAGGAAGACTGTGAAGGTTGGCTGGAGAGATGCTAATAAATACAGCTCACAATGCCTCCAGCTCTGCTTCTGTACAGGCAAAGAACCACGGCAGCCTCAGGGCCATTTCTCAATTAATTTATAACATAACCTGGAAATTAGATATTCTTTTGGCTCAATCACAAACAGGGCTAAACACTAAAGGCCTTCCTAAAGAGTACCAAATAAATACTTACTGTGTCTGCTCTCCACAGATCCTATCTTGACTGTTTTTCACAAGTGATGGTATCTCAAGTAGTTGTCTAGGAAGTGCCCATCTAGAAGACTCCATTATCTCTGAACCACCAGACTGTTAAACTCCTCTCTCACTCTCCACACATGTACCCTGATCACCCAGGGGAGGGATGGAAGTTGCTCTCTACAGCTCAAATATATTCCTGTCCCTACAGCAGTGGATCTAGTTCACTATAGATCTCCCTCAACCTAAATATTTTCTCCTACAGCAGTCAGTCCAAACCAAATGAAAAAAACATCTGGGTAAAAAAAAAAAATACAAGCACCTCCCAAAAATAATCAGGCTGGAAGTGACCTCAAACATCATCAAGTCCAGTCTTTCATGGAGAAGGGAGCCTTGATGAGATTATGTAGCACCCTGTTCAGTGACATCTTGAAAACCTCCAGCTCTGCCTGGTTCCTTGGGGAGCTTGTTCCAGTGAGTGACTGTTCTCACCATTAAAACTGTTTTTCATATAAAAGAAAACCTCTCCTCGAGCAATTTGTACTCATTGCCACTTGTCTTCTCCATGTGGCTCCTTGAGAAGAGAGAGCCTCCACTCTCTTTGTAGTGACCCTTTAAGTGCTGGAATACTCTGATAAAGTCTCCCCAAAGTCTTCTCCAGGCAGAAAAGACCTAACTGGTTCTGTCTTTCTTCACAGGGTGGGCTCTCCAACATTTTGATCATCTTGGTGGCCGTTCTTTGGACCCTTTCCAATCTGACTGTGTCTTGAATTGCACAGACCAGGACCAAACACAGTACTCCAGGTGTGGCCTGGCCTCTTATGGGTTCCTGGGTTATGTTGTCCCAGGTGCAGGACCTTGCCTCTTGTTAAATAAACCTCATACAGTTCTTGCTAGTCCACTCTTCCAGCCCTCCCAGGTGTCTTTGCGAGACTGCTGTCACTTCTCACATGTCCACCTCACTACCCAGTTTAGTGTCATCAGCAAACTTGGGGAGGGAGTTTTCAATCTTGTCTTGTTTGTTTTAAGCTGTTTCACTACACAAACCTGCCTGACCACAAAACAAAAGCCACAGAGTTGGCAAGAGGGAGGCAGCAGTGACATCTGGGCTGGGATATCTGACTGCTACTGAGTCACAGGCAAAGCCCCAAGTTTTGGTTACTGTAAGTTTATTTTATTGCTTGGAAATGCATTCTGCTAGCTGAGCACTGAAAAGCAAAGAGTGCTGTGACATTGAAGCCTTCCTTTGGCTCTGGCTGTAAGTGCCCAGCCACAAAAAGGAAGTGGTCAATCAAGGGGAAAAGTTGTATGAATCAGTCCTGGAGCACATTTTGTGTGGGATTACTGATTGTAAACAATAATAGTGACCTGCTGTTGGTACAGTACTTTGTACAACAAGCCATGCTCTTGTCTGGAGGTTTCCTATGGCCACTCTTATGCAAATAACAAGCCATGATAATACCATGTTTATCACAACACTAAGTCAACCATAATGACTGTAAATGTAACCTGACCTTCACTTTGGCTAAACCCTGTTTCTTTCATGGTTATCCGATATCCCAGTACATATTTATTTCCCTATTTTGTCTATCTGTTGCCTGTTCTTTTATTTTACATACACTGCCTCACACAAGAGGCTCTGAACTTTAACCATGGAGCTTTTTCTATGCCTACTGAAATTCAAGTAAAAACCGGATAGCTTCCCATCAGTCTATGTTTTTTTTTCTGACTGCTCCATTCTACCAATTCTTATCAAATCCAGGACACATACAGAGAAAAAGAAAAGACAAACCCAAAATGAAAACTGTGGGAAAAAGTCCAAATCAGGTGAGTAAGACCCTCTTTGATCACAGTTGCTTAGTTCAGTGTGTCTACTCTCAGCTATATGCAGTAACAAATACAATAAGCGCATTCTGTGAGAAGAAACATGAATTTTGGCCTGTAACACGAGGGAAAGGAGTCAGACTGGCAAGAGGAGTTTTATGAACATGGGCTTGTTCTCGTGGCTCTGTTTTGGGCAGCATTACCAGCATACTGACACTGACAGCTGGATGTGTCACCCTCCACTGAGGCTGGAGGATGAGAGAAGAAATTAGAAACGCACATAAAATACTGTTTTGCTACATTAAGTAGCAACCAGAAATGTCAGTATCACATGTTAATTAATGATTAATGCTGGAGGAAGGAGATGCATACCTGACATATTTTTGAACTGGTATAACAAGTTTTCACCGAGCAGAGGAGGGAAGATCTCTATAATACACAGTAATGGGCTGTGTACTTGGAACTGTGCTCCCTAAATTTCCCCACCTTCAGGATAGAATGTGTCAACACACAGCTGGTCTCCGAGAATAAACTCAGTGCCAGGACTAGTAATCAGTAATGCTGAAGAACGAGGAAAGAGGGAAAAAAAAACATACTAATGGTTATCAAAGGGACAAAAAACCTCTTTTGGACTCACCTGTTGACAGGGCACATTTTTAATGTGAGACTACACCTGATATTACAAGTTGACAAGAATAAATCAAGAAATAAAGAAAATAACACTGTGGAGCTAATAAAGCCCTGTAACTGTAAAATCTTCCTCAGAATGATGTCCTACTTAATAAGGAGAAATTTAGCTCAGGCCGGTTGAATTAGCATATAATACATTGCAAAAATAATACATTGAAGTTATCTCACCTTGATGAATCTCAAAGCACTCTCTCTCTCTGTGTATTGATGTTCCCACACTGGAAATCTGTAAAGTGCAAGCTTGCCTTTAAGTATATTTTTGAATTAAATGTTCCCAGAACAGAGATGCTCTCCTTAGCTGGGGTGTCCATGCTATATGCATTAGACACCACTCCCAATTTGCTCCTTGATGAAATAAGGAGCTTTCCTCTCCTGTGCTGTTGTGTAACAGTTGTTACACAGGATAGGCATATGATCCCGTACCAAGCTGTTGCCAGAGCCAAGAATAAAAGAGAAAGATGGGATTCATTTAGCCCAACATCAGCAAGCTCTAAACTGGGCCCCCAGACAAGAGAGACACAGAGGACTCTGGTCATGCTTCACCACTACAACCACTAGAGACAGGTTTCCTCACAATGTGATTTGTCCAGCCTCTCTTCAACTGGTGGAAAGTCCCTCTCTCTCTTGGCTGTAGAATGACCAAAAAGCTTAAATTAGGCACCAACTTTAACATAACAAAAGATTACATAACTAGAGTCGTAATAATTTGCTTTCCTCCTGGACACTGCTCCTGTAGCTTTGGAGAACACCTGAAAAAAAAAGTTACACACTGGGAATGGTCTTACCTTGTCAACACTCACTGACCCACATTGTATAGCTCCCCCTTCCCTGTTCTGTAATGCCATTTATTTAGGTAGGCCCACATATTTTGGAAACATTTCCATCTTCCACACTTTGAGGTACTTCTTGCATTAGGAATATTTCAGCCACCACAGCATGGGTGAAAATAATGATTTCTGAAAGCAGCTTGAAATTTTTACAGTGTAATAGAATTCAAACTGTTAATTTGCTGGCTGCTTTGGCCTTGCACAATGAAGAAGGGAGAGGACACAATCACCTGATAAATACCTGTGACTGTGACAATATATTGGTAATAAATAAGAGTACAAATAGGCAATATTTGTTATTGAGCTCTTAAGTATATGGGTGGCACAGATTAACAAGGCATATAAACCTTTTCACCACTGAGGAGGCAGACTCAGGCAGTTGTGACAGTAATTTTTCTCTTTTGCCTTCACCATTTCCCAGTAGTTTAGTGGAGGGATAAGCCCCTCAGACACCAGATCCAACACAATTTATGCCTCACAGAATCATAGAACCATAGAATGGGTTGGGTTGGAAGGAAACCTTGAAGATCATCCAGGTCCAACTCCCTGCAACAGCTTCAACTAGACCAGGCTGCTCAGAGCCCCATCCAGCCTGGCCTTAAACACTTCCAGGGATGGCGCAGCCACAACTTCCCTGGGCACGATCGGGGCAGGTTTTACCTCAGGGTTCTCTGAGGCAGCCAAAGGTATCGCTGTCCCCTCTGCCACTGGGGCCACCATGGCACGCAGCTCTCTGCCCTCACAGGGTGCCTGTGGAGACCCATGGCCCCCACACAGCGAAGGGACACGGAATCACAGAATCCGCCCGGTCGGGAGCGACCTCAGCGGTGAAGCACGGGGTTTTGTCCAGACACTTCTGGAATATCTCCGGTGAGGGAGACTCCACAGCCTCTCCGGACAATCTGTTCCAGTGCTCGGTCACTGCTCAGGACTGAAATTCTCCCTCGTGTTCAGGTGGAACTTCCTAGGCATCGGTTTCTGCCCTTTCCCTCTTGTCCTACTGGGTGGCACTACCGAGCAGAGCCCGATCAATCCTCTGACACCCCTTTAGATACCGATAGACATTGATGAGGTCCTATCTCAGTCACCTCTTCCCGAGGCCGCTCAAACCCATCTCCCTATTTCCTCACACGTGCGATTCTCCAGACCCTTGACGAACTTCGTACCTCCAACACACCTGCGCTCCTTGCCAGCGCAGCCCCCAGCCCCGGCCGCACCGCAGCCGCCTTTCGGAAGGGCACACACACTCCCTGCCTCACGCCCTGCCCCGAGCGCCGGGACAAAGGCGGCGGTCCCGCCCGGGCGAGGCGGAGCCGGGCCGGGCCGAGCCACCGCCCGGCCGCTTTATCCGCCCGCCGTGGGTGGCGGCCGGCGCAGTGCGCATGAGTTCGGGGCGGCAGCTCGGCGGAGCCCGCGGCGCTGCTCCGACCACCTGCCTGTCCTCCGCCGGGGCTCGTTCCGCCCTCGGCTGGGAGAGGCGCGGACCCCGAAGCCGGTGAGTGCCGCCCCTCCTCGGGGGGCTCCCCTGGCCGTGCGCGGCTCCCGGCTGAGGGGGTCTTCGCTCCCCCGGGCTCGTCCCCGCCGGGTCTCGGGTCGCTGGCGTGAGGGGGCGAGCTCGCGCCGCTCCGCCTGCCCCCGGCTCGGTGTCGCTGCGGGGAGAGGCCGCGGAGCTGCGCGCCCCTGCCAGCCCGCCACGGGAATGCTTCGGTGTTGCTCTTATTACTCGCTAATGGATTTTTAATTATTCTTCCCTCCTGCTCCAAGAGCAGCGGCGGCCGGGACGCCGGGTGCTCCGTGCGCGGCGCGGGCTCTGGGCGGCGGGCGGGACCGGGGACGGGGACCGGCACAGCCCCGCAGAGCAGCTTGGGGCTTGCCTCAGTTGTGGTACACGGGCGGGGAGGAGAAGCTGTCAGCAAACTGCTGCCCTGCCGTGTGTGCGGCTTGGCTTCCCACTATTGAGCTGTTAAGAATTTTGTTACCCCTGTGGATTTCTTGTTCTTCCCTAGCGTAACCTAAAATTTGCTTCTGCTTATCGGTAACATTAAGAAAATATGTATAAGCAAAGGTTTCATACCTGTAAAACTTTGATGTATGCTGTTCCTGCCTGACTAAAGGTGATGAGGAACAGCTGCCTTGTGCCTCCACTTTGCTTTCCTTGTCTGCAGTTTAGGGTTTCCATTGGAAAAGCCGTCGGTGTAAAGAGTAGCAGGTTTTAGTTCAGGATACTTTTTTCCCCTTCCCTCCAGGTGCCTTCTCCATCTGCAGGTGGTAAGCATGAGATAGCTGGGGCTTCTTTAAGATCTTAGGTGGTTCGGGTGAGAGGTTTAGTGCCTGTAAAGAGAAAGCACAGCCTTAAAAACACTCTTGGGATTTTCAGTAATCCAGGATCTCAAGGGCATGTTTCCTGAATAGTTTTTCTTTTAGCGTGGTAGCGAGAGGAGGTTGCTGGAAGTAGAGCTCTCTTGTGCTTGGTCCTGTGCATGGGTGTACAAAGAGATGATTCCTGTGGTAACAAGCATGCAGATGAAATAGGAAAGAGATAAGACAGCCTCTTCCGAATTTTTCTAAACATTTTCCAAAGATGTTAAGCTGTAACAAGTATCAGAAATGTAACAGTTATTTCCTTTCCCCTCCCTTTTTATGAAAGACTTCTTTCTAAACCCTAAAGCATAAGTTTTAGCTTTAAAAGCTTTTGCAATTTCTGGCTTATGCTAATAAAAAGGTATTATTTTAAGACTTTGACACAGATCCTTGACTAATGCAGCATTGTAGATGGCCTTCCTTGTATAGGCACTACTTAAAAGAATTATGATTGTAGCTTTTCTCCTTTACAGGAATTAATGTTGTATAAGGGGGGAGCTGATGTTTAAACAATAAAAGGGAAAAAAAAAAAAGAAAAAAAATGCTGTTTGCTTGGGTCTCTAAGAAATGAAGATACTACTTATTTCTCAGAAATTGAATAGATTTTCCCAGCAGTGTCTTTCTTACCAAGGATTTGTTTGGGGGTTTTACTATAAGCAGTGAATGAGTAGAATGAATTTTTATGACTAGAAAGGCAAGTAATGCCTGGCATTAGAAAGGAACAGAGAGATTTATATATTGCATCTGTTTTGTCAGTAGTAAAACTCCTCTCATCCTGTTAGTTATAGCTGCTTTTTCTCTGCATGCCTCTGAGAGAAATATTAACTAAGAATGTTGGCAGACGGATTGCTGGTTGGATATAGTAACTGGAACAACTTAACTCTGAGCAGTTGACAAGTCTCAGGCTGACTGACCTTCTGAAATACTGGAGCATGAAAATAAATGAGCATATGAATGTGGCTTTCAAAGCCAGCCAGACAGGCTGTTACTGTTACAAAATCCTCTCTCCTTTTTTATTTTTTTTAATTAAGAAATAAAAGCAAGTGATTTTAATTTCCAGTATAACTAACTACTTAAATGTATTCTTTTCAATTGGGTGTGTATGGATGATCCCTGTACCAAGTAAAGTCCAGGGCCAAGACTCTACTGCTCTTTTTTGCCAGTGCTGTTTTCAGCTTTGTTTACCTTGGGCAGGCAGACCTTTATGTACTTACATAGGAATGAAATGTCCAAAATTACTTCATTTTTAAAGTAAACACCCATGCTTTGTGCTTCAGACGTCCTCTGCTTTCTTCCCCACACCAGCACAGCAGTCACAAAAAGAAACGTAGGAGAGCAGCCAAAAATCCAGTTGTGAGACTGTGACACAGTTGTACTGGGGCTGAAAACTGTCTTGCTATCCTAAATACTGTGTAAAACAGGATTTGGCTCACCATTGCTATGACTGTAGCAGCAGTTACATAATGAAACCCTAAACCCCAGCAATGCTGCACCTGTAACAAGACAGAAGTTGACTAATTACAGAGGCGTCTGTGCTTGAAATTGTTTATGTACACTTCATGGTTCTAAAGTGTTGGCTGTCACAGATAGCACCACCCTGATGTTAACAGGGGCGATTTAAAAAGAGTAACATGAAAAGAATGGGATGCTTTCCTTGTTGAAATTTGCATAAGGCAAATTGAAGTCAGAGGAGAACTCAGCCATCACCTGGATGTGTTTAAAGCCCCATATAGGACTGGAGAGGCAGCTCTGGGTATCACATGCAGTTCTCCCACTGAGCAGGTGCTGGTCATCAAATCTCAACTGGAGAGTACCAGTGAGAGCCTTGTCATTGCTCTTAGTAAGACCTCAATGTACAGAAAAGTAACTACCTGTCACTGGCTGTGGTTTTATTTTTAGTGGGGGCAGGAAGTGATTCTGTCACTCAATGAGTGGGAAATGTGAGCACTTCAGGCATCTTTGGTGGTTTAATCCACAGTGTTGTGTAGGAGCCTTTGCCACTGGCCTTCATTTCGGTCAACAAGATTCAGCTGATGCTGTTGCTGATGTGGTGAACTGGGGACAGAGTTTATTTGCAAGGGAAAAGGCAAAGATGTGTGGGCACATCTTTTCCCATCTTGAGGGTGGACTAATGTGATTAGCATCATCAAATCCTGCCCTGCCATTCCACTGCCTTAAAAGAAGGAGCATTTCCCAAACACTGCAGAGAGCAGTATGAGGTAGTGATGAGCTGTGCACTTGTGCTGGCTTGGTTGTATGTAGTGAAGTCTCTGAGCCATAGGGTCTCAAAACAGTAAAAAGGACAGTCTTGAAAATCTAGAAAGACCAGTTAATAATGAAGCACAGTACGGAATCCTCGTTTTCTGGTATGTCAGGCTTGGATTAACGTGGTCAAAGGTGTGTCCTTAAGCACTGTTTCTGAGCAAAGCATGACTTGGAGAATTCAGTGTAGTAATGCAATTATTACTTGGGCGATGAAAATGTTGGTTTGTGATTGTTTCCTTTCTTTTTAAGTGGTTGCTACATTTGAGATCCAATTCACCGAACCATTTAAGCATGTGATGGAATTTCCTAGTGAAGTCAGACAGATTTAAATTTTACTGAATTGGTGCCTTGCCCATCTAGTTCTTTAAAAAATGTATGTACACAGGATTAGTTATTTCACTGTTGGCAGCTCTCACAAATTCTGGTGTGAATTGTATGAATGACATTCAGTGTGTTTTTTGAGGCTCCAACGTCCAGATTTAGAGGACTGAGAGAATCTTTGTTTTTAGCTCTAAAACCAACGGATTTTGTAGCTCCCCAGCCTGCAAAGGAAAGTTTGAATTGTCACAAGTGTGCCACAGAAAACAGAAAGTTTAAAACAAAATATTGGTGTTACATACATTGGATTCTGGGAGACTTGCATGATTGTTGTCACTCTATAATTACTTTGATGTAGTTGCATATCTGTCATGGGCTGCCATGAGAGTCCCCTGAGTTCACACTTGGCTGAACATTGTTCAGTCCTACTTGTCACCTGTTCTGCAAATCAATATTGATGTCCAAGGAAGTGTCTCTAAAAATGCTGTTGTCCTGGGTCTCATTTAGTAGACCTTACTGTCATGGATTCTGTGTATTTTTTCTTTTGTTCTTTTTCTGTTAATGGTCAGCATTTCTATTTGGCCATTTTGTGGTGGCAGTCTCTCTAAACAAGGGCAGGAATGTTTCCAGGTTACTGGATGTTAAATAGCCATGACTGTTTCAAATACACGGGATTTTTCATGAGCAGATAAAAACTGTGAATCATATTCACTGTTATCACAGGTTTCTACACTTATGGAGAAGAAAAGTCAGAATTTAACCATGTTGGCCAGTTTTGGTTTACCTTGGTTCCTAAACATCAGCTGTTGTCTGTTGTTACTTCAGTTTTGTTTTGTTTCTTTCTGTAAGAACAGCTTATAAATTTACTGTCTGATTCTGTGGAGTTTTTATGTGTTCAGCAAAACCTCATCAGTTTATTTTGTGTACTCCTGGAGTTAATCAACTTGCCTGTGAGGTTTGGCCTCTGTAGGCAGTACTGTTACTTAGTCTATTCTTCTACCAGAAAGCTTCAATCTTACTGTAAATCACAAGAGTAGGGTTTCCCCTAAAGCTCAAGGATTTTCTCAGTATTTCACATCCTGAAGGCAGTAAGAAGAATTCAGTTGCTGATAGCCCTGTTCACAAGGAGGAAGTGTGTCCAGTGTAACTAACCATCAGTTAGTTTTGAGGACTTTGGAACAGCAGTGGCTCAGTGAAGACATGTCGTGGGCCAGCTGGTTTTGTTCAGCTCTGGTCTTGTACAGCTGGTTCAGAGGTATGTTGCAGGAGCACTTAATACAAGGAAAAATTCATGAGGTTATTAGACACAAATACCTGACCTGTTTTGGGAAGCCCTGTGGTCTCCTGACCACAGCACGCAGGAATCTCAATGAATTCCTGCTCTCCTTTGCCTTGTTTTACTGCTCTGCTGCCAGCTGTCAGAGGATAATAAAGATCTCCAATCTGCCCCTGTACCATCATTTTTATAAAAACCATCCCATGGTAACACTTCTAATGACCACAGAGTGTTTCCAGATGTTTTTTTCCAGATGTTTAACTCTCCAAACTCCACCACCACCATGGAGTGCAAGGTGACTGACAGTGTGTGCATTGCTATGTCAGTGCACAGCTGACAGATTAAACCAGTCTTGAAGTTCACTTGGGTACATCTTCTGTTTCAGTTGAATCACTGAGAAAGAGCTGGTTAAGAACAAAGGCAAAGTCTGTGTGATGCTCAGAATACAACAAGGCTTAGAAATCTATCTTCAGAAATGTTTCATGCAGAGAGTGTTCTAGAAATTGTATGTGTAGTGAAAGGGACAGACTGATCTTGTGCTCTTTTAAAAATGCATGATAATTTTCTAAAAATTGTCAACTCACCTTAAGTATATTGTGCAGTTAATGGCCTGGTGCTGTCTGCTGACTTTTGGCTCCTGTCTTAGGTAGCAGTTGATTTTTAGCATTTAAATGTCTTGCACTTTTGTGGTATTGATCTTTTTGCCTATTAAGCTAGTCTTCAAACAGGATTATTATAAAAAATTCTTTCAATCTCCTGCTACTATAGAAACAGTCCCTTGTAAATGCTAACATTAAACTTCAGTGGAGAAGTAACCTTAGTCAGCAAAACTATAAAAATATCCTTTTTGAAAGGACAGACCGCACCTTATCTTTGATGGCAACTTAATACATTCTCTGTGAATTATTTGCCTCTGTCAAAGCAAAATTAAATCTTTGGAGGTGAAATTCAGTGCTAACTTCAGAATGTTTCAATTTCCTCCTTCTACTCTCTGAAAAACATGCATGGTATGTGACTTGTATTGTTTTAAATATCTCATGAAAGCTATCTCTAGTGTAACCAAGAAGTAATCACTTCAGATGTTAGAATCGTGTCTGCCCTAAGATGCATTTCTGGTTTAATATCTGCGGTCCTCTCTCCAAATAGTACTGTTCCTATCACACTTCTGTGCTCCTGTGTCATGATCTGATATTTTTTTGTTATTAATCCCTAATGGTACAGGCACTCATCTCTTAAGCCAAGCTAAAAAATACCCAGCTACAATGACTGAACAACAAATCCCATTGTGAGAAACTTTCATATTTAATGCATCTCTGAAGGTCAGGAGGAACAGCCGCCTGTCTTCCTGCTGTTCCTTCTCTCTGAGCAAGGTTACCTTATTTTGGAACCCTGCTTGTTACCTTGGCAATGCTACTGAAACAGTGGGGTCTGGAAATTCACTAGATCCGCGACTATTTCTGTCTTAAACTTATAAAGTCTTTCACTTAATAGAGATGACATAAAGAGGATGAAGGGACTTGGTTAGGAGAGGAATTTATCTGTAAAACATGCTGTATGTATTGCAGCAGTGCCGGGCAGCCTCACGTCAGCTCTAGCTGCCCTAGACACTGTACAAAGGTGTAGGAGTTTCTTAAAGCATAAAGAACCCAGCAAAGGGGAGAAGAAATAATGTATATGAATGGATTATGATTTTCTTGACGTGTACCTTTGATGCGTTAAAGACGATGTAAAAGGTAGAAGGGGTGCGGGGGGGGGGAAATCTTTCCCCGCAGCTTTTCTGCAGGCTCACAGACCATTGCACAGCTCCCAAGCTTTTCTGAAATGAGTAAAACTCCCAAATAAGCCAGAGCTTTTAACACAAAAGCAGGACCAGTGCAGTAATGTTTGATACTGGCTCTTGTGTGGGTGGCTCTCTGAACCAGTTGCACTCACTGCCTTTAGTCATTGTTCAGGAGCTTTGTGAAACATCTGAACTGCAGCTCCAGAATGAGTAATGGGAGCTTGCTGGGAGCAGAGGTATTTGTTATTATTTAGAATTCATGACTTTAATGTTTACTGCTGCTGAATCTGGGTGTTCCTGCTGTCCTGAATGCAGATAGCCTACCATGAACTTAGTCCTGGTTAAACTGAGGTATTGGTGTTGGAGAAGGTAGAACAATACTCTTAAATACTTGTCCCTCAAAATCTGGGCCTCTTGATTTGTTTCTTGTTAACATCAATTAATATCTTCTCCTAGCTAGTCTTTAAATGTGGGTTTTATTTGTGATATCTATTGTAATCTGCAGCAGTGACGTCTCATAATGGAGTCCATAAAATGTTCATAGTTTTGAGTGTAGTTCTAGAAATCTCACAGTCGTCTATAGAGTCACTGAGTGACTGAACAAACATGGCATATTCAGTTTATACTGGGGACACCTGGATAAATGTTGATGCTGCAACTTAAAAGTGCTGAAGAGAAATAACATTTGCCTTGTGTCGAATGTCAGTAGAAGTACTCACCTCTTGCTGGTCTCTTTTCCATCTGAACATCACTTTGACAGTCATAGGATGGAATCTGAAGTCAGTGGTAGTTCTCTGTGAATTTCAGCAGTGTCAAGATGCACTGATAGTCTCACCATCTAAAAATTATATATGTATTTGTGTGTGTTTGTTCAAGTGTAAGATTTCAGAGGAGTCAAGATTTTCACTGATAATGTTGGCTTCCAAAAATTGCACATATTTTCTTGTGTGGATGTGTTTCTGTGTGGCTTTTCAGCATCACAGGGTTTGTTGTAGATGGAGCTGCTGTTGCAGGATATGTTCCATGATTGGGCTGCTGTTTTCCTGTGTAGCTTTCTGCAGCAGCCAAAGGTACTGCCTCGGTGCTCCTGTGCCTGCCTGTCCTGAAAGCTTGAAAACCAGGACCATGAGCATGTTTCTACCTCTCTGGGCATTACTTCAAGCCCATTATCCTGGGGATGCATTGTATCATTCATAGCTAAAGTTCTTAATAGAAAAAAATGAAGAATGTTCTTTTTGTGTAAAAGTAAGGCTAAATTTGATCATTAGACCTAATGTTCATAAGAAGGGCTATGAGATGTTTTTGTTGTGGCAACCCAGTGCTCTGGATTGTGGATGTGCTTCCAAGACTTGCTGGACTGCAGCCTAGCTACATTGTGTGGGAGCTTTCCCACAGGACACGTTGGTGCTGTGGCACAGGCGAGGCACCTCTGGTAATGTCATAGCTCTCTCCCGGGAGGAGGGATCAGCGGGATGGAATTGTTGCTCAGTATTGGCAGATGTTATCTCACTGCTATGAAACACTAATCAGCTTACCAGAAGGCTCTGGTTTCTCAGCCCTCAGCCCACAGCTGTGGGGAGCAAGGAGAAGTAATCCGATTGAATTGGAAATGCAGGCTTGACTTTGCTTCTGGTGTCGCCTCTTGAGCCACAATAAAGGGAGAAGCACTTGGGAAGCAGGAGCATCTCATTTAATTTGTGCAGTGTCAGGGGAATGGTGTCCATTTCCCAGCTGGTTGCATATAACGTGGCACCTCAGAACCAGCTGTTTTGAGGAATGTGTCACTGCTGTCCACGGGTCACAACCAGGCTGGGTGAAAAGATGGACTGTTAGTAAGCAAGGCAGTTTCTCATTGCAAAGGGTGGTTTAATGTATCACAGCAAGAAATGAGCTAGGTTCTATGGTTTGCCTACCTCTTGTGATGCTGTTATTGCACTTAGATGACATTTGTGTTTGTGTCCTTGAGAATCAAAGAAAAAGTTCTGCCAGAATGTTTTGGGAGATTATGACAATTCAGAGGTTTTACAGAACTGGCCATTGGGAAAGCTTAAAAAACTGGGGGCTTTTCCTCCAGTGAGTGCTGGTGCATATGTCTGTTTTGGTAAGTGTCTTCCAAATGTACGAGTACTGTTTCTTCATGGCTGAGTGAAATAAAAGCTCTTGAAGCTTTAAAAGGCAATTTGTAATGTGTTGATGCAAAAATGGCACCAAGTTCTGCTCATGGATCTTTCACCAGAAGCAGGTGGCATAGAGCTGCTTCGGTAGCATGAGTTAACTGCAGCAGTGTTAGGAAATGAATGGGGTTCTGTTTCCCTCCTGTGATCCCATAAATAGAATTCCTGTTTAAAACCAAATAAAGATAAAGATACTTGAGCTGTGCCAGTTGGTATCTCAGCCAGTGGGATTTTATTAATGTTAATGATGTGCCATAATGGAAAACACAAGCTGAATTTGTAGGACAAGGATAGATGCAGCGTCCTTGCTTCTAACTGTCCATAGACATCTGGTTTGGAAGTACAAGAAATGGGGTACAGAACCTTTCTATATTGGATTTTAGTCATCTTTTTGAACAGAACCAGTGTTTTAAAAGATGCCCATAAAGCAGTAGATGTGTTTCAGGACATAAAGATATGCCCTTTATTAACTTGTGTGGCATCGTTTTTTGCCATTTATTTTCCATTCCTTTTCAAGTGTTTTAACAAGCAGATTTAACCCCATACCACATTGTTCTCTGTGTTCCAGACATGAATAAAGCGAGCAGCCCCACATAAGACACTGATGGCATTCTGTGCTGCGTCGGGATCAATAGGTCAAGAAGGTGTGATGCCTAGGAATCTCCTGGTGGATTCTCCTGAAATGGCATCCGAAATCTCTCCAGAACACACGCATGGGAGCATGGAAAGGACTGGAAGTGTGGAGAACCATGGCAGCCAAGCTAGGTGCAGAAATCTTGCCTTGGTAAGTGTTTAATGAGCCTTGCACTTAGTGATACAGATTACATTAATAGCTCTGTGCCACATCACGCGATTTTTGTTTTATTAAGATTGATTTTTCCCATTTCTAATCCTATGCAGTTGCTGGTGTTGTCTCGGTTGTTCAACTCAAAGGCCAGAAATAACTTCTCAGTTTCAGTATAACAGCTTGTTATTCTGGTCTGATTGTCTCTGAGAGCCTGGAGAGTGCTTCTCTCCAGCCCTTCCTCCCAGAGAACCAGGAATGGCAGTAAGGGCTTCTCTGCCCTTGCTTTCTTAAATAGCTCATAAAGAAACTTAAAGGACAGTGGTTGTTCTACACACTGCTTTTGCTTAATCTCTTTGTTGACACTCCTGAATAAAGGTCTCAGCTTATTCCACCTTAATTAGATGAGTAACAAATACATCACCATAAACAAAGCTGTGCTCGCATTAGTGAGCATGAGTGTGTGGTCATTTAAATCGTGAGTGAGTAACTGAGGGAGTAGGATGCACTTCTGCATTCTTCCCAATTAGCAGGGTGAATCAGGCAGTGAACTCAACAGTACACTTTGTACTGTGACAGGCTAAGCCTAGAAAGCACAGGTATGGCTCCTTCAAATTTTTTTTTGTCATTCCAACCATTTGGAAAGCATCCATTTTTAACTGAGGAAAGAGCACTCTGGTTAACATGCTTGCTTGGAAATCTAAATCTCTGTCTTGCCTTAAATAAGGAATTAGGCTTTCTGTCTCCTTCCCTCTGCCCTCCCTGATAGTTTCCTTTTCATGTGGTAGTTTTCTGTGAAAGAGTAAGTGGCAAAACCTGTATTTATCTGTATACCTCAGACACACTCATGGTTTTGTGCTACTTTGTGAGCTTTCTGGCACCTGGAGGCAATTCAAATGCAGGTCCTTTTTTTGTTGTTTCTACTGAAAATACTTGCTGTCAAATATGACGCTGTATCCTTTAGCCTGTGTTGCTAGTTAAAACACAAAACAAGAACGACGAAATTTAGTTCCTTAACTGTTCCTGATCTGTTGTAGAAAAAAGTTGTGAAGGGTCAGGATGGGAGAGGTTAAGTACATCATTTGGGCTCAGGAAGTTAGTGTATGTTGTTTGTTTTATGAAAGCTGGTTGAATTTTAGGGAATTATGGTGGAAGTAGTAATTTGCTGGAGACAACTTAATTTTACACAGAATTGCAAGTTAATTTTGCTTATTACTGTACCACTAGTTTCCAGATTAACACAGTAATAGTCAATCATGTTTCCTTGGGTTTTATTCTTAGCTGCAGTAGCAGACATGGGACTAGACATTTGAAAAAATCAGTATTGAATAACAAAGCTGTGTATAAATCAGTTTGTACAGTCTCATCCCGTGTTTGCTGTGTCAGAAAATTACATAAGTTCCCGTAGTCCAACTAGATGCTGCCATGTGATAACCCATATGACGATGCATCAGCTAGAATTGGAATCCCTTCCTACTCTGTAATGCAGTAATTTATAGATGGAGTAAAGTTAGCTGCAGGCTTAGGCAATTCCCATCAGACCTGTGAATTAGCAGTTCACAGAGCCTTTGATTTGTCTTATTTGAGTTTGTGCATGAAGACAGTGAATTGTGTACCAACAAACTTAATTGGGATGCCACAGATCCCCTTCCATGATTTTTCTTCCAGCAGTGTAGTAGGTGGCATGTCCAATAAGGCTGACAGCTTGCATGTGTGGAGTAACAGGTTGGACAATATAAACTCTTCTCAATACAGGCATCATTTCAATTTCTGAATTTGAGAAGGGGTCTGTGTTAAACTGAACATGAGGGAAATGCTGCCTATTCTGCCTCATTGCTGGAAGATTCTCCTGGAGACATCATCTTCTTGCTTCAGTAGTTTTGTTATAAAAGTTCAGAAGATGCAGAAGCTTTGATGGCCTAATGAGAGGAAAGGGGTAGATAACTTTGTGTAGACAAAGAATTTCTATTATGCCAGTTCTGAGAAAGGTAGGGTTGTATTTTCAGGCACACTGGACCTTCACTGGACCCTGAAACAGAAGCAACTAAAGACCTAACTGCCTCTTCATTTATCACTTTCTTGGGTCTGTTCTCCTAGAGGCATAGCAAGAAAGGTCAGGGTTGGCTTTGATTTTTTTGGGTTTTTGTAATGGCATTGCAAAGGAAAGAAGTGTGACAGTGCTTCTTATGACAGGCCTGTGCTGCTCCAGGTTTCTTCCTACTTGATTGTAAAAAAAACCAGGCTCTTAAGCTTCTCAGTGTCAAACTGCATTAGTTACTAAATATAACCTTTGTATTGCATCTGTGGAATTCAAACAAACCCAGGGATGTGATAATAGGTACAAACACTCAGACTGGCTTTAGCCTTTGCTGACTGCTCACAGCTGGTTTGGCTGACTCCTGGCTGGTCCTGCATCCTGTGTGTCTGTGCTGGCATCGCTTGCTGGGAACAGGTTGTCAGTTTAGGAATGACTAGGAGATGGACATCAATTTCCATGTGCTAAAAAGGTCTTAAAATTCTGTATGTGGGATCCTTCCCAGTCAGCTGTTGTCAGTTCAGTTTAATTTTGCCAGATTTCTCAGCTTCTCTTACCTATGTAGTGATGCTTCCAGTTATCTTTGACAACTGCAGGCTTCTAAGTCAAATTCATTATTTTAGAAGGAAAGCAAGATGATGCCTTGATTTTAGGAGTATTTCTGTAGAAATTATAGATGTTCAGGTCTGGACTTACTTGGCTGAATCTGTCACAGCAGGTTGAGTTGAGATGGGAGAAATGTATCCCTTGATATCTTCATCTCACATTAATGTTGGTAACCATAAAAGCTGTTACATGTGAGGACTAATTTGCACATATATTTTGGTTTCTTTGTTAAAAAGAGGTATCCATGCATCTGCTTGAGAGAAGTGTTATTTTCTCAATGCATGGAATCAGTTGCACTTATCCAAGGGTGAGGGCAAACAAAAACACTCTGTTCTTGGCAATTCTAGCTTCCAAAACCCAGTCTGTAATGACACTGCCAGACGTGTGGTATAAGAATTAACTTGCCATGAAAGACAGTTGCAGCAATTTAAGGACACTTAATTTGAAGATAAAACTAGGTCTTGGGTTTTTTTGGAAGCAATTTGCCTTGTTCCATTGACTGAATAGGCACAGACCAGCTTCTTAAAGCCAACCCTTCTTTCAGTGCTTGTCTCTGGTAATTGGGCTGGGTATCTATTCTCAGCCATGAGTAACTGCTTTAGTTTCTAAGTGTGAATAATGTGCTAGGACAATTGTGCTACCTGTAAAAACTATGGCAGAGGTGCTGGTTGTACCTGAAGTGAGCTGTATAATTGGAACTGCATTAATAATAAGCTGTGTCAGTGCCTTGGATCTGTTGCTACAACTTCAGTACTTTACCCTCTGTATCTGAACATAGATATATTACTGAGTGATAGCTTTGAGGGATAGTGAGTTCTTGTTATTCTTGGTGGATCACACTGTGTTTTATATTTTATTTTTTTGCCTTTGGATCAGACAGATCCCTGGTTAATGCCACAGTTCACCACCACTCTTTTTAGGGCAGTGGTGGTCTCTAGAATTTGTTCAAGTGACTTTCATTTGATCACTAATCAAATGGCTTAAACTGGGAGAGGCCATGACTCTAAAGAGATTTTGTTTGTTCTGATTATTTCTTCAAACAAGCTTCCTCTCTGGCTCTAACAAGACTTCATAGCCAGTCACTGAAGATGGTTTGTCATTCCTGGATCCCTTGTATAGTATAGGTGACATTCTGAACGTTGGTTACGTAGACATGAAGAGCAACTATGCTATGAGTGGTCTGAGCTGGCTCAGTGTTTTGTTTCACACACTCAGCCATTTAACTCAGGGGTGACCTGGTTGTTTTGTAGTTCTGGTATCTCTTGTAGCTTAAAAATTCTTTGTTACGATCCTTATCCTTTTTTGGATCAGCACAGATAATTCAGATGCAACAGACCTGGCATTCTAAGTGCACCATGTTGGTATCTCTTTACCTCAACCTCCCTGAAGAGAATCCACTGGGAATCCAGTGTGGATTTAGAGGTTCTGGAAGAGGACAGATCATGTGTCTGTTAGCCCACTGCCACCTTTTTTCCTCACAATTTGAATGACTCTTGTGATGTTGAGCTGCACTTCAGGTACATTCAAGGGAAAGTCCTGAGAAAGACTCCTTTCATAAAATGAATGTTTTTCTTCCTTGACGCTGATACTCCACAGGCTTTACTGGATTACAAGACCTTTCACCATGTCCAAGGACTTTGCCAAATAACAATACACAAAAAATGAGAAGAATTTTTGACTGTTTGCTTTGTATGGATACAGCTGCCTTGGGGCAGGTGGAAGCCATTCCTTAGAGGGTGTGGAGAGAGCTATGCTATGCTTCATCCACTTTAAGCTGATGTTAGTATGACCTGGTAACAGTGTGCCTTGGAAAAAGAAGAGTCTGACTCCTAGCAAGGAATGATCTTGCTGTAAAATGTGCTAGTGAGACTACAGATCCTAAAGGCAGTTTGGGCTCTGTGCACAAACTGTATCATTGTGCTTCAAACAGGTTCTGGTAGATAGAGATTATTCCAGCAGGTGGGCATATCTGCTTTTTAAACCATGCTAATAGGCATTACTGAATTTCCAGAGTGTTTTCTTCATGTGTTCTGCTACTTTTCACACAATACTTGCAATAAAGTTTCTGTAATGTGAAAGTTAACTTCCGCTTGTCTCACTGTCAGTGCATGTAGAGAAGATTTGTTGTAATTATATGGGTGGTCAGCTTTTTATAGCTTAAAATACACACAGGGACACAGGGCTGCATCTGCCCACCACCCATTCATTCTCTCCTGTTTTAAATGTAACATGCTCCATTATTTGAGCCTTCCTGTGCAGCTAAGCTTGGAGCACTCCATGCTTTGTTCTGGACTGTGTCCAGCTTGGCTGCATCCTTTCCAAAGTTCAGGAACTGAATCTGAACTCTGTGTTCCGAATGAGGACGTGCTGTCATGTCATCACCCTGGTTAATATATCCCAGAATGAGATCTGCATCCCTGAACAGCAGATTTTTTCCCTCTTTATGGCACTTAAACTGACAGAATCACAGATTACACAGGTACCTTGCAGTAACTTCCTCTCAGCATCATTTTTTTGTTCATCTGTGAGTTAATTTTTGGGGGCCATGTCATAAAGGTTTAAAATCAAGGTATGTGACATCTGGTACTTGACATCTTGTGGTCAAGTCAATAACCCTCTCATGAGAAATGAGCTTGGTGTGAAATTATTTGATTTTTAATAAAAATTTAGTGGCTTTTGCCTGACGTGTCTCCTAATTTTTCTCAATGTTGGTCTAACAATTTCTTTTTCCTTTTAATTTCTATAGGCTGATCAGCCTAATTTTGTTTATCAAAGGGATGTGTTCAGAGTTTAAGTAGATACTCAGCTTCCTTTCTTTAAAAGTAGGTTAGGAGTAATTTAGTCAGTTTATGACTTTAGCTCATCTAGTTTATCTTTTAAGTACTTGTAGATAATTTGTTTCCTCACTTAGGACCTATTGATTATATGCTTTGCTACCTCTCATGAAGCACACGGGTACAATTATGCTCGTAAACTGAAGAAAACAACACTAAATATTATAGTCTTCATCGAATGAAATGGTACTATCAAAACCATCAGATAGTGGGTTGTAGAGGAAGCACTTTTTGACACAGCACACAATTACACTCTGGAACTCCCTGCCTCAGAATGCTGTGCATGCCAGTCATTTCCATGGCTCAAACAATAAGACGAATTCATGCTAGAAAAGCTCATTAAGGGCTATTAAATACACAGATGCCAATGCATCTGGGAAATCTTTAAGCCATGTGTTGCTGGAAACTGGAAGGATTTAGGGGAGGAAAATACATAGGCATCCAATATACAGCAACACCTCCCACATCCTCTCTCCCTAGTGCTGTGTGTTCATAGCTGCTGAAGGCTACTGAGCTAAATGGGCTTTTTGGTCTGATCCTTTGTAGTAGTTCGTGTTCTTACCTGTAATTCACATGCTTCCAGCTTCAGGAACACAGCAGTACAATCCATTCAATTTCTCTTTCCTGTAAATCTGGTCAGAGGTACTGGACTTCTTCTGTGCTAAAGCTTTTGTGTGTGTTCTGTTACAGTTCCTGCACGCAGGGCTTTCCTTTTCACCCCTTCTAACAAGTAGAACTGTCTTGTTACCAACAGACTGTGGCCCAAGTGGTGCTACACTGGCCTTTGAACTACACCTTAGAATAGTTTGCTCCCTTCATGGTTCTTTTGAGGAGCACCCACTCACTTCTTTCTTGTGGAATTGTGCCTATTAATTCTTCAGTGAAGCTGTCAAGTGATTGATAAATCAGTTGAATCTGGCATTCTCCTGGTATTTTGCTAGTTGAAGTTTGGTTCCTTAGCAGATTTTAGAAGATTTTTTAAGCGCTGAAGATGTCTTGGGATTTCCTGTGCTGTTCTGTTTCTGTCAAAGCTGTGCTGGTATCAAGATTTTAGATCTGGATGTGATGTTCAGAATTTCTACAGATGTGTATGAAAAATTGTGGTCCTCTGGATATTAAGTCCTTGTATTGAACAGGTAGGAAAGGAATCAACGAATCTTTTCTAGGAAATAGATTCTATTCTTGTTTTCTTTCTCTTATTTCTTTATTTTTCCTCTCTTATATCGAACAGTGTTATAACAGACTCTTTCCTGTTTGGCATAAGCAGGAAATTTTTGGCTTCACAGAGATCTAAAATATTAATGCCAGCTGAGCATACTCAGCTATTTCATCTGTTTTCCTCCCAATTTTTTTCTGTCTGAGCAGTCTTTTTAATCTTCCTAATTTAATGTAATTTTAAGCTGAAGCACAATATTCAAGTTTCAAATTCAGGCTGTCTTTTGACAGTAGTTTTAAAGTTTGTAGTGTTAGGTGTATGTGCGATTTAGTTTAGGGAGGTGTGTTTGTGTATCAAGAGTAGGGAGTAGATGGAAACTATGAGGTGAATAACTCAAGTAGCTGAAAAGACTTTTCTTTGACTATTAAACACAGATTCATCAAGAAAAAAGGAGGCCTGGAAAACCAGCCTGGAAAGAATATGGACTGTTCCAGTACTTGGAATAGATGGAAAATGAACTAATTGCAAATAGACTTGGTAGCCTTAGTTAAAACTGGCACCTTTAAGTTACAAAAATTCCCCCCATCTTTCTGAAGGCTTTACTATAATACAGGTAGTAATAAAGCAAGTAATACAGGTGGGAATAAAGCAAGTCACTGCTTGCTTTACATCTCTGAGCTCCTTTGGTTTGACCAGCCTGAGTAGTTTTTTTTTTCCACTGTGATTTTGTGTCTGAAATGGGATTGTTTCCTTGGCTGGCAAACTGAAACATATCTGGCCTGAGGGAGTTTCTATCCAGACTGGATGCCTTGCATCTCAGTACAGTGCCCTGACTTAACACTGCCTATTCTCCAGAGATGTTTGTTTTAGTTTTGTTGTTTGTTTGGGTTTTTTTTTTTTTTTTCTGATGAAATGTGACATTGATCATCTTGAAGGGAAGCTGCATGAGGAAACAGAACGAAGTGCTAACAGAGATGAAGTTGGCCTTTCACATCTTGGTATGCTGTTTATTACAAATGTGTTTGCAAAGAGATGGTTACTCAATTTAGATCCTTTAGCTAAAGGGACACAGCAAGATCCATGAGAGATGGTTAAATCAGGCAAAGCTCTCCTGCAAATCTTGCCTATCACGGAAAAATGTTCAGTCTTACAGCACAGAAAAGGATGCAAGGAAGTGCTTTTGGAAGTCTTTGCTTCCTTGCTTTATTCTTTGCTCAGCTCTTGATCAAACAAGTTAAGCCAATGTGGGAGCAGTTTTTTTTAGGTGCACACAGTAATTCCTGTACCACACTCTGGATTTGTTGCCACTATGAACTTCTTAAACACAATCCCATCTTCTTTTCTTTTGCCTGTGTAAGTCTGGCTCTTACAATGAGCTCACCCACCCTCAACAAAAGGCTCTTGGAGTTGTGTTTAGCTCCAGCTCAGGGCTACCCAACAAGGGCTCCTTTCCTGTCATTCTCTCGCCTACTAGACATAGCAGCCCTATGAGTATTTGGGTGGAGAAGGAAGGAGATTGCAACATCCATTAAGGAAAAAAACACACACACACACACACACACCAAAAAAAAAAAAAAAAAAAGGAAGGCTTGTCTGTCTCTTGCTTTTCAAGTGCAGCTGTAAAACTTTCCTTGGCCTTTGAAAATTGACATGTGGTGGGTGCTGAGCTGTGGACTACGTCAGCCTTTGAAGTTCATCTTTTAAACCAGCAGTGGCAAATGGCATCCAAACTTCAGCTTTTGTAGCGGTTTTGCTGCGAGCTGGAATAAGTTACTTATTCTGATAGTACACTGGATATTAAGATTAAGTTAGAAATAACCACACCTCTGTACATCTTTCCCACCCACCAAATGTTCTATTGGCCACACAGGCTAAGAGCCTCAAACCACTTATTTTCTCATCTGTAACATTCTGAGTGCTTGGAGATCAACCGCCACTGGGTACAATGCAGCACATTATATTTCTTCATCTATAGGCATTATTTTGGTACAGAGCTATGTTGTTCTTACTTTTAGTGCTGAGAATGGGGATAAAAGCTTTATTTGTGCAAGGAGTTAACAGGTAGAGCTGCACACAGGTTTTTTTTTAGTCTAATCTAGTGTAAGATGATCTGAACAGGCACAGTGAGTTTGAAGCAAGTTGTGCTGCCCTAGCAAGAATGTGCTACCTCTTGAATATTTGTACTGCATACCTTTATGTATTTACCTAAATTCTCCCAGCCCTCCACAGAGAAGTAGCCTTTTTACCCTGTCTGCACATGCAATGAGGTGTCCTTGGTGCTTCTTGTTGATTTACTGACAGCAAAGTTTCCAGTGTATGCTTGGCGGGGGCGAAATTCAGTCCAGAAAAGGGAAAACCTCACTTGCTTTTCAACAATATATACTTGCATTCCAGAATTTACATAGGTCTCTTGGGAAATATCTTTCCTGTATCCATTGTCTTAATGCAGTGCCTTTCTTAATCATTCTTTGTCATCTCCAAGTTTCTGGAAAAGTTAGTGTTTCCAAGGGTGGAGTAAAAAGAGTTAGAGCATTGCTGCCCAGCTTCACATAGTCATAATGTGTTAATCAAGTTAATTAAGAGCTCTGACTCAGAGAAAATGAAGACTGGTCAATCCAAGCGATTTTTTTTATCACTTCTGTGGTCTACAGGATTATTTCCTGCTGAAGAAAATAGCCTAAGGCACTATACTGCTAGGGAACAGGTCTTCATATTTATTCTTGGCTTTTCCTTTCTGTAATTCAAAGGTAAAATCTTTAGAAGCCCTCTCCCTCCTTACTGTTACCTCTTCATAATCTCTTACGTACCTCTGGATAGTTTATAGTTTGTAGTGGCAGAGACACTTCTCAGCTCCAGCTTTGCTTCTAGAAGTCAAGTCACCCTTTGGACTTGAGCAAAAAGGGAATCAACCCATTTCTGGGGCTGTCCTGAGTGCACCCTTTCCCTCCCATGTTGTTCCCCAAGCCCTGACCCTGAATCTGACACAGAACACAGTTTGGCATCAGAAGAAGCCATCCTAACCCCTGCAAAGGCACAGGTCTGTGTAGGACTTTTTTCTTTTTATTTTTTTTTTTTAGTAGTTCTTATGGCTTTTATGACCTTTTAGTAATTTTCTCTGTACAACTCAAATGAAGAATTCTTTGCTAAACTAAAGCATGTAATACCAATTGCTGCTATTTTGGTTTTTAATTTTTTTTTTGACCTTTAGCACTGTAATGTCTAAATGTCTCTTTGGGAAGGTGTCAATCTTTGTTTTTTTTTTTCTTTTTTCCCCATAGGATGATGAAAGTTTGAAATACTTAACTCATGAAGAACAGGATGTTCTCATGTTCTTTGAGGAAACCATAGATGCCTTAGAAGATGACTTGGAGGAGATGGCCCTACGTGACAGTGGCATCCACTGTCAGTCCCCAAGGTCAACAGAAGAAAATGTGTCTAGTCATTCAGAGACAGAAGATATCATTGATTTAGTGCAGTCAACACCTGAAAGCAGTGACCATGAAGGCCCTTCCAGCAGAGATACAGAACCAGGTAGTTTGGTTTCTTGCAAGTGTGGATTTTCCCTTTGATCCAGCCCTGACCTACTCCAGTTCTCTGTAGAAACTGTTAAAGAACTCATTACTACCTCAAGATAAATTTGTTAGTCATTGGGAGCTCTAAAGACAGTGACTTTAATTTGCCTTGGGGTTTTTGAAATTCTTGCTGCTACTGTAACATTTTTCCTAATTTTCCCTTTTCCCTCACGGGGGTCATGCATCTGATGAAGTTGTTGGTTTGCTGTCTCAGTCCTCTGCCTGGAGACTGCGTTGTCACTCTTGAGCCACTGTGTTGCCACAATCATTGCAACAAGGCAGACTGTATGCTCCAACCTGTTCATGCTCTGCTCTTCTCCAAGACATTTTTAAAGGGTTTTTTTTCCAAGAGTTTTAAGATAGCAGATTGTTTTCAGTGTTACTCTGTGTGGGACTGAAAGGCATAGGATCCTATCAGTGAGTTTGTGACAAGATAGCATATGGCATGATGTTTTTGTCACCCTGTAGCATGTTCTCTCTGTGTTTGGACAATGAACTCATCAGCTAGGACACACAGTGGGACGTAATGTGTCCTCTCCTGGCTGTTTTAATAAAAAATAAGAACTGCAAAACTCTTATGAAAGAGCAGCCATTGAAGCACAGTGAAGCAACATGCAGACTATGAGTGAAAGGCAGAGAGAGGGCTGTGATAGTGACACATGGCAAACGTGGTGATTTGAGCTATAGCATTGCCTAACAGATGCCATTGCTGGGACTTGTATTTTCTTCTGGCTGTGTGGGCTGAGGTTGAGTTAGAAAGGTTAGGGAGAGGGGAGAAATGCTGCTAAAAGAAGCATTTTATCTTGCATTCTGCTCTGTGTGAAGAGTTAACGATGTCTCTGCTGCTTTGCCTTTTAGTGTTGGATGCCCCTCGGAGAGCCGAAAGCCCTCAGCCAGCTGTACCTGCTGACCTTCCCCCACACCCCCCTGCACCACTACCAGCGGTGTCTGAGACACTTCCTCTTCCTCCACCACCCCCTCCTCCAGTGCAGCATCCAAAGTTGCTCCGTTCCATCCCCACTCCTCTCATCATGGCCCAGAAGATCTCTGAGCAGCAGGTGGAGAGCCGGGCACGCTTCCCCGGTGCCCTCAAGGAAGGGAATTCTGACAGGAAGAAAGCCCCAGTAGCCAACGGTGATTATTCCACAGCACCCAAGCACCCTCCTGCCCCCGCCCCCAAACTGCACCGGTTCCCAAGCAACATCAACATAACAAATGTCAGTGGCAAGGAATTCAGCGAGACGATTTCCAAAGCAGCGGTTAACGTCCAGGAGCGGAGGGCTCAGGTGCTGGCCAACATCAATGGGGGAGCTCTTCTGGCAGCTGAACTGGAGGAGAAACTGCACAAAAACGATTTCTTGTCACGTAACAGAAGTTCTTCCTTACGGGATCTCTCCTCTGAGCAAACACGCTATGAAGCCCTGACAAAACTCGGCCTAGTTAAGGGAAAGCCAGCTCAGGACCAAGTGGACCATGCCCCAAGCACTCAGCAGCTTGATGTGCAGCCCAGGCAGTCAGAGGCTGTTCCCAATGGATATCAAAACATCCATGAGGTTTTAAAAAGTGAGCCCAGCCCTTTCCTTCCTATGGGCAAAACTGTAACAATCAAACCAGAGGTGGCTCTTGCCACTAACAAAGTCAGCTGCCCACAGCAGAACACAGAAAAAAGTTGCAATGATTATAAACAACCTGGTGTAAGCCTGGACATGAGGAGGAGGTCAGGTTCTCTGCCTAGACCTTCAGGGTTTCGATCCCAAGGGATAACGGTGAAGTTTTCCGGCCGTGGCTCAACTGAAGAAGCCAGGAGAGAGGCACTCCGGAAACTGGGACTCCTGAAAGAGACTGTGTAACTTGGATGGGAATGTTGTGGCAGTAGGGGGAAAGTCATAGCATGGCTTTGTGCTGGAACAGCCCCAACAGGATTGGGATCAAGTGGACTGGAAGAAAAAGGGGAAAGTTCTCTGCTTCAGGCGAGCCAGGAAGGTATTAGACACTGTGGAATGGCCACTTGTGTTTATCCCAGAAGGACTAGCACCACGTAGGGTCATGTATAGCAGTGGGGTTTGGCTCTCCTTCCTACAGAGATACTCATCTGTTGCTCTTTGTGACTAAGAGGAATTTTATTTAATTAATGCTGGACTGTAGCAGGCAGCATCTCGTTAATGAAGTGTACAGTGCAGTATTGTTGTACATAGCAAGCTGAATGGCAAATCTTGCTTTTGCTCTTTCTGAAGCCAAAACAAAGAGCTCCGTCTGTCCTGCCCAGATGTCTGTCTGTCTGTCCATGGGAGCTCAAGATAAAGTCGCAGCTGAAATTTCTGACAGTGTGACACCCTTCTGTGACTTTTTGTTGTCTGTGTTATCTGGCTTGGCTTCTTTCCCTGCCAGTGTTGGATGGGAAGCGGAGTCTTCTGCTCCCTCACTCTCCTCTTGACTCAAAACTGTGCACAGGATGGCTTCTGCTTTGACCTTCTCCTGGACAGAGCAGCCCAAGCTTTGAATGGGTGACTGCCTCACTCTGCTACTGCACCTGGAGTCTGCCCTCCCCTCCCAGCCACCTGCTTCTGCGTCACGCCTGAGCAACCCACGTGTCCAGGGAAAGGCACCGGGAGAGCCTCAAGGGTATGCACCGAGCGCCGGATTTCGCACTGACAGCCAAAGAGTCTCCTGACAATCTGTGACCCCAGCTGCTCTGTCCCAGGGAGGATCTCACAGCAGAGAAGCCATAGGAACAAGTTAACTTGGTACCAAAAGCGAGACCTGTATGTCAAAAGTTTTCTCTTTTATGTTGAGGCTCCTGGGAAGGAACTGCTACTTTTTGAACAGTAGCTGTACTACACAAATTATAAGTTCTGTTACTTCTAAAACTGTCATTTGGTCTTCCTGTCGTTTGACAGCCCTAATAATCCTCTGTTCACAGCCTTATTTGATTCTGCCCTGCCAATGCATAACAGAAGTTACAGCCAAAATTCTTGCAGGCTATGTGGAGTTTCAGGAGAGCTGCACATCTCTCCTGAATGGTCCAAGTTGGTGGTATTTTGCCTTTGTTCAGTAGACAAGCTGGTAAAGATGGTCCCAAAATATATTTGTGTGTTAGTATGTTTTTTGGTTTTTTTAATATGGCAAAGCTGCCCTTCCACATTGAAACTCCTTCCCTTTTTGTATTACCTGAAAACATCAAGAATAGCCACTTTAAAATCAAATGCCAAACCCTCAATTTTTTTTGTTGTTATTCCCTCACATTTGATTTCTCAGTGTTCTGGATTTTTTTTCTAAAGGGAAAAACTGACTTACTCTCTGCACTTTCTGAAGCCTCGACCGATGCACTCCTTCTCCAAAGTGGCTGAGCAATAAACCTTGGAGAGGAGGGGTGGCTACAGCAGAAACTGACACACCCTTTGGCGAGGAGCTCTGACATAACTGTGATAAACAAGTTTGTAGTTCTTGTGATAAAGTATTTCAAACTTGCTGAGCTGTACTTGTAAATGAAGCTGTCGTGAAGGAAAAACCTTTGTGTCATTCTCAACCTGCCTCATAAGTTAAGGGTTTTTTTTGTTGGGTTTTTTTTTAATTATCTGCTTGTTGTTTAAATTTTTAATTGTGTTGTCACGGTATCTGGCTGGTTCTGTTATGTAGTTATTCTTTTCAGCGTTTTCACTGGGTAAGTGATCACGTTCCTCATTGTGACAGGCTTGCTATACATAAGCAATCAGTAATTAAAATATGTGGCCGTTCCTGGGCTGGCAGAGCACTTGGGCATGCATAATCAAACGTGAGAGGTGCTGCTGGAGCAAAAAAGGCTGCTTGTGTGCTGCAAGTAAAGCACAGGCTTGTCCTGCTGGGCTCTGAGTCTGCAGTCCTAAATCAGAAAGACTAGGGAACACAGAAAATACACCCAAGCACATGCTGCAGTGCAGGCTGGAATGGAGGCTGACATGTGGATGATACATCATCATTTATTAACATAACCTGCTAAGTAAATTTAAATGTTTCATGGCCGTTGTGCTTTTAAGTCCTGGTAAAGCAAATTCTTCATTATGAATGTGAAGTGCGTACGAAGCAATCTCCACATCTAATCATTTCTTGCCAGCTCTTCTTGGAGTTGTTTACAGCTGAGAGCCCTTGCTAAGCAAATGGGGGAAAATCCCTGACACAGTTTCATTGAAATTCAGTCTAGTTCAATAACTCTGTAATGTCACCCTACTTAAAGATACCCCAGATATTTAATATCTAAAGTTGCTGTATGCTGAATTAGCTGGATCATGTTCTCTCATCCTTTGTGCAGGGCTGTGTCCTCAACTGGTGGGAAGTGAGAGTTAAATCTTCCTTAGGTAAAGCAGTTTCTGCCCAGGGAGGACTTGGAACGAGGTATTTATTGTGGCCCTTCATCATAGCAGATAAATTCTTCTCTGTGCCTAAAACTGTAGTGAGTAAAGCCATGTACTAAATGAAGTTAAGTCTAGCTGCTAATAACCTGTATATAAATTTAGCTCTATTTTGTGTATCTTGTTTTGTGTGTATATGTTGCTGTGATTTTACTTTATTTCCCTTTGTGCTAGAGGTAACTGTCTTGCACAAATCTGATAAATCATCTATTAAACTAGAATAAACCCAATGAAATGATGGCTGATGGGAGGTGCCACTGTGTTCTTTGCCACCCAGTAACATGATTCCTTCTTGGAGGAAGGAGGTGACTTTTTTTTCTTAATGGCTAATACTGATTTAATAACCTTTCATTTTGCAACTGTGGATGTGTGTGAGCCAGAGCCCAACCCTGTCATGGCAGGTGCTGGAGGAGGGACAAAAAAAAAAAGGCTATGTCTGACAAGAGATGTGTATTCTCACTGCTGGGCTTCAGTAGCTGTGATCATTGTCCTTGCCAGAATGAAGTTCATCCTGAACAGTGTTTGAATTAGACAAAAGCTTCTCTCTCACAATGTTTTGCATTATTAAAATGACCTTTCCAAGAGGAAAATTTTATATGTGAAAGAAGAATAACATCTTTGTTTCCAAGGCTGTTACCATAAGTGAGTGTGGTCCTGCTGAGTGTGGAAGCCTTCCTTGTTGCACAGGTCAAAGTTCCCTGTCAGAGAACATTCCTACCCATCCCTTCTACAGCTGTTTGCTGCTTTTCTGTCTTTTGAAGAAGGATTTCTATGTAAGTTTTCAGGTGGTGTTGAGCATTTGTCCAAATATAATGTGTCATAAAAGAGAGAATAGAAATCACTCTAGAAAAAAGAAATACTTCCCATTTTGCTTGAGCTACTTTCTTATCCCTGAGGCTGTTTGTGGTGGTAGCCAAAAAGCAGCAGCAGGTGCAGCAGCCTTGCCTCCAAGCTCTCCAGGGCTGCCCCAGGGCTCAGCTCCATGTCTCAGCCATGGCAGGGCAGGTGGCCTTTTGTAATTGTGTCCAGCTCCAGCCTGGAGCCAGAGGCAGAGAATTTAACTTGGCTGGATCTGTAATGAAACCTAAAGGAGGTTCCAGTGCCTCACCCGTGCTGGAGGTGAAGCCTCACAGCTGCCCCAGCACCTGCAGCCTTTCAAGTGGCTGCAGCTCGGGGAAGAAGCTTTTGATGTTTCGACTCCTGCTTTACACACACACGTGTGGAATTTGTTTTCTCCCTTTAGAACAGACATCTTCAGACAGTGCTATCCATAGAGGGATTGGGGGAGGCAGGAGGCTGAAGGGAGGGGTGGTAGTTTTAACCCTGCAGCATGGGCAGCTTTTCAGTCTTGTTTGTGCCTCAGCAGAGAGTAACTTGCAGCTCTGCTGAACAAGCTCAAAGTGTTGTGTAGCTGAACCCACCAAAGTAAAAATCACAGCCCTTCCTTAGCTGGCTACTCACTGTCCTTCCTGGCAGAGGGGGAGCCAGGGAAGCACAGGCACAGCAGCACCTGCTCCAGTGGGATTGCTCTGGAGGCAGCTACAAAGGAAGGGCCTTGGAGCAGGGCGGCAGCACTGGGACAGCTCAGGGCCCGTCCCGGGCACCCCCAGCTGCCTTTCCACTGGCCACTTTTCCAGCCACTCATCCCCCAGCCTGGAGGGATCCATAGGGCTGTTGTGACCCAAGGGCAGGACCTGGCACTTGGTGGTGTTGAACCTTATTCCCTTGGCCCATGGATCCAGCCTGTCCCAATCCCTGTGCAGAGCCTTCCTGCCCTCCTGCTGATCAGCACTCCTGCCCAACTCCATGGCACCAGCGGACTGCCTTGGTTCATCAGTAGTGATGTCAACCAGGGCTGGCCCCAGCACTGAGCCCTGGGGGACACCACCGTGACCGGTTGCCACCTGGGTGCAGCAGCATTCCCCACCACTCCCTGGGCCCTGCCCAGGCAGGATTAACCCAGCCACTGTCCAAGCCCCGGGCTGACAGCTTTTCCAGGAGAGTGATGTGGGAGGTGGTGTCAAAGGCTTTGCTGGAGTGCAGGGAGCCACGACCACAGCCTTCCCTTCATCCCCAGGTGGGCCACAGAAGGAGATCAGGTTGGTCAGGCAGCACCTGCCTTTCACAAGCCCCTGCTGGCTGGGCCTGATCCCGTGGTTGTCCTGCATGTGCTGTGTGATGGCAGGGGGGATTATCTGCTCTGTGACCTTTCCTGGCACTGAGGTCAGGCTGACCAGCCTGTACTTCCATGGATTTTGCTTCCAGCCCTTCTTGTAGAGGGGTGTCACATTGCCAATTTACAACCCAGACCTCCCCAGGACTGCTGGTAAAGGAGGATGGAAGGGGGCTTGGGGAGCACTTCACTGGCTCCCACAACAGTGGGGGGTGGAGCCCACCTGCCCCATGGACTGCTGTGGGTCCAAGTGCTGTAGCAGCTCCCTGACCATTTCCACTCGGATTGAGGCCTGCCTTCTGCTCCCCATCCCTGTCTCAGGAGATGTGTACCCAGAGAACAACTGGTCTTGCCGTTATGCACTGAGGCAAAGAAGGCAGGAAGTACCTCAGCCTTCTCCTCATCCTTTGTCACTGTGTTTCCTCCTGCATCAATAAAGGATGAGGATTCTTCTCAGCCATCCTGTTGTTGCTGATGTATTTATAGAAACTTTTTTTTTTTTTTGCTTTTACAGCAAGATTAAATTCCAGTTAAGCTTTAGCCCTGCATAACCCTGATAGCCTTGAATTCCTTCTGAGTTACCTGCCCCTTCTTCCAAAGGTCACGTGCTCCTTTTTCCCGAGCTCCAGCCAAAGCTCCCTGTTCAGCCAGGCTGGTCTCCTTCCTTGCTGGCATATTTTTCAGCATGTGGGATCATCTACTCCTGTGCCTTTAAAATTTCCTTCTTAGAAGCACATCCAGCCTTCCCATACTCCTTTGCCTTCCAGTGTTGCCTCCCAAGAGACTCTGACAACCTTTTCAGTGAGAGGAGGCCTTTAATTCATCAGCCCTCCTCCACCTGCTCTTGCTTTTAGATAATTCCTGCATCCCATAGAGGCAAAGGGAGACAAGTCATCATCCCAATGCTGATTTCCAAAACTATAAATACCTTTTCCTCTGTGGTAAGGAGGGTCCTTAGACTGGATGGAGCCAAACCTTCCAAGGGAACACACCCTTGTCTTGTGTGCTTTGTTTTTATTTGGTTGTCTTTCTTCCCCAGAACAGGGCTTCTCTTCCCATGTTAGGTGACTCCTCCCAGATGAGGAAATGCCTTCCCTGAAAAGTCCTCGGTGCATCTCTGACTACATCACCAAATGTTCAGATGTGTTCTTACCTCAAGGGAACTGCCAGGAAAGATTATTTTCCACTGGGCCATAATTACCTGCTGCTACTTCCAAATGGCCAAAAAAAGAACACCAGGAGAGGCTTCAGTAACTTTGGGATTAAACTGAGCAGGCACAAGGAGTGGTAGGTAAGCCAGCTGGCAGGCTTGAAGAAGCAACTCAGCTTCATTTTCTCCTTTGTTCATGGGTCTTTGCACCTGCCCCTAAGCTTTAATGAATGTTTCACAGAGCCCCAGGAACCACAGACTAATTCTGAATGGTTCCCAAAGCTGCTGAGCCACTCTTACCCAGGACCATTACTGTCTTCTCACAGGGGTGTCTCTGTATTATAAAGAAATGCAGCTGCTCCAGTATCCTCACCTGAAGGGCAAAGTTTTTTGGGTTTAGGGGTTTTTTCCCCCTTTTTTTTTTTTTTAGTAAAAAAAAGTATGTTGAAGGTTTGAATTTAAAAGAAAATAAATACATAAAATCCTTTGCTTGACCACTGAGTCAGGGAGCAGCTCCAATTCCCACAGCCTGTGCTACAGCCAGCCAGGGACTCTGCTGAGCTGCTGCTCCAGGTGTGTCAGAGATTTTGGCCTTAGTTCTCCCTGGTGGCTGCTGCACCCAGTTCAGCGTGCGCACCGATCCCACAGCGGTGTCACCCTGTGCACCCTCCAACCTCGCCCTGCCCACCAGCTCAGCCCCTGCCACGTGCCCCAGCAGCCACCTGAGCACTGGAGCCTGCACTGGGCAGAAGGAAAGGGTTGTCTCACCTCATCTACTGCAGAGTCCTCCTGCTTTGTTTGCTGTCAGCCCCGTGTGGAGCTCAGAGGCACCTGGAGCAGCGGGGGTGGGAAGTGCAGCTCAGCAGTGCCTTTCATCCCACTGAACAGTGAATCCACCAGGACATCCTCCCTCTCCCTTTCCTGCTTTGCAAATGGAAAAGCATCTGGGCACAGGGCTGGGGTAGCCAAGGGAAGTTTCATCCAGACACCGGCCAGAGCTGGGGCATGGCTGCTTCAGTGGTTACTGCTGAACATCACGCTTCTCTTTCTGAGGTGATGCACAAAACCACGTCCCTGCTCTCCCAGTAATGCACGCCCCCCTCTCCTTGCCAAAGCCCCCACACAGACCCTTGGAAGGTCCCACGTCCTTGAGCCAGGCCTTGTTCAGCCCAGGAGGGATTCAGAAGCTCAGTGCAGCTGTGGCAGCATCCGTGAGCGTCCTCCCAGAGCCAGCACAGAGCCCTGGAGCCCCCAGCCCTTGCTGGGCACAGCCCACCTCGTGCCCAGGGCAGCTGTCACAGCATCCCCCTCTCACTGCTGGCTGAGGCTTCCCGTGCAAGTCCCTTCCCTGCCTGATCGAGCCTCAGAGCTCTCTGTTAGGACAGGATTGCTCATTTCCTCACAGGGTTGGGAAGGTCAACTTCACCCTTAAAGGTTCGTGGTGGTTTTTTTCCCATAATTTCCAAGGAAGCTCTTAACTCCCTGAGATTCTGTTATTGTCAGCATCAGAAAATTGTGTAACTTCTTTATCTGTTCTCTGCGTGCTTATCCATTCCCATAAGGAAGGGCAAGGGCTGCGTTTCCCAGCTGGGAAACAAGGGCAATGACGTTAACCCAAGGAAAAAGAGCAGAGATGAGCTTGACCTTTGGGTTTCCAGGCTTATGGAGTAATCCTGACTCACCCTTCCTCTCCCACCACCACACCTGCCCCTTTGGTAGCATTCCCTTGGCAGCCCAGGAGAAAATCCAGCAGCCTGGAAGCTCAGGCTCACATGTGCCAGGAGTTGCTCATACCCTGATTAATGAAGATAACTCACCTATTGTACTGATGCTCAGAGGGTGGAATGACACCAGAAGGAAAACAGTATCCCTACAAGCTGGTGTGGCAGGAGGGGAGACTGTTTCTTCATACCTAAACATCTATTAGGAAACAGCTGTCAGCACATTTCTATTTCCAATATCCAGCCCTGTACAAGAGCAGAGGATCCACAGGGTCTTCAGGCTTCACGACACAAACTTCATTACTGTGGATCATTTCCTGCCTCCTAAATGGATTTTACTTTGCCTGATCAGGTTTAATTTTTATTTATGCCATGAGTTTTCCAGTGAGCTCAAGCTCAGGAAATGGGCACTGTGTGCAATTCCTGGTGCATCCTGCAACAAACCTTTCTGCTCTGTGCTGAGAGCAGAGACTTTTCTCTGCAGTTTGTCACCCTGCAGCAACAGTGAAGTCTTCTCTGGACCCAAAAGCTGCTCTGATTTTATATTACCTAAGACTCACAGCCAGTAAGAAACCCCTGGTTTTCATGGGTGTGGGATGTGGGACCAAGCTGAAAAATAAACTTAGTTTATTTATCCCTCTCAGGCATTTCAGTAGGAAAGGGAGGGTTAGACTGTGTAAGTCCTGCTGCTGTGTCCATCTTTCTACTGGAAAAGAAAGTCTGCCACAGGAGGGGTGAGAAGCCCGTGTCTGCCAGGAACAGCTCAGCTGGATTCCCGGAGAGGAGTGGACTGAAGCTGTGTCTTCCTCCCAGGAAAGGGCTCTTCCTGCCCTGAGCCCAAGGAGGAAGCCAGAGCTCCCATCACCACTTGAAAAGGTGCTCAGAGCAGAGAGAAGAACAGCCAAAGCTGCCCCTGAGCTCCTTCTTGAGGATAACTTGGTTATGCTCACTTCCATCACCCCAGGGAGGAAACTCCCAGCAACTTGTAGCAATTCAGTTTGGGAATAATAGAGCAGCGAGCCCAAACCTCCCTACAGGTGGGTTCTGAAAGCCTCACTGACACATTCAAGTCTTGCTTCCCAGAAGAGCTTCTGATTTTTAGTTCACCATGAACAGATAGATGTGTGTGCATATGTATATAATAGATATAGTGTAAATAATTTAAAAATTGAAAAAAAAAAACCAAACCAAAACAATTAAGGGGAAAACACAGCAAAGTCTTCAAGCTGTTGACTGACTCATTCTCCACAGCAAACATCACTCCCCTTTATCCCCTGCACAAGAGAAACTTTCTTCCTGCAGGTAAATGTCAAAGAACAAATAAACATTAGCAATAGCTAAATGTCTTCCTCCTTTTTAAGTGTCTCAACCATTTTTTTATTTGCCTGACGGCTTGGATCCAGGTAATGGAGGGAAGGAAGGAGGGAGGGAGAGAGGCTTTTTTACAGAACACTGTTTGCTCTTCTAACAAGGATCATAAACACAAAGTGTTTTAAGGGCACAATCACACCCCGACAATAATAACTTAAAAGCAAAGTTTATAGTTCAAACAATGCAAGTAAATATTTTGACATTTGCTCATTTGTTTGATTCCTGTTCAAATAGTTTCCTGTTCCCAGTAGACTGGGATTTCCTTAGGAGTAGCTGGAAAAAACCCTATTTATAGTGGACCTCTGAGAAGAGACAGCAAAGTGTCAGCTCAGAGGAGCACTTTCCACAGGGCTGAAGAGTGCACAGCTGAGGAAAACCTCAGCGTGGAGCAAATTAGTGATGAAGCTCAAAGAAGGGAAAAAATGAGGAAAAAATTGATGTATTTATCAGGGGGCAACAGCAGGCTCATGGCATCATTATGGATGGATTGATTTTGAAAACATTCACTCAGCCTGGTGAGGATACACGGCGCCTGAGCTCCTCACAGCCCATCCTGCTGCCCTGCCAAGTACACAGTGACTGCTCTGCTGGAACAGCCAAAGGAAAAATGCTGAGAGCTTGAGGAAAGCAGGCAGCCTTCACAATAGAGGTAGTTTTATAAGCCTGAATATACATAAAATTGTGTGTGCTGTGGCACAGGTGCATGGATGTGCTTTATATTTGTATCTACGCAACAGAAACAGCCCAACAGATTTCTTAAGCTGAAGGCCTGGGAAGTCGAGATTACAGCAACTCTGCAAATTCAGCAATTCATGAAAAAAGATTTACAGCTTTTTTTTATCACATGACATCATTGTGGGTAGAGAAAGATGCCCCATAGCATCAGCTGGAGTTCAAGGTGCTACCTGCAAGTACTGACATTCCTGGGTCAAATTCCAATTTCAGAGCTTCCCAGACACCCTGGCTCCATCCTAGAGCAAGGGCCAACACAACACCTCAGCTCCAACAGGCTTTCAAGTGATGCACCATAAATCACGGAATGGTTTGGGTTGGAAGGGACTTTAAAGCTCATCCAGTTCCACCCCATGCCATGGGCAGGGACCTCTTCCACCAGACCAGGTTGCTCAGAGCCCCCTCACAGGAGCCAGGGATGGCCTCGGACCCATCCGCCAGGTCATGTGGATTCAGGCACATTCAGGTTCCTCAGGTGGTCACAAACCTGTCTCCTGTGATAGGAAGGACTTAATTCCCCCAAGTCTCTGCCTTGAGCTTTGGAAGCTTAAGATATGTGGGAAGAGAAGTTACCATCAAAAACTGAGGCACAGTTGTTGAGTACAAACCTACAGAAACAAAAGTACCCTCTGTACCAACCTGCAGCACACTTCGTCAGCTCAAGGAGCCTCACATCAGTGAAGACAACTCTGAATGCCAGGGCCTGACTTTCGCCCAAATTCTTTCCACAGAATGATAAGATAACAGAAATCTTTTACGTAATCAAAGCCATGAAACAGTTTCTCCTTCATCTACACATGCTTTACCAGACTTAACTCCTTGCTTGCAGGGTCAGGAGCACTGCTGCAGAAACGCTCTTTGCAAGGGCACCTTCAACCAGCATCCCTTGAGAAAGGCTCCCAGGGAACATCCTCTGCCCTGTCCAACAGTGCCACAGGTTGAATTTGGGATCACTTCCCCAGTGACCAGATGCACCCGTGGGTCACTGCACTGCAGGGAAAGAGAGGCAATGACATTAAACATAATTTCATTAAAATAAACATATTGTAATCTGGGTAAAGGAGCAATATTCATAGGTGACAGACGCTGACCAAAACAGAGGCAAAACAGAATTCCCCATTCTGTATCAATCCCAGGCTGCTCACCCAACAATTTTAATCAAATGCCCTCCAAAGGAAGGCAGAGTTTTCTAAAGACATGAGAAAGAGCCATGCAATCCCTGCAGCAAGAACCTGCACATGGATCAGATGGTGAAACTGCTGTGCAAGCAGCAGGACCAGCATCCAGCCACACCACGAGATGTGGGGTCAGCACATGGGAAGGCAAGGAATAAAGTGGATGCAAACTGGAGTTTTTTCTGTGTATCATGGAATGGTTTGGGTTGGAAGGGAAGGGACTTCCAAAAGTCACCCCGTTCAACACCCCTGCAATGAGCAGGGACAGCTTCAAATACATCAGATTGAAATCTCGCATGTTTCCAGGGATGGGGCATCCACCACCTCTCTGGGAAATGTGTCTCATCACCCTCACTGTAAAAATTTCCTTCCATATACCTAATTTAGGTCAACCCTCTTTTAGTTTACAACCATCGCTCCTTGTCCTACTGCAACAGGCCCTGCTAAAAAGTTTGTCCCTGTAAATTCAACTCTGATTATTTCACCCACAATGATCTTTGAGGTTCTTATTCAGCACAACATTAGAATAATTAATTTTAAAATTAAACTTCAGAAGGTTTCAGTGAACTGTTTTTTTATTTCAGACTGAAGTCAGAAAAGTCCCCAGCTGACCCTGAAGTATCTTGAGCAAATAATTTTATAAAAACATTTCCACTGATCCCAATTCCATCCAAGGCATTGGACTGACACATATAAAACAGAGCTAATATTTTATTTTCATGCAGTTATTAAATCTGGATAAATTAAATGCTTTTGAAACTAAGCAACATGTTGAGAAAAGGAAGCTGACTCTAGTCTGAACCACAATCCGATGCTTAATTTTTTGCTATTAGGAATTGGTATTTGCTATTAGGACTTGGTAGGCATTGTTGTTTGGGGAAGTGGAATTTGACCAGGGGATATGGTCATACTGATGGAGGAGACATTCCCGGAGGAGCTCAGAGTTACAAACGTGATTAATGAACGCACCCACGAATTTCACGTGGAAAGAAAACTATATGAAAAAATCACGTAAGACTTGAATCAAAGACCTGGAATTCCTGTCCAAACTACGGCCCACAATACACCACAAACCCTTCAAAACACCATTTCCAAAGAACAAAGTGAATGTCAAGGAGGCAGACACTGACTCTAAATTACAACACTTTATTGCAGCATTGGCAAAGGTCAGATTTCTGAAGCTGGTGAAGATCGGGCGGCATTTCTGTATGAAATGTTACAATTTTACAAGTCTCTCTTCCTACATGCAGAAACCAAAACCATTGGTAAAAAGGATTTTTAAAAGAGCTAGAAAAAAGAATTAGTAGGAACATACAGATGGGCTCTTGAACTCAATGAACTACCGCTACCTGAAAGCAAACAAAACCCTATGCTAATAAATAACAGATTGTCAGAAACAGACCAAGAAACCTCATTTCTACATAGAAAAAAAATAAAAATTCTACTTGTTTCCAGACTTAAATCTTTTTTTTTTAAACTTTTTGTTTGTTTCAATAGACACAGAGGCTTATCAACCCATGAAGATCAACAAAATATTTGGATCCATTCCTTGACATCCTCCTGTTATGCTGACTGGCACGTTTTGGTTTTCAATGATACATACAATGGGCTCACCTATATCCCTGTCCTTAGGCTGGTGTCAGGCTGTTCCAAGCAGTACGAGTCAACACCCCGTGTTCATCAACTTCACTTTCTATTTTAAACCTTAAAAGACATTTTACCTCCTTGGCTCTTCAGTTTTTCACCCCTCCCCACCCCCTTTCTGGCACATCTGGCAACAAAAGGCTCTTCCTTAACCAAGAACGTCCTCGCTGAGGAGTGTTTGAGAAGTTATCCTACTCGGCAGGGTTTTCTTCTGGATTTTGCTGTTTGCTCTATGTTTTTCTACTGTAGATTTGCAGCCCTCAAAGAACATCCTTCCAACACCAAGTGCTCGAGTCGGAGACAACATAACTTGTGGCGAGTTCAGAGCTTTATTTCCCTGCACGCTGAGCTGCCAAAGACCTTTCCCGTTCCAGTGTAATCGGCTGAACTCCAGGCTGCTCCCGGCTCTCGCCGAGCTGCTCGCAGGTCAAGCTCCCCATCTCGCTCGTTTGCTTCTGCTCCTATGAGAAGATTAACCCTCAATGCGGTTCCCATAACAAAAAGCTTTTTTTGGGGGGGTGGGGGTGGAGAGGGGAGGCTGCTCTTCGTGCCCCACGGCCCCAGCCTGTCCCAGGTTTCGGTTCTGAACGCTCTAGACTGACATGCTGAGATGTGTCCACTGCTCTCGTTTAATCGCTGGAGGACTCCACAACACCAGAGATACAGGACCTAATGAAATGACACTGGCGGCTGGATCAACGTCTCCTGCGGGAAGAGCGGAGAGAGGAATCAGATCAGCCTGAGGGGCTCCAAAAGCAGCTGCCACTCATTCTGATATCCTTTTACCCTCAGAGTTACATATCTCTTTTCTGCACAACCATTTCAAAAGGCCACACTGGACAAAAGCAGCGGGGTAATCTGCGCCTTCATTCCAGATGACATGCTGAACTACTGAAGCACAGCTGTGAATTTGCTGAAAAACGAGTTATTGTAAAGAGTTTTCATCTTTCTGTGCAGTTTCTTAATGCTTAAAGTTCTGCAGAAATGTTACAAAGGGCTTTCTAGAGGCAAATAATTGGTTAGAACCTTGTTTAGAGTCGATAGGTGCACTTAATTCTTCCACCATCCCTTGTTCATGAAACACATCCCTAAATGTGACAAAAAGTCACATTTAATTCTCTTAAGAACATACAAATAGAAGAATGACACCAGTTTGTAGGCAGGGGATTCAACAAGACCAGGGCAACGCAGCAGTAAGGCCACCCCAGTGTCACTAACTTCAGCACAATGCAGTTACTGCATCCGGGCTACTTTTTAGCTGATTTTAGGCTGCAAATTAAAATTAATCATAGACATCAAAATAAGACTTCCAACATTTACAATTCCAAGAAAACTCCAGGACTACACATGCAGGTTTTTTACCACGTGAACACAACAGTTCATGTTTCTTTACATCAGTGCATAATCTTCCAGTGTTTGTTCAACAGTCATTTGATCTAAACCTGGTTTGTACTGAAGATCTTGCAAGAAGAATCTTACAGATATGTTATCTGGACATAGTAACTTCTGCATCTCTTGTACCAGATGAAGCTTTCACACTAATTTTGTATTTGTATGTGTTCTAATATCCAGTATTTGTTTATATAAAAATGCTGTGTATTTTTGCCAGGAAGTCCTGAGCTGGTGCATCATTAGAACTCATTGCAGCACTGCTTCTATTACTTGGTTTTAACTACCTGCTAGTGCTACATAATGTAAAATTCCAATTCTTTGTGGCACATTCAACATCAGAACACTGGCTATGTGCTGTCAATAGAAAAGAACTTTAGTATTTATTTAGCAGACTGACATCTCACTTGCAGAATGTTACAACCAAGGGCAGACATCACTGAGTTGGAGGATCATGCTTTTAACTCTCCATCTCCCCTTAAAAAATAATTCTACTGCTGATGGGGAGGGAAGGAAAAAGGCTGGGACTGGCTGCATGTCTCCAACTTGGTCAAAATGACTCTCACCCAAACCAGCAGCTGCCAGTACACACTGGTGGCAGATCCCTGTTTGAGGGAATCACAGCAACGTGCTGCTGCCAAAACCAGCAGTAGTAGTTTTTCCCAAACCAGGTGTTTCACGTTTGTGTCTGACCTAGTAGACTTGATCCAAACTTGTATTTGGCAAGGTCAAACTCAGTACACAGATGTAATTAAAACCATCTTGAGCTCTGTGTGTAAAATTCATCAATTCTTTGCAGTCTCCTCCCACACTGCCCTTCCTGCCACTGACACATTGTTCATTTGTATGAAATTCACAGAGCCGGCTTCTCACGCCACTGCTGAGCATTAGCACTGCCTCCCCGTGACAGGGAAATACACAGAACCTCTGACACAAACCATGGCTGGAGCAGAGAACTGGAAGCCATGAAAACACACAGAAACCTCACACCCTAGGCTATGAAATAATCACAAAGCCAAGGCACAGGTGAATTCCCAGGTGAAGCTGGGAGAGCTCAGTCAGCAGGACAACTTTACAGCTTAAACTGAGAAGTGCCCAGGAGAATATCAATAACCAACTCCTTTGTACATGCTGCTAACATCACAAGATAACTAAAATCTCTTCATTTCTTGACACGTGAGACCTCTGAAGTTGGATTTCACACTTATCCCCAATGCCCTCGTGTCCTCCAATCCACAACACACTGCATTTCTGCAGTGTTGCATTTCTTCACAAATCTCCTCACAAACTTCCAGCTCCAAGCACTTCCTCTCCCAGTTCACTCCCTGCTTTGCTTTTCTCAACCAATCTCAGCCTCCATGCTCTTTGTTCTCTCTCTCCCCTCATCACCCAAAACCACGAACAAGAAACAGAAAACACCAAGGTGCCCATTAAAAACCAATCACATCTGACTTATCAGTTCCATACTGTGAACATCAAAATTGAAATAAACCACACAAGCTGAACTCCCCTAAGTAAGAGGATCTGCTGCGAGTTATTTTATATTCTCATCTATCCATCAAAAATAAAATGCTCTGACAAAGTGAAATCCAAGTCAGTGTGTACAGTGGGTTGGGAGCAGGGAGGTGTTTTGGGGCTGGGTAGCTGGTTTCCAGAGGGCCACAGAGCTGCAGGGATTTTGGGTAGGCAGTTGTTATTATTTATATTGAGAGAACATTTTCAAACACAGGAGTCTTTCTAACTGAGCATGGCTTATAAATACAATTTTGCCTTCCATTCCCTCTGAACTGAACTGTGATCAGGTGTCTCTCCAGCGTTGCTGTCTGGGTTGGACTCACACCCTGCTTGCAGAGCTCAACAAGCATCACCCTGCCATGGCAAACACCTGAGGCTTTTCTATTCTTTTTTGCTCAGCTCCAGTGCAGTCCACCAGAAGCAGCTGCAGGATTTGGAGGTCCCCTCCCATATTCCTCCCTGTGCTTCCCTCCCATGAAACAGCTGAAAAGGGGTTTGGAATTTCTTAGCTGTGTCTGAAAGGCTCATCTCAGTAAGAAGTGAATTCAAAGCTTCATAAAGCAGTATTGTCAATGCATCAACTTCATGACAGCTGATGTATGAATTGAGCTGGTCCAGTAGCTGAAACAGGAAATCATGTTAAATTCACATTTCTCCTTATTATCCAAACTCTGATTTTCAGCATTAATGCAATATTCTTTATGATGAGAATATCTAGCTAATAAAATCCCAGCATCCTGTTATTATGGTTATGCTTCATTTTTCTTTACTAAATGGGTTAAAGAGAAATAAGAGTCAGATGTAAACAGGAGACCTGAGATCACCATTTAACTTGAATATTATTTGGTTTGCCAGCCTATACCTGCATCCCTAGGGGAACTTTGGGCACAGGCAGGCCCTATATTATACTTTCAAAATAGCAACAAATTTTGAGGCTGCATCTTTTAATAATGAGAGGTTTAACAAGATAAAATCCTTGGTAAGGCTCCACTTCTCAACAGAAGAATTACAGGGAGAAATTTGACTTTTTTGGTAATCAATGTTTTTAAAATGATTTTACATAATGTGGTTATTTTCATTTCACTTTTAAAACCAAGCCATTTAATGGATCTCAATTCTCTTAAACAAAGAAAATCACTTTATATTTTAAGAAGCTGTTCCTAATGGTACAAATCAATTTTTGTAATAATCCCATCACAAAAAAATAATACTTTAGTAAATTTTGTGTTTCCTGAAGGTAGTAATTTAATAGCCTGTGAGCCAAAGGCCTCTCTTAACACACAAATGCTACAGAACTGGAGGCAAGAGAGAAAATTGTTTTCCTCCCAGTTCTGCTGAAGCACATCAAGGAACTCTACTTTTAATGGAGTCACAGTAAATAATCTTTAAGGCCAGTCAGCCTAAAATGTAGAGTCCCAGAAAGAATCTCCTCCTTACAGGATCGGCAGGTCTCAAAACCTGAGGCAATACAAGCAGGCAATTCCAAACAAACAGAAACAAACTCCGATTTTTGATCCAGCATTTTGCACATACTAAATAATAATCAATCTGACAAAGCTTGCAAATCTCACTGCATTTACTTTAGTACAGAGCAAGGACATTAACAGAGGAGAAATAAAGTAAAAATTGCAGGAGATTTCTCTTTTTAAAAAAATATATAGTGGGCTAATTGTTAGGCTTAGGGTTAGGGTAGAAGGCTAATTGCTTGGTGAGATCCAGTTGTTCAAGGCCAAAAACAAATGGAAGAACCCAGTGCTCCCTTCATTAATTTCTGAAATGAACTGCTACAATGGGTAGATTTGGATTTAACTTCCTAAAAGGTGTTTGAAACACAGTGCTTAGGGCATGTTTAGCAACACAAAAGCAAAGGTAAAAACAACAAATCAATTTCTCTACTCTCAACACTCCCTGAAATGCAAGAAATGCCTCATTCCTACCTCAGCTACGAGAACCTGTCACATTGCACATTTCAGTGGAATCAACCAGGAGATTCATTTGCTTAGATGATCCCCAAGAATTTTAAAGTAAGTTGTATGCCTTAAACAAAGCAGCAAACTACTATTTCCAGTAAGTTCGTGTTATTTTGCAAGAAAATAACATTTCAGTTGTGTTCATGTACAAAGTAGCAGCAACAACACAACAGTGTCCTTACAGAAGTGATAACATCTGTGTTACACCATTTGTTCTACCAGGCATGAATGTGAAACCTTCTCTACCCAGATATTAAAATTTACAGCTCAGTTCCTATCTGCTCAGTGAGATCCTCCAGTAGCCTCAGAAATCACAGGGTAACTTTTTAACAAAGCATGAGAGGGGTCTGGGCAGAGACTGTAGCACAACCATAAAAGTCAGAAGACAATTTTCAATATCCTACAAATCAGAGGTTCTAAGAATGTAGGCAACAGACAATCTGTGCCAGTGGGAAGCCATTGGTGGACCCACAGTCTCCAAGAAATACATGGAGTTAGGAAAAGTACTAGTTCCTTACTGCAGGCTGAGGTGGCTCAACTGATGCATGACAGCCAGGCAGAGCACTGCAGTACACAACAAATAAAATATACCTGCTCAAACAAACTTCCTGGTCTCTGTTCCAAGAAGCTTATGGATTAAAGGGAACAAAGAGTAAACTCCATAATACAAAACTACATCAGAACTGCAAGTGCATGGCACTTGAATAGGCAAACACTACTCAAAGTGTTTGCTGGATAACATCTGACCTACTTCAGTGACGTCCTAAATTATATTGTCCCTACAACATCAGAATATAAAAAGTCTTCTAAAGAAAATAATTTAAAAGAAATCTTTAAATTTAAAAGATATCACATCCACTGGACTGGCTGCTGTATTTAAATAATAACTGCAGCATGCAGCTCGTGCCTGAAAGAACAGAAGGCTGCAGCTGTTAATGAAACACCTGCAAGTATTGTGGCAATTCAGTGTACCTGAACACTTGAAATTCCTACAACAGCATTAGGTCACAGTGATATGAAAAAAGCTAAATGGAAAGCACTGCTCATTTTAGTGAGTTACATCTGGTTCATTTTTAAAAAACATTTATTTTAAACTGCAATCTTTTTTAAAAAAATTGTAAAAGCGGTGTCTGTATGAGGTCTCAATGGAGTGACTGATCTTCAGGACATTATCAAATGATCATAAATATGTACCATGAACAAGCTGGAAATGCTACTGGAACACAGAAATAGTACATTACATTAACTTATTTGCAGTTTACAAAGACAGACCCATTAAGAGGTAAACTCTCCTTTCCCATTTGCTGCTCCTATCAATCCACCTTCACAATGAACTTGCAAAAAAAAAAAGAGAAACTTGAAAGCAAGTCTGCATTTCACCGAAACTCTATTCAAATGTGTGCTGCAGGGCTAATTTAATGGTTTATTTGCCAGCCTACTCGGAGTGAGAAAAGACACATACTAAAGCCTCAGAACAACTATTAAGCAATCGGGAACAACTCTTTTCATGTTAATGCTGGTTTTGGCAAGCTCTTGCACACCATAAATTGAAAATTCTATTCCATCTTCCCTACCTTTACTATATTTATTTTCTATTCAGGGCATCAAATATGGAGGAATAGCTGTCAAATTCACCCCACAGAAAGAGCATGAGAATTTCTGCAGATACTAAAAAAAAAAACCAATCCTCTCCCCCTCTCATGAAGAAAGCAGACATGCATCTTTTGCCCTACAAACAGACACTCAGATTCTAGCAGCCCTTTCACAACTGAAAAATCTTCTGGCTTCCAAACTGTCACAGAGGTACAGACACTGCTTGGCGTTTTAAGAGAATGCTTTAGAATGGAAACGACTGCCCAAGCACTCACTACAGAGATCATTATCTCTTTCAATTATGAAGATAATTACTTGCCTAGAACCAGAATTACCACATTTAAAGGAAGATTGTCCTACCTCCCACCGGTTTTAAAGATTAGATCTGCATTAGGTGCTCCCTTCGGATGCTGGTAACGAGGCCGCCGCTCACGATTAGTATTTGCTGGAGCTGGACGCTGTGCCAGAGACTGCAACATTTCTGGGATTTCAGGCAGAAGTAAATAGAAGAAAGTTAAATACATTTTCTATGCATCGTCTTTACATAGGAATTTACACAAGCACATTTCACTGCCATTTACACTTACACTTTGCTGTAGAGTTAACACTCAAGTTATTCCACATAAGTTAATTACAAAAAGTTTAAAATTGCATCCACAGCTTTGACAAACCCAAGCTACCCCACAATATGAACTTGCATTTCCAGATGTTCCTGCAGAAGGAACTGCCAGCAATGGTTTTCATCACAGATGCTCAAGAAAAGGCCTGTGCCCTTTTCTTTCTAAACACATCAGCCACCACTTTCTTCATCAATGATCGGGAACAAAGACTAACAGCAGCATGAGTGGCCTCAACATTAAACCTCCCCGGAACAGTAACAACTGGACAACGCTGCTGCCAATTAAAGACTCAGCAAGAAACCTGTCCTAAAATTAGGCATTACCAGTCAGGTATTTAAGTCTAAGCTTGGCATAATTGGATCATTTTCCAGGGAAGACAGGCACCTGAAGAAGGTGACTCAGCTGACCTACATTGCACCAGCTGTCCCACGGATGGAGTTTTCCACTTTCTCATCAGTGGGAATAATTTGGGTGCAGAAAGCAGCCCACACTACCCAGTTTAGCCCTGGACAGCCAACTTATGGGCAATTTAAACTAGGATAGTATTGTATTTTGACATTGGGTAAAACTTAATTTCTAAAACTTTATTTCATTTTTTAATGATAAAAAATTTGTTTCTTTACCAGGCTAACTTAATGCTTATTACGTAGCTAATATAATTACAGATACATCATAGGAGGTAACCTCTGCCAATCTGTTAATGCATCTAATGGAAAGTATTCCTACAGTCCACCTGAGCAGGGATCTACATTACTCAGCAAACAGGCAGATGGGATAAATGAAGGGGAAAAGTGGAATAAGCTGTTAAACAGATTATGTTTGAAAGTCTGCTCTGTCTGGTTCTCCAATCTCTGGTAATCTCATTGGAGTCACACACCCATCACCTGATGCACACACACTCTGCTCTCAGTGGGGCCAAACTAGAGACACTAATGAGGTTCCCTCACCATTTACAAAATGCAGGTGAAACGTTCAGTGAAGTTATCCACCCAGTCTTGGAAAAACTGAGAAACTGTGACTGATTCAATATCTGTGTCAACAGCCAGTGACCCTTGGATCCATTTCTGTCCACTGAATTCAGCACCTGGCAAAGGCAGCCACTGAACACACTGACAGCCCATGTTTGTACACATCACGAAACATCAGCCTTCCCAACAACCCCGTGTGCCAGGAGAGAGCTCAGGGGGCAATGAGGAGACTCAGGAGGAAAACCAGATTAGGGTACCCTGCCAGGCAGGTGTGAGCAGCAAGCAGTGAATGAACAAGTACATGCACATCTGCCTCTTCTGCTTTGCACACAGCAGGTGAAAGGAAATATGGGACTGGAAAGTTCAGACTGGAGAATGTAACAGAAGGAAGAGATGACAGGGGAGCACAGTGTGTCTTCTAGGCTGAAGGCACATCACCAAACCTCCTTAGTTCTTTAGTGAAGGAAAAAAATAATCTGCACAGAAAAGTACCAGTCTAAACTAAAGAACCACCCAAGTTCCTAATAGTTCTTTAAATTAAAAAAGGTTTGTAATATACTAAGCTTTGCTGAAACATTAAATCTTTATCTGATACTACTTTGAAGTACATTGGTGAATTTCCATCTGTTAGCTACCCTGTGCAGATGAAAAGAACAACAAGTACATGTGCAAACGTTGGGACAACCCTGAGGCATTCTTCCAGAAATTGAGAATTCTTCCTCCCTGGTAACTTCAAAGCTCAAAACAGAAATTTAAACCCAACACTTTCATTCAGTGAGTAGGTACCAACTTGTCACAGACAGGATGACTCTTCAAAAGTAACAATCAACTGCACAAAATCTAAATTAAAAATTGTTCCAAAGGTAAATATAATTCGGCCTGTTTAATTTAGCCTGATTGAAAGGTCCTTCTTAGTTTGGTTTTACTCTGTATATTACCCAGGTTAAGATGCATCAACAGCTGTTTTAAAAAGGGATATAAATTATGGAAAAACCTTTAGCTTTTGTGTTGACCTCCTTCCTGTATTGTTTTATACACAGCAACTAAATAAAAATCTTTGAGAAAATAAAAAAAGCCTATTTCCAGTTATCAATTCATATCAGTTGTCTGATTTTGTCCAACAGAAATAAATCAATGTGATTCTTTTTTGGAGATAAAGCACAATTGCTCACAATAAAGTCTTAGATTAAACAGGCTCATTTTAGATATCAAAGTCATGCAACAGTTTAAAACCCAAATGCCTTGACCAGTAGAAATATTAGAAGTATCTAATGAGGAAAAACCTACAAAAAGTCTGAGAGAAGCACCAAAATGTCTAATTCTAGAGTCTCTACCTTTCTCACACGTGGGCTTTATAAGAGCAGAGTGTCTCAGGAAAGTTTCTGAGCTAATTACCATGTTTAACACTAAGAATATATGGTGTTATCTCTTCAGAGCTGGAGGATTTCACTCTGCAGACACTGACTTTGGAAGATACTCCTTTTTACAATCACAAGTTTAGTTCTTGTACTATCAAAGTTCTGCAAGAAGTACTGGATTCCATAGTGTTTTAATATTAAAACTGCTTTAATTCCCCACTTCTTGATGAACAATGACCTTTCACTAAATGTCTTAAATGAGATTTCCTGCTAATTAACTACTTACACTGTGATTACCACCTAACTACAACATCTTTACAAAAAAAAAAAAAAAAGCAGAGCAAAAACTTTTGAGATGTTAAATGGAAACAGTAAAAGTAAGACAGTAACATAAGAGATCAGTTTTATTGGCCTGGCTTTGTTTACTATCTGAATGAGACAAGGGAAGTTGAATCTGAAAAAAACCACAACCCAAAACAAACCACCCAACAAGTAAACACATGAAGTGCACCTGTTTGGGGCCTGTATGATCTGCTGTATTAACTGTTTGCTTGAATCTGTCCAGGTTCCAAAGTGCCTGACTCACATGTCTTCAAAACACAAATTAATCGTGTAATCGGTACAAAACCCTCATTTTGTTAATATACGCTTATGCTCCAGATTTGAGGACTCCTAGAACCTTTACATAATGAAGCTGAGGTAACATTTTGTATTTCTCTCTAGGTTACCTCACGACTTGCAATTCTCAGCAAGACTAAGGAGTCTAAATGTTATTAATACCTAAAACACCTATTAATAGTTTAAAAGCAGAGGTTAAAAACTGCACAGAATTCATCTTGTATCCAACTCAACTGTCTTGCAGTAAACATCACATTGATTTTAAAAGAACAATCTCAATTCTTCCACTTTCCCAAAATAAATGGAAATGCTGAAATTTGAGATCCACTTGAAAATTCCTTTTCATGGAACAACTAAAAAAACTTCTCCAAGTATAAAGACCAGGGAGGAAACAATAAACAACTAAAACCAAAATAAAGGTTTCCCATAAGTACTGCAAATCAATATTTAGAACTTCAGCTGCTAATCATCACAAATAATGCTTTCTGCAGATCCACAAAGGCTCCCCTGAAAAGAAAAACTAAATCCTTGGTGATTTTCTTACCCTGATAGTCCTCTTGTTCCTGCCGTTCATTGATATCCAAAGTGAGCTTTTTCATCCTCATCCTCTCCTCCTGTTCTGCTTGCTGCTGGTTCCAATGGTTTGCAGCAAGTTGGGAAGACATCGGTACATTTAGGATCTTAAACTGCAAATGAAAGTAAGTTTTTAAGTGCCCATCAGAGGAAAAGCCCAACCAATACAAAATGATCCAAAATACAGAAATGCTGTGGTTAGTTCTATGAGGTACTTTCTACAGAAGTTTCTACTGTGGAGTGTGTTGTTGGTTTGTTTTGAACCTCTATTTCACATAAAGCAGCATGAGAAAATGCAAGACCTGCTAAAGACACAGAGAACACACAAAAAAGGCCACGTTCAAAACCTATTACACACAGTATTCATGTGACTAAAACTGTCTTTCCCTAGGAAGGCACAGGGAATGCTTTATTTATTTTCATACCAGCTGACTTGCTCACAGGGAATTTCCATGGTCTTGAGATAAAAGCACCACAGCTGGCTCAGAAAGCTGCATCTCCCTCTTCAGGTCTCTTCCTTCCAAGGAGATGAAGCCCCCTGAGCAGAATATCTACTACTATCCCTTGTGATAACAGAGGAAAAACATTTCAGGCATTTCAGACATTCCTTGGAATTCCCTGGCCAGTACTTTTCTTTTAAGAATAATTCTGGCTCCCCAGTGCTTCTTCTTAGTCTAGTGACAACCATGGAGTCAGACTGATCTTTTCCTCCTCCCCCATACCCAAATGTGCCCACCAAACATTCTGATTTAAAGACCCATTATCTGATTTGCCATAAGGCACACCAGGTAACCTTGGCACTCCCACACAAGTACCCTCTCTCTGGAAATCCAGCTGATATTTTCAGGAAGGTGTAGGGAAGGTGATTTCTTTTTCCCCAGACTCAGAAAATCCAATGTTATTTCTAGATACCTGTTTTTTTACAGCTGTTCCAGAACAGAGAAATCCTTCTTAATCTTATCCACAACTGAAACAACAGTTCTGAGAAAATCCTTAATGCTAAAGTTTGCAAACATTTACCAAAACCTCACTTCCTCCTTCAACTCCATGTCCATTAGAAATAAGTACTTCTGTGCCACAAGAAAGCTAATACTTTTAATGATAATCACTCTCAGTATTCCATTAACTACTCTGAATCCTGCTCCTTGTTACTCGTCATGGGAGATCTGTTTCCAAAGAAACAGAAGTAAATTCCTAAGTGTTCTTTTCTGTTACACTGTCAAAAGCTGCAGAGAGAGGAAAATTATCAAAACCTCTGCTGAGAAGATTTAGAGTAAAAGCAAAATCCTCACCACCTGCAGTTAGTATTTCATGCAATAATCACTAAAGAGTCTCAAGGTATCTCAGTAATGCCTCACTGGCAGCAGTGATGAGTATGAGCAGACTCAGATGAAGCACTTGAAAATAAACTGTCTTTGAAACAGTAAAGACAGACTCTTGCAAAGATCTGAGAAAAACTTGGGCACAGTAAATCCCTAAACCCTACCAACTACAAGATGTATTTAGATGAGATTTTTTGGGGGGTTGGGGCAAGGGTAATAGCATATTATACAGAATATAGATATGAGCTTGTTATTAAGGTGTTATTAAGGTTCCACTAGCAGGGAAGAATAGAAATGAAAGTTGAAATTCCAAGAGCAAAGTAAGCTTTGGTTACTTATTGCTGAGCAGGCTGTGCAAGTTCCCTGATATTATCAAATGAACTTTACGTAAACTACACAAATAACTAATCCATTAGCAGCATTTCATGATAAAAATCATTCCTCAGCTTCACCATTAAGCTTCTCATCCATTTTAATATGTCCTTTATATTTTCTCTGTTCTATGGATTTATCAGCTAAATGGGATTGGTATTTTCAAACAGGATGCTTAAAGTAGAAAAAGAAAACTGAACTATAGAAGGGTGTAAATGAGAGAAACAGATACGAAAAACAACAGCCTGGCAATTAACAAAACACCACTGAGTCACTATCTCAAGGCAATCAGCTGCCACCTGAAATCCAGTCACTGATGACAATTACTACAGGATATGATGATCACTGAACAACTGAAACATTTCCAAATTGTAAATAATGAAAAGGTGTATCAAAAACCTCTTATCAAATCTGTGAGATGGGGGCAGGATGTCACTTTAAAGATGTCAAACCGAAGGAAGATCAAAAGTCATTATTCAGAAGACTAGATCACAGATTTTACAAAAATGCCATGAGACAAAGACATGAAGATATAAATGAGATTAAAAATTTCACATTCAGGGAGAGATTTGACCATTCCATGGATACCATTCTTTTATGAAGCCTTGCTAAAAATCTTTCAAAGGGAAGGAAATCTTTTGTCTTAGGTAGTAACCAAATTTCTTGACTTTCTTATTACTGACTATACTGACTATATCTCATTTATATATAATGAGATATATAACTATATACTGTATATATAGTATATATACAGTATATATATACAGTATATATATACTGTATATAGTTATATACAGTATATATAACTATATACTGACTATATCTCATTTTAGTTCCTACCTACCTGGCATAAAACTTCCTGGTTCAGAAACACCAAATGGTATTAGATACAGCTCAGTTCTGATCCTTTATGATGCCAACTTTATTTGCCCTTGCTCTCTCACGGCTTATGGATAAATCATAATGCCATCATCTTAATTTCAAATAACCATGTTAGGTTCTACTGCTACTAGTTTTCTAAGTCTTGAGGATAAAATATGGTGTCTTGTCACTATCAGCCTGCAATTACCATTAATTTGGATATATGCAGCTGGTAAATACCAGTCAGTTGATCTTGTGTTACTCCAAAAAAACTACTTGTCAATGCTGCACTAAAATCTGGGTGGACACTGACATGTCAACTGAGTATTTGGCAACTGGACCTCCACTACCAAATGTTACCCTCGGGAAGGAAGCACAGCACATTCAATTTTTCTGACATTTTTTTGTTTCAGGAGCACCACTGAGAAAGAACACAGAGATTGAAATCATTACTAGCAGAGCAAGCAAGTAGGCTGATGTCATTTATCACTCTGGTGACTGTGCAGATGAAGTTACTTACAGCTTCCCAGGCTGCTGCAAACTTCTTTTGACTGGTTTTAAAATCTGAAAGTTTACAGCTATAACTTAACAGTGAATCACCTCAAAACTCATTGCACATTCTGCTCATTCAGATTTAAAATAAAGCACCGTAAGAAGGAATAATTATTTTCTTTTCAACTCCACCTCTTCTTTCCTGCTTATTTTTCTATTAAAACTCTGTACTAAAACACATTTTTTTCCTGAATACAGAACTATGGACAAAGAAGCCTTTCATTAATTCAAGAGCTGAAGTAGTCTATAAAGCAACTGTTTTCTACATTTCTAGAAACACTGAGAGGAGTTTTGGCAGGAAGAGCGTACTCCAAAAACCAAATATTGGGGGAGGAGCAGGGAAAACTCCTGAACAAGTTCTGCTTTCTTTCTAAGTCACATTTCTGCAATACTTTCCCCTTTACATGGAATATGAAGATCCCAAAATTCCTTGTAACTACAGATACTCCTAGTAAATTATCCTGAAAAAGCTAAACAACATTTTTTTAAAAATGGAGCTCTCTTAAACCCCTTTTCAGACCAATGACCACAAAAGTCTCCCAATCAGAGCTTTTGTAGAACTTTGTACACCACACTGAAGTTCCAGGAAAACAGAATAACCATTTCCTACATGGATTTTTGAAATGTGTTTTATATGAACAAAGAGAAGGAGCCTAGTTCAGGTTTATACACCCCAACAGCTACACTATTGTCACAATTTAGGTAACAAATATAAAAACCAAGTAATGACATGGATCTGAACACTTGAAAGGCTTACATACATGGTACAAAACAATTCCTTGGGTATGCTTTCCATATAAATTCAGTGTAGTTTTTTCATCAAATTATACAACCAAAAAGAAAAGATTTCTTTAAAAGCCCTAAACCATGACTAGAAATACATGTGGAATGTGTTAGGTAGAGATTTGTGTACTGTGCATTTGCTGAGCTAGGAAAATTCAAACATACACTGGAGAAAAGAGCCAAGACTAACATACAGCTTAGCTGCATGAAGCAAGGAGTTAGTTTGCTTTATCAACCTGATTTCCATTTCAGTTTCTCCAAGAGATTCACTCCATGCATTCTGGAATAGTCTCCTAACAGTGTCTTCAGGGATAACGACTTTTTTTCTTTTTGCAAGTTGAATAAATTCAGCCAAGTGGCAGTTACTTAGGAAATGGAAGTTAGCAATAACCAGATATCTTGATTTGAAGCTGAAAGTGTTTTCAGGAAAAGCTGTAGAATCTTAAAGATTCTGGAATATTCCTTTTTCTTTCTAGTCCTTTCAATGTTCAGTTGCAGTCCACCAACCACATCTCTTCATCTTCCACAACTATATCTAAAATACATGCAAGACATATCACTAACCTACTGGTAGAATCACCAAATGTAAACAGTAATGGTATAATCTGACCACAGAATTTTTCTACATCATTTCTGCTAACAACCAAGAATTCCAAGAAATTATATATGGTATTTTCCATGTGTCAAAATGAAGTTGTCGGTATCCGATTTTGAGAAATTAAAGAAGAAATAGAAAATTCTGTGTTACTTTTTTTGAAGTGAAAGGTCTTTATTTATTTAAACAGCATCTATACCTTACCTGCTGTTTGTTGCCTTTTCTTGTTAACATGACAAATGGCATTGTGTCCCCAGACTCTGACTCTCCTTCCCCACCTCCAAGTGGGGGGCCCTTCTTCAGCTGACTTTTGAGATGCAGAGGAATAGCAACATCCAACTGATGCACTTTAACAGATTCACCACTCCGTTGCTATGAAAAAAAAGTGGATTCTATAAATGATCAGATGCTGACACAGTCAGGCTGGCAACATTCATATTTTCACAACTGAGCAAAAGGTTTAACCTTCCAGGAAAATTAAGTAATATATAACTACATTTATTAGGCATACTATATTTTCCTTTTGTTTTCTTTGCTTGAGAAAAAGAAAGTTACAGGGCAATCTCTTAGGGAAAGAAATCTTAGAGACCTGATGACACACTGTAAAATGTACATTCTTAATTCAAGATTTTTTTGGTACATCTTATTAATACATTTATTATACAGGGCTTGCTATACTCAATACAGATGTGACTAAGAAAACAAGTACTAGAAGCTTATGCAAACTTAAATGTATCTGCATTTTAAGTCTATTAAAACCTAAGATAGTGTCAGAAGTTTTGCGCAGTATCTGCTGCATTCATTATTCATTCTGTAAAATGTATGTCAGTGTGTCATGTATTCACTGGGCAAACAATACAATTAACAGGTATTTTACTAAAAGCCAAACAAGTCAACTGCACAGAAGAGGCCAAAACAAAGGAAAAAAAAGTCTTCATTCCTTTAGTATGGTAACCTAAGCATTAATCACTTACTTACTTTAAGAAAGAAATCAACTAAACTTAGCTGTACATTAAATTAAGAAAACAACTATTCATACCTGAAGATTTTCCAGCATCATTTTATCCAAGGCCTGAATGAAGTCCTCATCCTCTGCACAAGGGACATGCTTCAATCCTCCTCCTTTAATCATTACTTCCTATTGCAATGGAAAAAATCATCCATTACATTCGTTTCAGAAATATGAATAGTCAGTCTAGAAGTGGAAAATATCCTTATTGCTTCTATATCATACAGAATCAAAAGGTTTATAGAACCAAATTGTTCAAGAAAAAAGTTTTCAGTCTTGATTCTTTTCTTGAAAAGCATATTTCCTGATTTATGGTCACTCATAACATTCTGACAGACTCGCGTGTGTGTGTGTGTAGGTGCATGGACGCATTCAAGATGTGCCAACAATAATAAAAGGTCTCTATCCTTAAGACATCTATTTTAATTCAATTTTCCATTAAGTTCATAAAGTTAGATGATATTTTCAGGGCAAAGGCTACTCTCTAATTATTTGGAAAGCACAACATGACAAGAAAAATGTCAGAAGTCAGCACTGAAACACATTGTTCTATAATGTTCATTATTTCCTTACTATGTAACTGCAATTCAGGCTCAACCAGAAGGGTTCTTTAGCTGCAAACATTATTATCTGTCAATCCCAAATTTGTGTACAAATGTGGTGTACAAGCCAAGACTTCTCGGTTTGTCTCCTTTTCTGTTTTGAGATCTAGTGGAGTGTAATTGCTTTACCTTGTTGTATCCTACCAGTTTGCTACTATTGCTGGCACTGCAAAACCGTAATTTACACAATATTTTCCAGTCTAGCTACCTATGAAAGCTCACCGAGAAAACACGTTCTAGTAAATTTGACAGCATAAAAATTTTCAAAAGGTAATAACCAAAGTATGCATACATGAAAATAAACCATAAAATGCATTTGAAAGAATAGCAGGAAGTGTCCTTGCTGTATTTTTCCAGATATGTTATGAGCAGCACTGGCAAAAAACATTGAGTAAAGAAAACCAAAGATGCGAATTCAATTCACTTATCTCCAGCTCAATACATACTGTATTCTCCTCATCGGTTTCATTTTCCTTATTGGAGTCTGTAAGATAATCAGTGTTCTCTTCCTCCTCTTCTTCACCCTCCTCTTCCTCATTGTCAGAGACCTCCTGAAATATTCAATTTTAACTGCTGACTATTTTAAAACAAGAAGGACAGCTGGTTCCTCAAACATTTTCCTAAGCTCTTCATGTTGCTTAGTTAAGTCTTTGTAAATTTGTTGGTTTTTATTTAATGTTTCAGTCTGAACTCACTCAGCTTTATTACTAATTTCACAAATGTACAGCAGAAAACTGGGACTGGTGGTTGATACACCCTGCCACTCAGAGTGAACTCCACAAGCTGGAGGAATGGATTGGCAAGAACTCAAGAAGTTCAAAGAAGGGAAATACAAAGATCTCCAGAGGTGCCTTCCCCACGCTGCAACTGTTTCTGATTCTATTGATACTAATTTATGGGTGAAGGCATAAACCCAGCCAAACTTCAGGACCTTTAATGCTGAGAGATATCTATTGAAAGAAGGCTTATTAACAAATCAACCAGCCCAAGCATATGGAGAAAAACTCTTCTGTATTTCCTTGATGAACTCATTTTCTTGTAACAATACCATTATCATGCCAACTTTGCTGGGTCATAGTGACAAGTCAGAATTTCTACATACTTGTGGTTTTTTTAATTGGCTCGACCATTTTGGATTGAAAATATTATTAGCAAGGTAAACAAGGAAGGTTTTTATGCTCCATAAATCTTTTATTTATCCATATTGCATAGACATAGCCTGAACACCTGTTATTTTTTCCTAATGACTGCTTTGACATTTAGTCAATACATTTGCTTCTACAACAGATAAAGAAAGTCATCTGAAAGTGAGTTTTTTTCATGCCAAAAACTGAAGGTGTCTTCCTGCTGAGAAGCAGCACATGGCCTGAGTAAAGCTGTCAGGTTAAAGTTTCTGCCAAAATAAGGAATAAGCCTCAGACACTCAGTTTTCCACATACACGGAACTGGGATGGGAATACCACAGTACTGACTGGGCTGTGCACGCCCAGATTTCACCTGCTAACTCTGACATAGAAGGGTTTCAGAAAGTAACAAGCAATTAAAATCACTTCTTTTACATGAGGCAAGGTAAATGATTAAGCTCACCTCTTCTTCTGGATCATTTACTTCACTTTCATTTCCAGATTGTTCCTCTATCTCTGCTCCACCTTCCTCCTCTTCTTCATCCTCTTCCAAATTCTCTCCTTCTGTAATAGAATCTTTGGAATCTTTGTCATTCACAATTCCTGAAATTTGGAAAAAGAGAAAGATTTAGAACATTAGAACACATATAACCACTCAAGTTATACATGAAAGATCAGTTCAAAAGTCCATTGTTACTGAGTACTGTAACTTCCCACTGGTAATAATATTTGACTTCTGCATGAAACATTTCCTATATACTTAACTTAGACATAATGTCCTGTCAGAAAAGGAGGAAAACATTAGAGAGAATGTTTAAAATCTCCCAGAGAATAGAGGAAGCTGTGCAAACTGCCTCAAAACAGCCTCAAACTAAATGTGGACCCTACTGACACATGCTACAAAATCTGAGTACCAGAGACTGCACAAAACCAGCAGAAACCAAAGACATGAAGCCCCTGCAGTCTTTGCTGCAGTACTTCCCTCTACTGTCAATTAACAGCTGTGAAACAACAACTTTCTCAGCCTATAATAAACCTTTATGATTCTCTCCTAATGCTCTGAGGCTGTACTTGAACCTATGAGGATGTAGGTGCCTATATGAAATCTCTGGGAAAGCAAAGTCTCTTCCACAAGTATGATCTGGCGTGCTCATCCTCCTTGCAGACAGGTCTGACATTCTTACACTGTGTGTTTAGTTCATCTTGCAGTTTCTCTGGCTGACCTGCTTGCCTTCTGTCCTTCAAGATGTTTTAGTTTACTCTGTGTGTAAAATATCAAACATAAATATCTCTTTTCTTTCAGTAAGGCATTCTTCGATCTATTAGATTATCTGTACCACTTCCACAGAAGTGAAAAATTAGTCTTAGCTTTTTCCAGTGTTTCAGTGTCCAGTTTAGTCTTAGATATAGATTTCAATCAGAATGTATTTAAGAATTGAGCATGGTTCTGATTCAGGAAAAAAAGTAAGATCTGTTTTTAGAGAATGACTATTGCAAGGTTTAAGTCATCCAGTGCAAAACCCCCAAACTTCTAGCATACACTATTGTTCTCATACATTCTTTTTTTTCCTTTTCTTAATTTAAAATGCCACTTAATCCTCCAGAGGATTGCTGATGTCTAGACTTCCAGTGGCCTGGAACTAGTTTCCTAGTTTCTCTAGGAATTTAGTGAGGAGTCAACACAGTCGCTATTCAGGTTGTCATTCCCTTTTTGACATTAGACCAACTGCACTTAGGGTCAGCCATCAGTGTAAAGTTTTGGGAAGCTCCTGTTATTTATAGGAAGGAAGTGCTGAGTACCTTTTAAAAGAATATTACAGTTTATATAACTCATTGTATATCTCTTCTTGGTTATCATTTTGAGAGCATGGAAACCATGAGTTCAGATCACACCACAGGGGAATTCTAATCTGCTTTTCAGTTACTACATAGGGAATTTCAAGGCATGTCAATCAAATAAATAGCATAATTTTAAAAAAAGTTCCTCCTAAACCAGAAGTTGCCACCTTTTATGTGGCTATTAGACATATTCATCCCACTGAAATATTAATATTCATCCCATATTCTTAAAAATTGAATGTGTCCAAGTCAGTGAAGTGATCTAATTAATACTTTAAAAGTGAAAAATTTACAAATAAATCTTTTAATGAACAAGTTTGTTTTCAAATAAAAATGGAATATTAGAAAACAACTCAATTTAAGAGTGAGCACAGTAGTATCCAACATTTTCTAAGAACAGGTATGTAGAGGTTTAAAGAGATTTGAAGATTCATATGATGATAACAATTTAAATACTCACTAATCAGTCTATTTTCAACAGAGCTGTGCTGCCAGCCCAACTGTTTTCTCCTGAAATTAGTGTGATTCCTCCATTTTTCTGATTAAATTAATGATTTTCTTTCTCCTAACTTGCACCATGTGACTCCATAAATTAATACACACAGAGACCACACTTCTGCTCTCCAAATACTATTATATTAAGAGTGTTCATATTGACTATTTTTTACAACATCTGTTACTTTAGTTATGAAGATTCTGTATGGTATCTATGATGATTAGAAAGAAATATGCAAAAAAGGTACAAAAACATTCCTATCATGAGAATAAATGATCCTAACAATAACAAAAGTTACCTATTACCAACATAAAGAGACAATTGTAAGAATTACAGGAATTGTCAGAAATACCTTACTTCCCTTGCACATTTTCTTACCCAATTTTATTAAGAATTCTCGTTCCAAGTCTTGCACCTGTCTGACAGCTTCTTCCAGAGAATTGCAGAGCTTTATCTTTGGTCTCAGCAGTTCCAGTGTATCACTGATCATATAGTCTATGTCTATAGGAAAAGGGTGGTCTTTTGTCCAAACATCCAGACTTTTTTTCCACCACACATAGCGCTAGAATACCAAAAATTGAAATCAATTATATGCACACTGATGTTTATAAGCCGTTTAAGTTATGAAGTTTAAAATGCCATGTTTGTACAGTAAAAAATGCAAAAGCTTTCATGTCACTACTCTCCTATTTCATACAACTGTTAGATATTTTGATATCACTAAAACTTGTTTGATACCACTGGATATCACAAACATTAAGAATCATAGCTACTGTTAAAAGTATGAAGATTCAACAAAAAAGCCCTGACAAGAAAGTGTCTTCCCATGGTAAACTTTTTCTACAAGAGATGACCATTTAACAACCAGCCAGCTTTTGATTCCTTCCCCCAAATATTTTCAAGAAAATTAATTTCCCCACTGGCATATTATGGGGAAAAACATCATTAAAAAAAAAATCTGTAGACTGCAGCCAGCTTCAACTGCCTTATCCAGTTTGCTTTACAATAAATTCACATATACCTCTTACAGTGACACTGTAAAAAATTAATGCTGACTTTAAGTGAACCGAACAGTAGAACTTGAGAATCAAGGTGCTGCAAAAACTGCACCTGAAAATGAAGTATGAATAACAGAATCTTATTTAAAAGATGACATGCTCAAGAAGAAGGCTTGCTGAAATTAAGTCTAAAAGAAATATAATGATGTCTTCCCCAAAACATTTCTTTTTGCATTTAAAAATCAGACCATATCATACTGTAAGCAGCATGGTCTAGTGGGAGGTGTCCCTGCCCACGGCAGGGGGTTTGAACAAGGTGATCCTTGAGGTCCCTTCCAACCCAAACCATTCTGAGGTTCTACACTTCAAAACACCATTTTACACCTTGCATGCAGATGAGTGACTTTGTATCCTTAAGGTTTGAAATAAGTTATCGCCTTAATTTTCATTTTTCAATACCCTTGTTTTAGTATAAATTATAGAGAAAAGCAGAAAGAAAAACAAATTAAATCCAGCAAGTTTTAGCATGAATTCCATGGTCTGGAATTCCTCATTTCAGTGTTTATACATTCATTATGAAATCTTTTCCCCACTTCATTACATTTATTGATTCAGAACATTCTTTGCTGCAAACTGTGCCCATTACCTCTCATCCTTTCAGTATGCAGGCCCGAGAAGTATCTGACTTCTCTTTCTCTACAAAAACCATTAGCTGAGGGCAGCAGCCTAAATAATCTCTTCTTCAAGTTCAGCAAACCCCAGTGTGAGCACTGAATGTCTCCAGATCATTTTGGCATAACTCAACATAACAGATCACGTGAAACTAAAACTCCTACCAGACAGACAAGATTCTACAACTTACAGCGCTAGAGAACAGCGAGATAAATCCATACCAGACTGACTTATAATTAGCTTGTTAAAGAACTTCACAGATCTGCATAAAATTTAGAATACCTGAAAATATACAAGGAAGCAATCAAGTTTTCGCTTGCTAGATCCTCTGTCAAAATACTGCCCGCAGGTATCGAGGATAGTACAGACAAGTCTGATTCTGAAAAGGTGTTCTGGAGGGTCCAGTGGACTAGGACTGCCATCAGGGTTCACACCAAATGAGGTGAAGGAATACAGAGTTCTAAATATTACAGCTGACTCCACCATTCGATAATTGTAAAGCTCCCCCAAAAACTTGGCACTGCTGATCCGCCGTTGGTTGAACTTTGGTTGATTAACCTTTATCAAAAAAGAACAAGAAAATTCACTCTATCATGCAGACAGAACAGAAAATTTAAAAATCCAATCCCAACCAACCTTTTACAAAGTAAAAAAGTGTATTAAAAAGTTGACAGAATTTCTTATAATAAAAGATGGTTATTTATGGCTACATACATTACACAGAAGTAAACATTAAAAAGTAGTATGAAAGGTGGTCAGCTAGTAAGTTCCAATACATTTAGCATACACTCCATCTTAAATCTACGTCAGTCAGAGAAATCCTGTAAATATAACAGCTTTTAAAATATGGACTGGTCTCTTAAGTTATTGGAAGTTGTGTAAATCTGTCTACATTGTCAAAGAATAAATTCTATGGCCTTACTATGATAAGGGAGGCAAAACAATTGTCTTAAGTAATGTTAATTTGTTGTTTGGGGGTTTTTTTTGGTACAGTTATTATATTAATTTAGATAAACCTATACAAAGGAAGTACCTGAGGTAGAAAAGTCATCAGACCAAAACAACAACAAAAAAAAAGATAATCCAAGGATTCCTTTCTTTAAGTACAATTATTTCAGTTTTCCTTTCAACATAAGGAGATGAGTATAGCTTAGCAAGGATACTGATTGTTTACCTCCATTCCTAGTCGAATATCCTCTAGTACTCCATCCACAACATGAATTCCCACATCTTCCTGGTAAAGGACCAACCCTGCTAAGAGGTTGGCTACACAGTGAATACTATTATATTTCACATTCCAGATGTTGATCATACAGCATATAACATAGTCCTTAACTTCTGCATCCTGCCAAGGCAGCTTGCGCATCTGTCTCAGGACCTAAACCAAATTTTAAGACAAGCTTCACATTTTAGCAGGTAAAATATCAAGATGCTCCCTGTCATCCCCCCCCCTCTCCTGGCTGGGATGAAATTCCTGTAAGCACCTGCAAACAATCTTGTTCTCCCTTCCAGGCATCCTCCAGACCTGCAGTGGCTATGGAAGACTCTATGTACATAACCCAACCGCTGTCCTTGAGCTACTGATCAAGTTGTCCAAGGCTGTTCCATAATTTCCTTGCTCTTACAGTCTGAATTTAACTGAAGCCTTTTGTCCCTTACTCTCCCAACACAATGTACAGAACACAATGATTCTCATCTCACTCTCTCTTTGTTCAGCATGTGATGCTGTTGAGAACATAGGTCCACAACTGGAGCGTCTACATGTTCCAATAAAAGAAATTAACCATTTTATTAATGAATACAAAAATGATCCCTCTTCCTTGCAAATGAAAAAAAACATAGCTCTCCCCAGCCCTTTTCCACAGTTACTACTACACCACTTTCGGTAAAAACTGTATTAAAGATTTTGAAAGGATTTACCTTCTCTGTGGTGACCTTGGAGAGATCCTTGTAAAGAAGCTTACGGATATATTCCTTCAAAGGAGGACGTTTTTTCTTCACAGTTTTTTCCGCTGGAGGGGGATTACAGTAGTAATAGGCATTTTCTACCATTGTAACATAGCGTGCATCAAGATGCATTGCTTGTTTTTTCCTCATCATTTGTTCCTGGAAACAAATGCAAATGACCAGTTAGAGATGCTGACATACCACATTTTCAAGCCAAAGGCTTTAAGAGTTACATTTAGGAAACAGTAAATATGAAAGGTTGCAGAAAAGTAATTTAAAAGCTTGGGTAGGGAGAAAAAAAGACAAAGTACATATATAAGGTTCTGTGTTGCTCCTTCCATGGTCATTTTTCTTTATGATCCCTATTTTTATAATGGTTCACCTGTGGTAAAAAAGGTTTTGGAAAACTATTTAAGATTTAACTCAAAATCTTAATGCTACTATTCAGATAAACGGTTCATAAGACTACTAGGAACTCTGTATAAAACATTATTTAAGTAGATTTTATTTAACTAAAGTAGCTGAAATACTGATGTCTTGACACAAACACAGTATATTATTATAAGACTGGCAATCTACTTTTTACATCAGCATGTAACTCCAGAGA